>NC_135506.1:62630270-62930270 GCF_052857255.1 Amblyomma americanum
TTCGCTGGGAGTCGCAGCACCACAGACTGGAGTGCAAGAACGGGCGGACGCTGGGGCGATCACTGGGCTAAGTTCGTAACATGAGATCGGGCCGCTAAAATTAGCATCACTTTTCGGCGATGACGTCGTCCGCAGCGTCCCTTCCGCAGCCCAGCGCCGGAGAGGCAGCGGCGGGCACCGCTTATTTCCTCCGTCGCCCTGTGACAGCAGCGTGCTGCCGCGACGGTTGCTCGTCGTCGCGTTCGTGCCGTCGCTACCATCGCTCTCACAGCGCGAGCACGCGCTCCGCATAATCGAACAGCCCCACACCCCCACTGCACGTGCTACGTGAACGACCACATGCCCCAGCCTTCTTTCATCCGGAGTGTGTACTACTACGTCAAGAGGGATCTCAGCATCTTCCCAGCGCGCGTGTCGTCGTCTCTGCGACGGTGCTCCGGTGTGTGCGCTTAGGTCAGATGTCGCGCGCTGTCCGCCGACGCTGATCGGGATTTGAAAAGTGAACAGCGCGCGGGTGTCCGGAGGGGACAGCGAAGCGGCGACCATGGTGGTGCAGCAGAACGTCGAACCTCCTCCGGCCGAGGAAAAGGCCGAGAAGAAGCACAAGTTGAAACAACGGTTCCAGGTGATTCGCAAGCTAGGACAGGGAACTTATGGCAAGGTGCAACTGGCCATTAATAGGGCGACAAACCAGGAGGTGAGTCATGCGCTAGCGCTTCTCCCTCTCGTCCGCCAACTGCGGCGGTTTTGCTCGCGCGTTGATTGCTGGCGTTTCCTCTTCGATGCAGCGTTATTACGGCTGTTACACCACTGTTGCGCGAGTTTTGCATCTCGTTTTTATCAGCTCTGATCGATACCTAAAACTTGGATCACGTCTGGAAAAGCAGACGACACACCTGGCAACAGCTGTTGCTCTGTCGCTGGGAGTTTCCAGTTTTATTATGTGAATTCTCTATCGCATCGCCGATTTGCTGTTTTTGTTCGTCTGCAAGTGGGCAACATACGCGTCTTTGCGATTCTCGCCCGGCACATATACTACGTATAACGCGCTCACTTCGGGCGAGAGCTACGCTATCATTGCGCAATAAGCCCCATTTCCATGCGGCAGTCGTCGGCGTCGTCGATTGCGAGGTGTCAGCGGATCCGTAGGGCGGAAAGCGGTTCGCGGCTGGCCAACCTTGATCCGACGACGGTGGCCCTCCGTGCTTGCCGCAAGCATATAGACGAGAGGGAATTCATTTGCGTCGTGTCTGGCGCGCGTAGACCGATCGAGGGCGACACCAATTTGAAACAATCAAGTGCGGTTGCCGTGCGGTCGCATCTGCGTCAATCATCTGTGCAGCGCATCGGTTTAGTTCGAAACGACCGATTGTTTCGCTTGACGCTACCGATCGCAGTCGTCGGCTTAATGGCACTTGACAATGCTCGGCGAAATGCCGCTTGCAGCTAGCTATTAGAGCGGCCACAAGTGAAACTTGAGACCACCCATCTCTGCAGGCGGCGCGGGAGCACGTTGCGCCAACGGGCTGTCTTCGATCGCTGGGCGTGAGCGTCGTCGTTTTTTGGCCGTGACGGGATACACGGGGGTGTCTCGGCGCCGTAGTGTATACGCCTGCGCTTGTTGCGTTGCGCGCTGAAGGTCTCCCGGGCTGGCATAATCGCCTCTGGCTTGTGTGTGCGTCTGTACACAGGCATATTCTTCCGTGGGAGCCCACGGATTCTCCTTCGCCTCGACCTGGCGGTACTTTCGCTTCGTGTCCGTGTGTCGTGCATACCTCGTCGTTTTTGCCGGGCGTACGTTATTGTTGCTGGCGCCCACCGCCTTTGAGAGCCCAGCTTGCGCGAAACTCACCGGTGCGGGCCGTGGCAGAGGCGTATTGGGGGCAGAAAGCGCTCAACCCTCATCGCAGGACGCTATGGTCCTTTCAAAAGAGAGAATGAGCAGATGTCCGCAAATTACAGCCTCATCTGCGTGCGTGCTTATTTTTCCAGATGCTCATAGTCTGACTACATCTTGTTCTTAAGAGTGTCGTCTGAGAATCTTCGCCCATTTCGAAACACAGGCCCGACCACACAAAGCAGCTGTTCAGAGCTCTCTTTTGTCGCAGTTCAAGAGACTCGTTGCGAACAGGAACCAGGAGCAACGTCCCTTAGACACTGACCTCTAGGCCTGAAAGAGCCCAATGACCATTCAGGAGTACAGGGAGCCCTTGACTTGCCCCTGGACAGCGTGCATGCATGCTTCCAGGAAGAGGCGCAGTTTTGTCGTCTGCTTCACGAGTTGCGTGTGTCGTTTGCCTCTCGAGTGGGCGCCATTGTCTTCTTCGTTTCTGGCCTTGACAGTGGCGGCGACGAGCGCCTCTTTTGTCCGGGGTCAGCGGCCATGTCGCGCGATTGTTGTCTCTGTCCTGAGGACTGCGGCAAACTCGTCGTTGCCGCGGGTGCCCGGGCTTCTTTGTGCTTTCAGCGGGACCGCGTGTGCGAGCCTGTCTTCTGCGCGTCGCGGTCATTTTCTACTTCATTGTTGCGGACTACGGTGACCGAGCCGCGGTGGCAACCATTTACCTTTGGGGTTCAGCAGACGACGGGATGGGAAGGGTGGAGGGTAAAAGGTACGTGGATGACGGTCATATGTGCAAGCATGCTGTGCTCGAACACGAAGGGGGAAAAAATCGTGTACTTTTCGTCCTACATGGGTAAAGAACTGCATTGATCTGTCTTGGTGCCCTCATCAGTGCACCAGGACTGCTCTAGTTGAGAAACTCTCCAGAGGACCCGTATATCAACATCTGGCGCTCTGACTGGGGCCGAAATTCGGCGGTTAGCAGACTGTCGCGCCACCTGCCGCACTCATGCTATTCATACGAACAGTAGAGTTTTTGAATAGTTACGACACGAACGGCTAAGCGCTGCCCATTCACGGATTTAGAGGAGAAACAAAAAGTTGCAGAACGCCACCGATCCTCTGCTAAGTGGCCTAGCGGAGTTCCCCAACTGGTGCCCGGAGCACGTTCACTACGGTGTTCCTCATGCCGCTGAACATTTCGCCGCGTAAGGAATACCATTAACCATCGTTCGTCTCCAGAGAAAGTATCATCGCCTTAAAGGTAAACAGAGGACAGTCTGCAGCAGAAGCAACGTAGTACGTTCTGCAATAAAGAACAGGGAGCAGACGACGACGATTATTGCTCGTCTGCTTCAGCGTCCAATGCGCGGGCCGAACGCATACTTGCCGCCTTCTTTCCTGCATTTTTTTTTTGCTTTACCCCGGGTGAAGGGTATCTTCCATACTTGCGGGCATCTGTCTTTGCGGAGCCATACGGAACGCCTCTTCGTGCGCATCGGAAAAGAAGCACGCGTGGTTGGCATCATCTCGGAACGTTTTTCGCTTTCGTGAACTGATGGCATTCGCTGTGCAGCGCAGGGAAGGCGAATTGATATTGCGCTCGGAAGAACGTCGAAGAAAAAAAAGCACGCACAATAAAGTGGAGAAAAGGGACGGGCTTCACACGAAAGTTCAACAAACGCGTCGCTGTGGGAAGAAACTGCTTGTTGCTGCTAGAGGGCACGGTTCTTTGACAGAGGGAACGCCAGGCTTGCACTCTGTACGCTAGCGCCGGATGAAATCAAGGGAAGGGTTGACGTGGAACGCGCATCCGAGTAAATAAGCAGGGGACGGGCAGTTTCTCCAAGAACTAGTGACGCGCCGCGACGGAAGGGACGCGAACAGACGACCCTCTTGTCTTACCAGAGTCGCGACAGCGTGCCGCCCGCGCGAAAGATTGATTAAACGCAGGCCGCTCGTGCCCGTCGGAACAGCCGCTATTCGTTATGGACCGTTGCTCGCGACGCCTCGCTAGAGCGCTGGGAAACGAGAAAAAAAGGGAGAAAAGAAAATAAAGCAAATAAACGCGAGAGCTGCGCAGTCAGTCAAGCGCTGTCCCGTCGTCTGCTGCAGCGCGCGCCGTCTGCGAACGGCCCGTCTCGTCGTCTGCACTACGCGTACGACGTCGTCTGCTACGGAGCTGTGTAGCGGGGTGGCGTCGTCTGCTGGCTTCGTGTAGCGCGGACCCTTGTGCTCGCGCCGACGAGAGGGCGTGAAAAGCCAAAAATAGGCGACGCTGACTTTGTCCCTTCGTGTTGCGGGTTTCTTTGTTCTGTTTTCGCTTCGCTGTGCATGCTGAGTCCGCCCCTGCGAGAAGTCCGTGGCGAAATCGGGAGCAAAATCTTCCCCGGGCGAAAACGGGCGGAACGATGCCCGTTAGAGGCTTTGTAGTACAGTTCGGACTAGGAAGGGGTCGGAGGAATGGACAGGGTACGGTGAACTCTGGACGGATAGGAGCCGTTCTCCCTGAGTTGATATATGCAGGTGTTATACATTCTCTCAACTAGTGGCATTGTCTTGTATTCGGAGGGGCGACACAGGAGCGTTGTGGAATCTGTCCGTCTGCCGTTGTCGGCGAGGTGAATAGCCGACGAGGCGCCAAGAGCGTTAAAGTTGTCACCTGTGTGAACAGGTGGCGAGACACTATGCAGGGTGCGGCTCGCTGCTTTTGTCTAGGTCTCGCATAGAAAAAGAGGTAGAGAAACTGGCCTTGTGCATGTGTATACGATGCTGATGTATATGCTTCTGCTAGTACGGAGGCGAAATCCCAAACACGCCCGTGTGTTGTGCTGGTCGAAATTAATCAGGAGTCCTCCACTACGGCGATTCTTTGTTCATTCTCTCATTCCTTCCTCCATCCCTTCCGTTACGACGCGGTTATCATTGTACTTGTGTCGTAGTGGAATTGTCTTCTGTGGAATTGTATTCTCAACGGGATTTTTCAGTAGAGTTCGACAAGCATTCGCGAACTTACTGCGTAATAAGACGAAGTGTACACAGTACATTTATAATATAACTACGGCGCAGATGGAAAGAAGGCGGAAAAGGGCGACCATAGGAAATTTAGCATCCAGATTAACACGACGCTCTCTCTCCGAGCAGGCTGAAAATTAAACAAGCCCTGGCCCCTTGTGTTTTCTCCTTGAAAAGGAAAGGAATGGATTAATGTGCAGCCGCATCAGCGGATGTTCGCTTCCGTTGTTTTAGTCCTAATTCCTCAGCGTTTTTAGGGACAGAGCAGAGGAGCACATTACACGTGCTCCATTTTTGTCACCTAACTTGCACTGCTCTAGACAGCGTTTCGAGCAGTATCGCCAACGCCTAGCAACAGTGCGCACATATTGTCACACACACACACACACACACACACACACACACACACACACACACACACACACACACACACACACACACACACACACACACACACACACACACACACACACACACACACACACACGCACGCACGCACGCACACAGAGAGAGAGAGAGAGAGAGAGAGAGAGAGAGAAAGCTGATTCTGTGAACCGGTAATTCATCTTCCGAACAACCGCGCGAAAAATGATGGACAAGATACACGTAAGAAGAGAATAGAACTAGCGCTAGTTTATTGGAAATTCCAGAGATGTGTGGGACAGCCAGGGAGGGTGTTATATGGTGCATGCGTCATCCAGCGCTGACATCCGCAGCGATAATGCCCTCTCTGTCCCGTGTATCTTTCGTACGCTTTCATTTCCTGTTCCAGCGGTTGTATCTTTCACTTTAATATGAATATCATGCCGGCAGAAAACATATATGCGTCAGTCTAGATGTATAACGCTCCTGGCTTGCAGCCAGTGTAGTTGCGTGGTTTTATTGGAGCAATTTCTCTACATGAGCGCCTGTATCGATGCTACTCCGGTCGACTAACATTTGCTAGGAAAGTGCCGGCGATCGGCTCCGTAAATTCGAAGTGTTTAATGAATTAAGCTAATATACTGCCGCGCCGTCGGCTTAAGCGAACCGAAGTGTAAGCTAGAAGTACCATTGAAGGACATAATAATAATAATAATAATTGGTTTTTGGGGAAAGGAAATGGCGCAGTATCTGTCTCATATATCGTTGGACACCTGAACCGCGCCGTAAGGGAAGAGATAAGAGAGGGAGTGAAAGAAGAAATGAAGAAGGAGGTGCCGTAGTGGAGGGCTCCGGAATAATTTCGACCCCCTGGGGATCTTTAACGTGCACTGACATCGCACAGCACACGGACGCCTGTTAGAATAAGAGGTTGGAACTTGGTTTGGTTTAAGCTTTATAGGGTTTAACGCCTCAAAGCCACTCGGGCTGTAGTAGTAGATGGCTCCGTAAAATTTCGACCACCTGGGGTTCTTTAACGTGCAACTGACATAGCCACCGCCGAAATGAGACCGTCGCGCGCGTCTTTCCGGTCATGCGAGCACCGTAACCACTGAGCCACCGCTGGAATTGTACTCTCCATGGCACCAGTTATGCAAAAGTGAACATTACATAAAATGCGCTACAAATAAGATTTATTGTAAAGCATTCTGAAGCGCGAACAAGTGTGTTTGATTTGAAAGGGATGAGCTCTTCTACGCAACTAATGCCTACCCGATAAGGCGGTGGCGCCGTTTGTGTGTGTGTTTTTTTTTGCGAGATAAAGAACGCGCCCAGTCTAAAGGGAAACTGAACGCAAATTGGAGTTTGCTTGTATGGATAAATTATACCGCGTTCTAATAACAAAATATGTGCTTTGTCACACTAAAGACAGGCGGTAGATGGTAGGAAGGCAGAAAAAAATATTAAATACTACACGTATCGCTGTCACCTGCCTTTTTGGCGACCATACTGCGGGCACATCGAGGCATACTTTTGTTCACGAGTATACCTATAGGCTACAGCACCGTTCGATCATTTCCAAACGGTGATCACGGAGTCCTTTTGGGTCTTCACGTCACGAGTTTGACGTGAAAAGAAAAAAAACGCTGAAATTTTTTTAATTCAATTTTCTCAGCAATAAATATTTTGCCGCCGAACAAACGTCAACATTGCCGGGAAGAGCCCTGTCCTCTACCTTTACTAAAGGAGTATAGGCACCTAATTTTGATGGCATCTTTCTTCTCTACAATGATGCGGAAGATGCATGAATCGCCATGTGATATTCGCCTACGACCGCTAAGTAATTTATAGGTGAATTTTTTTCTATCGTGCTGTTTCGGTTTCAGCAGCCGAACGATGGCTGTGACGTCAAAGAGTGCTTTTGTGTCACGTGAGGCATGGAAAAACATCCCTATGGTCGCTGCTTCATCGCATTAATTTACTGCAGTGCTGAAGCCGACCTTCCTCTAGAGCCGGAATGACAACGAATGTGGAAACAACGATTATATTGCAGTTTTTTCATGCCTCACGTGACCTGCAAGCACACGTTGACGTCACAGTCCTCAATCGGCTGTTGAAACCGAAACAGCACGAGAAAGAAATGCGATTATAAATTATTTAGCGGTCGTGAGAATATCAGGGCGTAATCCATGTACGATAATGCCTTACGCATCATTACAAACAAGAAAACACGCACCCAAAATTTAGGTGTCTATGCTCCTCTATAAGAAGAAAAATTGGACGAAGTTGACCTATGTGTCAGTGCACGGACGCTTCCAGAATATGCGGGCCCAGAAGTAAGCCAAGACACAACACGTGCGGCAAAAAGTGCCTCGATGACTAGTGTCTGAGCCACGCTCCTAGGTTTGTCCGCACGTATGACTCGTCGCCGTGACTCACAGGCGCGAAAGTTTTCGCCGCGTCTTTTCTTGTCCGGTTGCCAAAAAGGAGAGAGTTGCCCCCGTTTCGCCCTGAGTTGCCGAAAAACGTCACTGCCGCTCAGTTCGGTGAAGAGAGTGGGGGGGGGGGATGTAATAGTCACCGGTTATGCGTA
The DNA here is from genome assembly GCF_052857255.1 of Amblyomma americanum. NCBI lineage: Eukaryota > Metazoa > Arthropoda > Arachnida > Ixodida > Ixodidae > Amblyomma > Amblyomma americanum. The sequence continues at coordinate 62,638,085 of NC_135506.1, forward strand.
ATCAATGGCCGTGTCTATGCCAAGCCACGCGGGACGTCTCAGAAGTCGGTGGGAAAGCGCCAGGGGGGGGGGGGGGGGGGGGGGGGCTCTTTTCTCGGTCCTTGTGTCAGTGGTTGCGAGGCTCCCCGTGTTTCATTGGAAACGGGCCCGAAATTTCGGGATTTTGCAGAATGTCGCGACCCCCTTCGGGTGAGTGAAGAATTAACTACTGGGTAGCGCTAGCGTATAGCATCGTTAGTCGTCATGTGGCTCATCGGCAACGAAACCCCGCCTCTGCTCTGACCAGCAGCGGTGGTCCCAAAAATCCCGGATGACGTCACCGTGGTATCAAAGAAACATACAACATTCTGCGGAGGTGCGGGGAATTGAGCCCACGACCTTCAGATTGCGAGACGAGTACGCAACCCGTGGGCCACAAAGCCGCGTTGCTCTTGGCGATTGAAAGCAAATCTAGTGTACGCGTTGCCTTACGACTGTATACTAATTAGTAGGTGTGTATTAGAAAGGGAGACAAAAACGTTTTAAAAATAAATACCACATTCCATGCCATACCATACCTAACAACTGCGCGAACAAGGCAGGACAAGAAGAGGCACGAACAGGAGCACACAAAGTGCAGACTTCCAGCTAGTTTTATTTTGTGAAAGAAGGGCACTTATTAGGGTCTTTAACATGACAACAAAAAAGTTGATGATGGCCTAGCCCTATTAAGACAGGATATACGTAGCGTAAACGCGGCGACATCTGGTTAGGAAGAGTTAATATATGAAAGGCGCGCATTCACTACATGCGCCTTTATTCACGGTTAAACATTGACCCATCGTAGCGGAGTGGTAGCGTCTCCGCCTCAAACGCCACAGGCCCTGGTTCGATTCCCAGCCTCGACACAGGGCCCTTTAATTAAGTGAGTGTGCAGGTGGGGTTGACCACGTCCGGATCAGCTGCCGGCGGCGCGGCGCCGTGGCTGGTCACGCGGTGGATCACGTGACCAGTCACGTGGTGCGGTTTCCAGAGGATGCGCAGACCGGCGCGGCGGCTCCGGCGTGCCACCTGTGCACCGTGTGACGTCCCTGCTCCTCGCGCATGCGCAGCACGGCTCTCCAGGAGCCACGCGAAACTGCTCAACCTCGGCCAGTGTAGCTTTCGCTACAAAAACCCATATGAATTGAGCATGAGGCAGCGACGCAGAAAAATGCACGATAGTAACAATACGCGTAGTAAAAATACACGAAAAATACAAGATAGTAACAATGTCACGTGTGCATTAGGCACGGTAGACCGCCCGGACGTGGCCATCTAGGAATTTAATCTCCTTCCTCGATAAAGACAAAGAGGGTGAGGTGACGCAGTTGTCGCCCCCTTTTGGCGATCGGTGAATGTACTTTCCTTTCCTTTTTTGTTTTTGCCTTCGCTAGGAATTTTGTTCTTTCCAGAAAAGGCGTACAGCTGTTGCTTTCGCACTTTTTGCAGTGTAGGGGAAGATTACTGCCGGTGCGCATGGATCGCTTGTGTTCTGCAGTGCGCTCATTCTCTCCCTTCTTGTTGTCCTGTCTTATTCGCGCAGTTTTAATATGACTGATCAAAAGAACCAACTAGCCCAAATTCATGCCTTACTAGTTAGGTACTGTTGCGGAAATATTGTAGGCAATGGTCTATTCTTCCGATGCGTTACAAAATCTTTCTTCTACAGTGTTTCCATCGATCGCATCGGGTAGTTAAGACAGCCATAGAAAACCAACATGGAACGTTTTTGACGATAGCAAAAATGTGAATAGAGAAAAAAAAATGCAATCCTGCCGAGCGAAGTTCTGGGGATATAATGACCGCTTAAGTGGAATCTTACATGGACGAAAAGGAAAAAGTGCGTTCATGATATAAAAATTTCCCGTTGAAAAATGCGCGTGTCTAGGACTTCTAGGTATGGTCTTGCGAACAGCGACAGCAAACTTCGTCTGTGGTGTCAGATTTTCACCGGTATAACATTTCGCCCTCAAACATCCAGCTCCACAGCAGCGCGCTAAATGTAAGGCACAAGCGATGCCACGTCTTCGCTTATTATATCGCCGCACCATCTGCCCCTCTACGCGACAGACGGCAATGAGAGTTCCATACTGCGATACTAGAGGGCGTGACAATTCCGCTTTGCGGTCGTTAACCCTGTAGAAATGTTCCACGTGAGCCGCGCGTGCGGAATAATGAGAAGGCTGGCCTTTTTTTTTTTCGTGTGGAAAATACGCGGAAGTGCTTTCCTTGCGTTTTTTTTTTGTATCGTCTCTATAAATTGATTTCTGCGTTGTCTCCGCATAATTATGCGGATTATGACGTCACGATGCGCGTGACGTCATGGTGTCTGCGTGCGTTTCCCGTTGATTCGTTACAGCTTCTGTTTGTCCCCTTCGAATCAAACGGAAAGCGCGGAGCTCGCGTGGAAATCCATGTGGGCCGTGTGTACTGGAAACATACAAGCTGCGTGTGGATTTCCCTGTGAGCTGTACACTGCAAGGCGTGCGGATTTATGCACTCTAAACAGAAAGGAGTAAAAAGGGGAGTAAGGTGGCCTCTAGCGCAGTCCATTTTACTGAAGAGAGAACGCTAGAAGTCAGCTTACTGCCTTTTTACTCCCATACAGGTGTATTTGCGCTTAAGAGTGTGGGAACGTTTCAGTATATATAGGCTTCAGCCATCCGCGGAACGTTGTGAAGTACGACGTCTTAGTCGCATTGGCTTTTCGGACGCTCTTTTGTCTTTGTAGTTTCTTTCTGAAAGCCGCCGCGGTGGCTGAGTGGCTACGGCGCTCGGCTGCCGGCCCGAAAGACGCGGGTTCGATCCCGGCCGCGGCGGTCGAATTTCGACGGAGGCGAAATTCTAGAGGCCCGTGTACTGTGCGATGTCAGTGCACGCGTTAAAGAACCCCAGGTGGTCGAAATTTCTGGAGCCCTTCACTACGGCGTCCCTCATAGCCTGAGTCACTTTGGGACGTTAAACCCTCATAAACCAAACCAGTTTCTTTCTGAGTTGTATCGTTGTACTATCGCTCTCAACCGTTCGTGTACGTCGAGTTCTGATACGCCATCCGTTTTTTACATGCAGGTGTCGCTCAGCCTTTACCACCGAGTTTAACTGCGTTGTCTAAGGGGCGGTGAAAAATTGTCAACCTGCGCATGTCGCTGCGTCGGCGCAACACTTTATCAGTGCCAGTTACTATGGGTGCTCTTAATCCTGATCACGAAAATGTTTGTCACCGGAGCAGAGTACATTACTCAATATTAGACAGGGCGGTTCCAAAGCACGAAAGCTGTGTGGGGACCTTTTTTTAGTAATTGTAAGCAGCAGAACAGAAGCAACTAGCTTTAAAAGAACAGATAACAAACTTGGTATCATCGAATATAGCAGCGTCAAAACCTCCTTAATAATGATGCGTTAATTATAGTAAACAATGAGACATTGTTAGCAGCCTTGTAACGTAGACAGCATTTCGTATTTGATCCTGGCCGCGTCGGTCGAATTTCGACGGAGGCGAAATTCTAGAGGCCCGTGTGCTGTGCGGTGTCAGTGCACGTTAAAGAACCCCAGGTGGTCGAAATTTCCGGAGCCCTTCACTACGGTGTCCCTCATAGCCTGAGTAGCGTTGGGACGTTAAACCCCCATAAATCAGTATAAACCAAACCATTTCGTATTTGATATCAATACCCGAATAGCGCGTTGTGTCATTCGGAATTTGATATCAAATTCTTACAGTGGCAAAGGAACTAGTTTGTTTCCCGTAATTATATAGGACCCACTGCTATGGGTAACTGATTAATGTTAAGACTACTGGTTCATTTTAAGCCTTAAAGCTCAAAGTTCTATTTAAACCTTTGTCAGAAAGGTACAAGAAAGCAAGTCAAGTGAATTTACTCATAAATACCTGCATTGTGCTGTCGAATCGCCTCCAAAAAAGTGGGCTTTACGAAGCTGCAGCGACGCTTAATTGTTACTCATCAATTCCACTGTGGGTGAAATCCCACAGTGGTAAGGAAGACAGAACTGCGAAAGTATGGCGGGGACATTAGAAAGATACGAAAAAAAATTACTGCAGGGCACAGTAATTGTGTTGTAGGCGTTTGTGTGCTGCCTATTCGCGTATACTTCTATACTTTTCCTGAAGCAGCAAACTCATTTTACTGAACTACAGTCGAACCTCGCTGTAACGAAACGGTTTATAACGAAATAACGGATAAAACGAAGGAGTGACGATTCCCCTTGTAAGCTCGGTCAACACGGGCTGTAACGAACCTGCGACTATAACGAAGTAATCGCCGGGCCCTTTCAACTTGGTTACAACGAGGTTCAACCGTTATATTGGCGGATCTAACACAGAGTAGCTCGACGTTCCACCCTACTGTTGCAAGCTTCTGTTACAAACTCTGTCTACGGCTGCAAACTCTGACAGACGATAAGCCAGGGTGCAGTATACAGCAAAAAAAAAAAAAGTGTAGCGGCCTGGAGGTTTTACAGATTGTCGCGTTACCTTTCGGCACACTGGTGAACTGCTACAGACTCTCTTATGATGTGGGAAGTCGTCCGAATGGTGGGGAGAGCGCGTATTGCTTGGAAGTAGAGCGAGCAAAAAGCAACATATGCGAAAGAGAAGTAGGCCAAATTTAAGCTCAATTGTTGCATACGAAACAAAAGCAATGGCGCTCGTTCGCACTGCCTACGCAGGTAATGCGAGGTCACGTGACGGTGTGGCAGCGGACCTCAGGCGAGACGAACTATAAGCTCTATAAATACTTCTAAAATGCAGGATGCAAAGAGTAAATGCAGAGAGTGCACGCTATTAACGCACGTGTCCGCTCGCGATATGGTCTGCCGCGCTTCTATTATTGCTCTTTAGGGTTGGTCGTTATTGTTTCCTCGTGCTAAATGTTTCGAGAGAAATGGCGCGGCGAACTCGAGAACGTTCACCTTGAGCAGTTAAGGGGGGGGGGGGGGGGGGAACGCTTTGTGGAGTCAATTTCCATAATGCGATAGGTTGCCCGGTACGCTGTTTCTGTTTAGAAATTATGCTTATTGAACGCGGTTATTTAAGAACAAAGCTTGCTGACATCGTACGCTATGTCTGCGCGATAGTTTGACCGCAAACGGAACTACGTCATCATCATCATCATCATCAGCCTGAGTACACCCCCCAGTTAACCCTGTCCTTTTCCAGCTGCGCCCACCATATGCCTGCAAACTCATCAGCCCACCCAGCCTTTTGCCGGCCCCTGATACGCTTGCCTTCTCTTGGAATCCACTCCGTTACGCTCAAGGACCAGCGGTTATCTTGCCTTCACATTACGTGCCCTGTCCAAGCCCATTTCTTCCAGCGGAACTGCCGGTTAGGGAAAAGAACAATTTTCAGCCATTTGATCCTGTATAGTACATTATTCTGACGACGAAAAAGATTGATAGGTAGATAAGAGAAGCAGAAGAAGAGATAGGTAGGAGAAGAAGAAGAAGAAGAAGATAATTGCCGGGTGTTGTCTTTTGCGGGCTAATTCAGACGAGCGGTATTAAGATATATCTGGCACTTGTTTGAGTGAATGCGTTGAAAGCTTGTCTTAACGCATTCGCATACGCCCCCCTCTCTCATGCTCTCCGATGCGACTGGGACGTCACTGGTAACGTTCTTTAGCGTCACGACACTCGTCACGGTCTTAGCGTTCGCGAACGCCGACAGCATTCGCAGCTTCGTGTCGTGCTGCAAACGCTTTCGACATCAAGAAAAGGAAACAACAAAACACAAAGGAACGGCGATAAACGCGGTCTTTGCATGCAGCAGGTCAGAGGAGGCGCTAAAAAAAACGTACAAGCGGAGACGGTGCTATTTTTATGTACGCACACACACAAAAAAAGCATGCAAAAGTAGTGGCTGTTACCAGAATATACAATGTGACGCGACAGGAAGGTGGCCAGACGAAAGCCGACTCGCCTATTGTAAGGCAAATCCGCCAGTGCGCATGGCAGACGGTGTACGCGAGATACGAAACTTCCGCTGACGCAGAAGACAAAAACCCGTGCTGCGCCGCGCGGCTCGGCCGGTGCGCATTGACGCAGATGAAAAGCGGCGCGCGCTTTTTTTTTTTTCCCGCGTAAGAACGGTTTCTGTCTTTTGTGTCACGCTTTTTGCATCCCGCTTTTTGCGCGCTGTCCTGAATAAGCGAAAATAAGAGTGATCAAAAGGTGAAGAGGAAACAAGAAAGAAGTGCGTACGTCCGGTGACGTATGCACAGTGCCGTTATAATGCGCAGCGAGCGCCTGGCTTCTGCCAGCACTCTACGATTGTATAGTGTAGCAGCAAAGAGGGGGCCAGTAGAACAGCCCTTTGAGACGTACGGCGCCATTTTCATCTTTTTTTTTCTCGATTTATTAATTATCTTGCGCCTGCTTTGGCTCCCGCTTCTCTCGTTCGGTCCTGGCCATGGCTAGTTGGCTGGCTGTTTTCTCGATTATTTTTTATCCGTTTCATTTTAAAACCTCGTTTCCAGCGAGCGGGCGGTGTTGTTAGCTTCGCCGTCTGTGTCCCCCCTGGCGTGTACTGGGTTTGGCGTCGGTCACCGAATATCTTGGCACGTCCCGTCGTCCCCGTGACGCAGTGCGTGACGTGCGCTTCTCACCCGCTTGCCTTGTAGCTGTGCCCGGTGGTCCCGTTGGAAGTGCGCCCGGTCTCCCTCCCCGATGGTTGCTGCGCGTATGCTAGCTGCCCCGCCGCGGCTGCTGCCGTCGTGTCGTCCGCGTCGAGCTCGCGTCTGTCGTCGAGCGTCCGCGGTTCGCTGAAACCGCGCCTCAACTCGCTAGAACCGTTCAGTGCGTCGGAATGCCCGAGCTGCTGGGAAATGAACAGGCCTGCATCCAGTGAGCTGTTTTATGGGTAGCGGAAAAAAATCCCCCCCCCCCCTCCTTACAATGCGGAAAAAAGGACAGCAGAAGGTTTCTGGCAGTTATTCATGAAAATTCCACCTTCTCAGGTCTCCCTGCACCACATGATGTACTACGTCAGACGCTCTCCTTGTAAAGTTGCACACTAGGGTAGTGTAGTGTAGTGGGGCACACTGTATACTGTGTGTCACAACTTTATGCCAGTTTGCGAAACTCCTCCACAGAGTGTGAGTGAGCAAAGGTTAACTGAACAGGATGGCGGGAGGAACGCACGTGGATGGGTCCTCCTCAGTCCAGGGCTCCGGAGGCTTCTGCTGACCTTCTGACGATGAGAAGGAGCGCTGTCTGGTGGTCGAGGCGTCACCTCCCACAGCTCCAGGGCTGCATTACGCGGCTTTAGGTGGTGGGGTTTTTGGGGACAGATCCATGTGATATGTGTTAGCGTGTCTTCGTAAAGTGTTGGGTGTAGGCGATGTAAATAGCGTAGGTTGGGATAGGTGCTTTTTTGAAGACGCCGTAGGAGACAGGAGTCTTCAGAGGAGAGTGCGGGATGAGGGAAAGGGTAGCCGCGTCTGTTAAGGCACTGGATTTCGAGAGCTGGTGGTTGAAGTGCATGGGAGAATAGGGGATATAGGGCAGGAGGGGATGGCCCCACTCGGTGAGTATATATTCTCGAGCTGAGGTGTCTGCTCCGACGTTGCCATCAGGGCACTCGTGGCTGGGAACCCAGGTGATGGGTCTTGATGTAGAGTGTGTCCCAGGATGCGTGTACGCTTGTCGGGGCACACGGCCGCTTGTATGTACACTCGACAGGCGGCATGAGAGTCTGTGAATATGTGAGCGCTGTTTGAATGGGTGTCACTCATTTTTATGGCGAGGGCGATCGCTCCAGCGGCGGCTGGGTCTGGGGCTCGGACAGAGGCTGGTATAAGTGGAGTGTTGGTGCTTTCTACGGCAACACAGGCGAATGCCTGTGAGTTGACATAGGAGGCGGTGTCAACGCAGACAGCGGTGGAGTCGTGCCCATACTGTCTTCGCCGACGTCGGGCTTGTCTCCTGGCCTTTTTTTGAGTTCATGGTGCATGTGTCTGGGAAGAGGGCTTAGGTAAAGGTGGGTGCGGAAAGTGGGGAGTAGCAGAACCCCCGTGTTTCAAAGCCTGGCTGTCGGATCGGGCCTTAATTCGGGGGTTCGCAGACTGTCGCGCCACCAGATCTGCCCTGTTCAGACGAACTGCTCAGCGCTGGTTTAAACACGAATATAAGTAAGAAAGAAAGGTGGCCGGCTGCCACTGTGTGCTGACGTCTAAGAAGTGGCCACGGGGGCCAAATAGTTTTTATAGTGTGTAGTGTAGTGTGCAGTGCAGTGCAGTGTGATGTGTAGTGTATATCGCAGTGCAGTACAGTGCAGTGCAGTGCATCATATATCACCTTTTAGTGTGTCCTTTTCTAGTTCGTCGTGGTTCCGCTGCACTGTAGATATGAGCCTTGGAACAAGTCGCCCAGTGGTGTGTTCTCTGGGGCACACTTACGAGAGCGCCCTCTGCCCGTCCCACATGTTTCTTACGCATAAGCCCCACTTTCGTGACGTCTCTGGGCAGGAGGTAAAGGCTGGAATTTTCGATTGCAGGTACACGACGGAAATGCCGCGTCCCTAATACGGCTCCCCTCCTCTCTCTTCCTTCTTTCACTCCCTCCTTCAACCGTTGTCCAAATGCGCGGCTGAGGTGTCCACCGACAGTGAGACGATTACTGCGCCTTTACTGCCCGGAGAATGCCAATTCTTTATGGTAATCCACATTTTAAAAAAATTGCATTTTTGTGCTCGGGGGCAGGCAGTAGTGATTGCGGAATAAGCATCAGGATGCAGTGAGCTGCGATGGATCGTGCCAAACCGATGCTGCGACTTTTGACGTAGGCCGTAGTGCATCGTTCTGGATTAATTTTAGTCCTCCTGGTGTTAATCTTCAGCATGCACTGGAATCTAGGTATACACGGGCCTTGTCGCTTGCCGCCTCCATCCGAAATGCAGGCATCGAACCCGCGACCTTGGGCTCTGCTGCTCGGCTCAGTCAACCGCCATTGCCACTGAACCACTGCATATGGCGGACGATTTATTGTTATTTTATCATCCCGGTGGGCGCCACGCGGACGCAGCCGTCTTCCGCGAATTTCGGAAATAGGGACGCGCCAGCGGGGGACAAATTTCGCCACCAGGGCCGCGGCTCGGTTTTCGCCCAACGCGAGTAGACGAGGCGTGCGCTGCATCGCCGTCGACTGCGCTGGCGCATGACTCGACGTCCGCGCAGTGACGCGTTACTAAAGGGCTGCGGTGACACATGTCACGTGACCTCGTGACGCGCCTATACGCTGACGTACCTATACCTGCTCGCTTCAGCCGAAGCAAGTCGTAACGACACGTAACGCGGCCTTGGGTCGCAGAGCCTCCTTTCTGCATCCCCCCCCTCCTTCCCCGACTGGCCAATTAGCAAAGCCGCGATGCAACGCGGTCCTTGCATGTCACCTTGATAGTTCAGCGCTTTTGGTGCCGCTTCGTGCCGCGGGCGCGTCACGCGCCACCTTATGCCAATACCCCACCCCCCAACCCCTACTCCCGCTCCTGATCCGCCTCCTCTCACATTTCTCTTTAATCCCTCTCCTTCGCTCAGCCCCGCTGCGGTGGTCCCTATTTAAGGAGACACCGCAGCGGTGGCCGGGTGGTTGAGCATCCGCCTCGCATGCGGGAGGTGCGGGGTTCGATCCCCAGTGCCACCTGGTGCCCATCGGTGATGCAATGGGTACAAGCTTTCCCCTGGTCTGGTGCTAGGCTTATTTAGGGTGAAATGCTTGGGAAACGGGTCTTTGACCCCACCTTGAGACAATGCAAAATACCTTGTGCCATGGCGCTCTTTGGCCGTAGATGCCCTTGCGCCATAAAATACATAATCATCATCTATTTAAAGAGACAGTTATAGGGCTGCGCATTCCCATTATTTTCTCTCCGCTCCTCTGCGGCCTACCGATCTAAGAATCTCAATTATTGCTCCGCCAGGGGCGCCAGTGGACACCGCGTGGCATGGCCTGCGTGGTGCTAACAGACCGATGTGCATATGTCGGTCTGAGAACCTCGCGTAAGGCCATTTCTTCACGAACGCAAGGCGGGAAGCAGACTATAATTAGCGCGTGCTTTTTACAGCTCCGTTGCTGAAATCTGTATTCATCGGAAAGGCAAACTCGGCGTGGCTGTAATTGTGCGTCCTGTGCAGTCCTTCCAGAAAATGTGTATACATTCGCGCCGGCCCTGTGGTTTTATGTGGGCCTCTGTGTCCTGGTCGCCCGTTGCATCGTATTCTTCTCAGCAGCGAACCGTGCAGCTAGGCCGGACCAGAGTTCCGAGGACCGAGGAGTCAGGGGCGGTGTTATGGGTCATGGAGTGGGCGGTTGAGGATGCAGGAGCAGGAGGTTCATTTCAACAATGTATTGATCGGCCTTTCTTTCGCCGAATAATGAGGTTCAGCATGGTTTTCCCATGCAAAATTTCTCGCTTGGGGGCACCGTTCCCTTTGCTCCCCGATAAATCCGCCCTGTATACATTCGCCGTCACATGTCCGATAAAAGATTCGCTGACTTAAAAAGCCAGGCATCAGCACTTTCGAAAAAGGAGTTTGCGTGGCACGCGAAGGACGTCGGAAAACTGAAGCCCCCTTAAAAAAAAATGAGCCGACGCTGAGGCAGCGAGCGAATATCGAGCGTTAACACACCAAACATAGGTCCCCGGTTCGCATTCCTGCCGCGAGCTAGAGTCTAACTTAGCTATAGAAAGTGTATGCTGCACAAAACGCGAAATCGCACGCCACCGCCCCCAACACTCTGCGACAAACGGTTGAGCCCCGGTGTTCATATGAAGATTCGTAAAGACGTGGAATTGGGGGTACATAGATCGCCGGTTCGAATCCCTTCCGCGAGCTGGGCTTTGACTTATCTAGTAAGTTTATGCTGCACGAATCGCTGAATCGTGCAGAACCATCCGGAACATTCTGCCGCAAATGGTTGGCCCACAAATTTAACACCAACGTCGGGACTAGCCGCTTCATTTTGTTTAGAGTGCATAATAGTGGCCGTGTAGTAATTTTCATAAATCACCCGACGTTAACGTGCGTCTGAATCTCGCTGGCGTTATTTCTTGTGAGGAGTAAAAATTAGACGCCAAGTTACGCTGAATATGAGGCACAAATTACACTTGGAAAAGAGCAGGAGAAGAAAACATTTAGGGGACGCTTTGGCGATCTAAAATGCGAAAGCCTTTACCTTTAACATACAACGGGATATACAAAAGCTGAGCTGCGGAAATATTTTTTGTTCAAATTCCATTCTGTCTCCACTTGTTGATTGTTGAACGTTTGCTTGAGTGTTAATGTATTTTTCTTTCAACATATGTGTGACCATTTCAGTGTTCTAATTTTTTAAACATTATTCGAGTCAGTGCACATATGTGTCGAGTGTTTTCTTTATTTAATCTACTACTGTATGTGTGACTGGTGCAAAATGTCCTGTACGGCTTGTGTCTACTGCTTGTAGGGATTTCCAGGACCCAGTCAAGCTGCCCAGGCAGTTTTTAGCCAGGAAACCTTCCAGCTGAACCCGGAAAATAAACTTATTGACTAATGACTATTTCTGCGGCCTCTTATTTTTTGTTTAATTTTCATTTTATCTATTTTCAATGTTTAAATTTTTATTTAGTTATTATTGCATTTTGAAGTTTTCATTTATTTATTTTTAATTTGTAAAATTTTGTTTATTTTTATATATTAACTAATTACAACTTAACGTCCAATTGCATATAATGACTAATTACTAGTTATCCGTTACGTAGTAACTGCTAAGAATATATGGGTTATAGCAATTACGCCATTGATGACGTCGTAGTGTGACAGATGTCGCGGACGGACGGACGGACGGACAATGATGAGCCATTAGAGGCTTTCGCCTTAAAAGAACTTGAGTAGAATATTTGAAACTGACGCTGTTGTGAAGGCTGCCCGCAAACTTCGCGGCGTGCCCTAAATACGGGCTCGGGAAGCGAAAGTTTATTATGACGTATGAGGGCCTCCGAACAGCGAGACTCCTCCCAGAATCGCTGGCGAGGCGAGGCTCTCTCTCTCTCTGTTCGGGAGGAGAATATGTAGCCCCGCAGGGTGCACGCGTAGAGCGGCCCATTGAAGCGGCTCCCGGAAGGAGCGCGTTGGGTGTGCGCCGAGCTCGCGCGCGCAGCTGTTGTCATTCCGCATCGTGTTTAATGGGGAGGTCCTTCGCGGAGAACATCAGGTGCCGCTTTCTTTTTGATGCTGGGTCGTATAACACGGCGCGTGCCCGCTCCGTCCTGCATGCCAGTCGCTATAGGACAGGAGTCCGGGAAACCAGCACGGGGCTGGAATTATATCGTATAGGGCCAACGGAGGAAAAAAGGCGACAGAATTCGCTAGTGTCGAGCGAGCCGAGCTGCCGCATTTGCGCGGATATAAGAGAAAGAGTGCCAGACTATTTCGCAGTCCCAGTCTAGCAGTGCTGACTCCATGCATTCGGTGAATCGCGATGACTCCCAAAGTACAGGCATTATCGCGTAACTTGTTCGGGGAAACTCATTCACGCGATGCAGATATGAGGGAGTTTTAGATTAGGCGAGCCCTATCGGTTAGGGTTATAGGGGAACACCGGAGCGCCAGTGCGCATGCGCAGAACAACACGAGGGGCGTTGCTGTTTTGCGCGTGCGCACTGGGGCTATTGTTCTGCGCATGCGCACTGGTATCCCGCTGTCCCCCAGCCCCCTAACCCAAAGTCCCTAGATAATGAAAAAACAGCGCAAGGAACGAGACGAAAACACGAAGGAAGAAGACACAGACACGGGCGCTGTTGGGCACCTGTTGGGCGCCGTTGAGTGCAGGTGGGCACCTGCTCTTGCGGTTGTCTCGCCTTACTCTACTCTGTACTGTATACGTGGAGGTATATATGATGCGCACGGCCTTTATGTGAAATTCGAATAGACCTTCCTCGGTGTTACAATCTTTGCAGAGTGGACAAGGCTTCCTGCACCACCATCTGGACTTACTCAGGCGGCACAGTGGAGAGTGCGGCTGGGCACGTAATATATTATCGAGCCGTATAACGCACCATCGGCAACAAACTCCCGAAGGAGTAAATTACGGTGGAAGCGAAGGTCTAACGACCTCCCTGTTTGCCGGAGCGTGTGTGCGTGCATTTATGCTCTCTTCGTGGCGCCCACTCGTTTATTCTTTCGCCCTCTAATAAACAAGCACAACGATGGAGGGGGGGGGGGGGGTGGAGCGAGTTGTTTTGTATCGCTGGGGCAGCGGCGATTCTTAAAAGCGCCCACGTTTGCGATTCCTCCGCCGCTCGCCCTCGGATCTGCCACTACGTCGCACTTTATTTGCCGCCGTTTGTTTCCCGGATGCCTTCTTTTTTTTTCTTCTTATCTATTTATGCCGTGCTTCACGTGCACCTCGGATGGGCGCGCGTTCCTTCACGCAGTCGATCGGCTGTTTGTTGGCCCAAGGCGTCGCACCACGTGCAGTGCTCGCGCAGACAAGGAGAGAGAGTGAGAGAAGGAAGGATGAGGGAACGTGGCTTCTCCGTCGCCCACTCCCTTTATTTTGACGCCCTTCGTCGGCTGGCGGAGGTTCTTACTCGTCTTGCAACTCTCTCTGGCGCAGAACCGCGCGGGGAAGGCCACATCTGGTGTAAAGGAGGACTGGCGTTTTCCCATTATTTTTCGCGTTTTTTTTCCCCTTTCAATGCGACAGAATTTAGGTCGTGATCTCGCAAAAACCACCTTGTTTTTCCGTAACTGAATTCCCTGATTGGTCGAGAGGGTCGTGACGTCATCAGCGTGGCCAGGTTTAAAAATTTGAGGACAAGAATGTTCGAGTACCTTCCTCTGGATTATAGTTTGATCGTTTTTGGGGGTTTAACGTCCCAAAGCGACTCAGGCTATGAGGGACGCCGTAGTGAAGGGCTCCGGAAATTTTGACCATCTGGGGTTCCTCAACGTGCACTGACATCGCACAGTACGCGGGCCTCTAGAATCCCGCGGCCGGGATCGAGCCCGCGTCTTTCGGGTCTGCAGCCGAGTGCCATAAGCACTCAGCCACCGCGGCGGGCTCCTTTCGATTATCTTGTGGAATTACACTAACCCGACCCAGTTTTCCACCTTAAACCACCCGCTAATCCACATTAATCCACCCACTTATACCTGCTAATCCATCGTAATACATTTTCGGGGGTGGGCCAACTTCGAAATGCTATCGCATTTTCTTCTTTAAGAGTGTGGCCCCGAGCTTTTGTTACATTGGTAGCTGTATGGCAGTACAAGAGTCAAGGCCCGTTTCACCTCCTCAGTGTTCTCTCACACTGCAGCTGGTTACGCACATCAAAGCGTATACATATACCTCAACGTGGTTTGCGGGAACGTGCCGAGATGGCGTATGCATTCCAATGCAGGGAATGAGTAACATTCACCGCGAGGGCAGGCCTACACAGGGCTAAGCGGCGGCTCTGCTGTGCTCGGGTTGGATGTCGCCGTCGGGACCATTCCCGTTATTAGCGTACACACGGCACTACTATACTACATCGCCCCTTCATCTTGTATTCATGACCGCGGCCTGAAGAGAGGCCTCCTCTATGGCGAGCCCTTCACCAGCTGCGGCTCGTTTCATTTTATGGCCCCTTCTGCGAAGCTATATATAAGCGTTTTCCCCTCATTTTCCTTTCTTTAGTTTCTGTCTCGTTTCTTTCCGGGTGTGACTCGTCATAATAGCGGGGACGCGGCCCACGTTCGTGGTAATGGATGGCAATGTACGCGTAGAAAGACTTATACGACGTGGGGAGACGTACTATACGGCTGCTTAGCGCACCCTTTTCGCATACTGTACAGTTTTCGCCCTCGTCTTCTACCACGCTGACACCTGGACAGCCCTCAGTGGGCACGTGAATAGGTGTGGGCTTGATGTCTGCCGCTGGGTGCGGACGGGAAGGTATGATGGGTCGATTTAGCTTATGCCGTCATCAGCCTGAGTGGGTTGCTATACTACAGTTACCGCGCCTGTACCACGCGCCAACTGCTGTACTGTCAGCGTCGAATGAAACGTGAGCAGGATTAACCGAAAAGCGAAAAACAAGAACGCAAAAGTAGTAGCTGCTGGTGCTGTTTAAAATCCGCGGTTCTACAAGATAAAAGAGGGACCGATAGAAGAAAGAGGTGCCGTAGTGGAGGGCTCCGGAATAATTTCGACCACCTGGGGACGTCAGTGCTCGTTAAAGATCCCCAGGCGGTGGAAATTATTCCGGAGCCCTCCACTACGGCACCTTTCTTCTTTCACTCCCTCCTTTATCCCTTCCCTTACGGCGCGGTTCAGGTGTCCAACGATATATGAGACAGGTACTGCGCCATTTCCTTTCCCCCTGCAAAAAAGAAAGACCGATACAAAGCAAAGTTTTATTTATCAGCGAACGTTTGTTGCCACGTTTGCTGTACAACTGGTGTCTTGATCGGTAGAGCTAAATAAATAAATAAATCCCAAGCGCAGGCGTATACGTGCACTGTGCGAAATGCGAGCGTTTCTGCCGCCGCGTCCTCCCGGGAATGCCGCGTAACGTCCTCCTGCCGGTGCTTACTGGACATCGATCGAACTCGACAATTAAGGTCAGGTCAGGCGAGCAGCCGCGTAGTGTTTCCACAGACAGATGCCATTTTACGATCGGCCCCGTTTCCACATGGCGTTTTGACAACGGCGCCACATCGGCCGTGCTGCGCATGCGCAGCTTATTTAGACGAACGAACATATACTATGAAGGCACTTACGCAGATGCTATGTACCGACTGTGGGATGCGTGTTGCGCCCCCTTGCCTCGAGCTTCTTGCTCGCCTCTCTGCAAAGACAGTGGCCTCGTATACGTGCGTTGAAATCCTCGTGCATACCACCATTTGACTCGTATCCGAACCACGATCGGAATTTTACTTTTAAACAATACGCGCCCGTTTTAAAGTTACACCGCCTTCTTTGCGCCTAAAGCCGTCCTCTACGCGCTGACGAGGCAGCGTGTCTAAAGCTGCTGCGTACCTCGGTTAGCCGGTTCAGGCTAATGAAGATAAGTTCGCACCTTTTAATAAGCGTGTGCATTAGGTTCCCTAATTGGCTGGCTTCATGGCTGTCGTCCCAGTGGCTCCCATGTTCGGTAGGCGCGTTGGCTGAACGGGACAGGTTGTAATAGGCTTGAAGCTCAATCTACCCCTGCACTGCGGCTGTGCGCACTCTGGACGTCGTGAAACCAGCCAACGCTTCTTTAAAGCTTCTTTCTACATGGGAGTGTTTCATATTCGGAGTCGCTATACACCGCATCCAGAGTGGAACGGTCCAGAGGCGGTGTTGAAGGAGACCTTTGGCAGCCAGTGTTAGCTGCCTGGCGGATGACTGTTCAGAGGGCAAACAGTGCAAGACACTTAACGGAGGGCTCGGCGTGGGTGACTAACCGCTAGTTTCACGGTGTTCGTCACTGAGCGGAAAAGACTTCATCAGTGTGAACTCGGAGAGGAAAGACGCGGAAAACGAAGAGATATGTATGAGATAGAGATGGACTGCAGAGAGCGGAACGTTTGCGTGACGCGCACTCGAGAGAGATATAAGGACGAGAGTTGAAGAGCCGATATGGGTGCAATAGCTTCCGGCGGTCGCGATGCTCGCAACAGACGCATCGTGGACTGACGCTGGCTGGCCGTATCTGCAGCCTGGGTGCCGGCGATATAACCACGCGCCGTGCCTAGCATTTTCCGCGTGCCTTCCGTTTTACCGACTGTGCGGCAGTCTCTCGAACGCAGCTGGCGTAAGAGGCTTGTGGCTCGCAGAGCGTTGGATGAAGCAGCAGCTTGCGTATATACGAGTATTAACCCGTCTTTTATATTCCGCCTCATTGCGTCTGATTCTTAGTTTTCTGCCTGAGCTTTTCTGTTCCGATTCTGTTCTGTTCTAGCGTTATCGCGTGCGGTAGATCGTATAGCGATGCCGTGACGTGGTTTGAACCGTTGAAGAACGGCGAAAAAAGATAGAATGAAATGGGCTATAATTATAGAATGCAGTCGTCGTGTTATGCCAACAGAACAGATCGTGCGAACCAATCAGCCGGCAATGTCGGTAAGCGTTGTGCCGCGCCATACTGCAGTTTGCGAACGCGAGCACTTCGAACCCGACCGCGGCGGCTGCGTTTTTATGGAGGAAAAACGCTAAGGCGCCCTTGTGCTGTGCGATGTCAGTGCACGTTAAAGATCCCCAGGTGGTCGAAATTATTCCGGAGCCCTCCACTACGGCACCTCTCTCTTCCTTTCTTCTTTCACTCCCTCCTTTATCCCTTCCCTTACGGCGCGGTTCGGGTGTCCTACGATATATGAGACAGATACTGCGCCATTTCCTTTCCCCAAAAACCAATTATTATTATTATTAACGCGAGCACGGCGGTAGATAGATGGATGCTAAGAGCATGCCCTATCTTTCTAAGCCTTTTATTTTAACCTTCAAAAGTACAGTGTTGAAATTCACCCCGTTTCAAGCCAAGATTCCAATACCATTTATGTTTTGTACCAGACTTTGAACCTTAAGCTTCCCTGGCTTCCGATAGACTGTGGCTCCATATCTCTGCTTTAAATGCTTCAACAGTGCCTTCCAACCTGTGCGTGATTCCCGACAACCGCTTGCGACGAATGATTCCGGAGAACATCCCAGCCCACAGGCAGCAGCGGCTTGGCTGCATCGAGGAGGGACCGGGGTGGTAAAGAACGTTGTCGTGTTTCTTTTCCTTAAGCGATTATGGACTAATAATAAGAAATGACGTAAAAGCGGGTTTCCCTGGCAAAACCGCCCAGCCCCGTTCGGCGGATCTTGTTGCTCGCCCCCAGCGCAATGTTTATGTCACGCAGCTTGCGGAGGCCTCAGCCTGAAAGCCTGGCTCTCAAGAGCCGTTGATTGCGCGCCTTTCCTTCGCCGTCGCTCCTCGCCTTAGTTTTTTTTTTTCCGGTTTCCGGTGAGACACACATATTCCTCCGAGATATGTCCCGAGTGCGTATGTGTGCAAGCCGGGGCGCCGTAGGATTTCCTGGGCCCCTATAATTGCCCCCTGCTTACGCGTGATGGCTGCGTGCCGAAACTTGAAGGTAAAAACGACTCGCGGAACGGATGTGTTCGGGTGGACGCGCTTACTGGAAGCGTGACTAATAGTTAGGGGGGGGGGGTGGAGTCTGTCTTTTTGTTTCTTTGGAATGAAGCGGATATTGGTAAACGTGAATCACCGCGTGGAACTGGCCTGTACGCCCGGCAAGTAATCTAAAATTGAATTTCCTCTCCCATGTACATAGTTTCGGTTTCAACTGTCGAACGGCACCTGCGACGTCATAAGGGGGGCTGTGGGACGTCACACTCGATCCTACTTTTTACGAGCCACGTCACCCGCAGCGGTGGCTCAGTGGTTAGGGCGCTCGGCTACTGATCAGGAGTTCCCGGGTTCGAACCCGACCCCGGCGGCTGCGTTTTTATGGAGGAAAAACGCTAAGGCGCCCGTGTGCTGTGCGATGTCAGTGCACGTTAAAGATCCCCAGGTGGTCGAAATTATTCCGGAGCCCTCCACTACGACGTCCCTTATAGGCAGAGTCGCTTTCCGCATTGGAGCTGCATGTAGGTTGTAAATGGGAAAAAATTTCCCGTCCGTCACTCCAGCCACTTCAGCATCTTGCACGACGTCTGGCCAAGCCCTGAAAGTATTTACTGAACAAGGTAACGGACGCTTAATTCGCTATTCGACGTATTTAGCGTGATGAAAATTTGCGGTCTGCATATGCGACGACGATGCATAGGCAAAGGGAGTCCGGTCGAGCGCTAACTTCTATGCCTGATTTTGTTTCACCACCGCGCTCTGGTAGCGTAAACCTACGTGCATGATAGTGAAAAAAAAATTGCTGTAAGTCGACGTGAATGTCTTTACTGGCTTGGTCGTCGGTCGTGTCGTCGTCGTGTTCCGGTGCTGTACATAACATTTGCACGCTACGGCCAGACTCCAGCCTTGCATGTGGGCTGGGTAAATATGCAGGGTGTTTCATTTTAATGTGACAGCGTTAAGGAGCTCGCGCCGCAGAAAAGCCGGTGTCGTCGGCATCTTTGGCCGTGAGCGAAAAATCGCGCATCTCGGTGGACACCTGAACCGCGCCGTAGGGAAGCGATTTTAACGCGACAGCGTTAAGGATTCATTGATCGATCGATCGATTTTTCCTTCCCTTACGGCGCGATCCGGGTGTCCAGCGAGAAATGTGAGACAGGCGTCATTTCCTTTCCTTAAAAGCAATTAATTAATAATAATAATTGGTTTTGGGGGAAAGGAAATGGCGCAGTATCTGTCTCATATATCGTTGGACACCTGAACTGCGCCGTAAGGGAAGGGATAAAGGAGGGAGTGAAAGAAGAAAGGAAGAATGAGGTCCCGTAGTGGAGGGCCCCGGAATAATTTCGACCACCTGGGGATCTTTAACGTGCACTGACATCGCACAGCACACGGGCGCCTTAGCGTTTTTCCTCCATAAAAAACGCAGCCGCCGCGGTCGGGTTTGAACCCGGGAACTCCGGATCAGTAGTCGAGCGCCCTAACCACTGAGCCACCGCGGCTATTCATTTCATTTTCCTTCCCTTACGGCCCGGTTCGGGTGTCCGCCGAGATATGTGAGACAGGCGCCCTTTCGTTAAATTCTCTAACGGGTCACGCGTCGCGCCTAACGGGAGATGGTGTTCCGTGTGCTCCTTGGCACGCTGCAACACGCTGTCGTGTTTCACTCTTGAAGACGAAGCTTAAGCGTCCTCCAAATTTTATTCGGTGGAGTGTGTGTGTGTGCGTGCGTGTGTGTGCGTGTGTGTGTGTGTGTGTGTGTGTGTGTGTGTGTGTGTGTGTAAACATGTAGCACCGCCTTTCAGGCTGCGTTTGTGACCGTGTGGATACCTTGTTCAAGCATATTTGGGTTAATTACCTAACAAGCAGCAGGCACGGTTGCAAGACTGCTTCCAGCGGCACACTGCGGCAGAAACGAGAGAAACTGGGAAGAGATTGCGTCGCTACGTTGGTTTACGCGGTGTCGCATTTAGTCTCTGTCTGCTTGGGTGGAAAAGAATTGCAGTAGCTGCGAATAAAGTTTGCGAATTTCTAGCTAGCCGCAAAATCTAAATCTCCGAGGCTGTCAGCCTGAAGGACGGTGTATCGCACCCTCCCCCTCACCGGGGCCCACCGCAGCTGAGCCGGCATGGCTGAGGGCAGCGCTTCCACCTTTGATGCCTGTCGCATCGTATGCATCGAAGTATATATGACCGCCATACATTCCTCTCTGTTCGTTCACTCGTCGTGATGTGGCGCCACTTAAGGGGAGCGCGGCACGGCTGACGTCACAGCGCGAGCTCTTGGTGCATTGTGCTGCACTGCTGGCAGCCTCACGAAAAAAAATAGAGAGAAAAAAATAGAGAAACGCAGAACTTCGTCCACTTTCTGTAGTACGTCGCTAGTTGTGGGGTGATTTCTCCCTCCGTGGCTTGATTTGTCTTAGCCAGCTCATGTGGACGGCACTGATATCAAGGAGGCGCTGGTCAGGGCGGCGTGGAAACACAATTGGCGACAAGGCTCATGGCGAAGCGGTGAAAATTCTCACCTTAACCTGGTAGTAAACGTGGGCTGTTAGTCACGTGGGGCCAGGCAAGGGCGCTCTCGGTCGGAATCGCGCTGCGCTTAATAATAACTGCGCCATTTCCTTTCCCCAGAAACCAATTCTTCTTCTTCTTCTTCTTCTTCTTCTTCTTCTTATTATTATTATTATTATTATTATTATTATTATTATTATTATTATTATTATTATTATTATTATTATTATTATTATTATTAACGTGCAGCGCGATTCCGGCCGAGAGCGCCCTTGCCTGGCCCCACGTGACTAACAGCCCATGTTTACTACCAGGTTAAGGTGAGAATTTTCATCACTCCGCTTCGCCATGAGCCTTGTTTCATTACGTCCGTGTCGAGTCACTTTACGATGCCCTTCATTGTTGTGGTATCCGTTGTTTACTTCGTTATGTGCGTTATGCCGTTGTATGCCGCTTCGTTGTAACGAGTCATGACTGCGCGTCGAACAGATACGCAGATGGCGACGTTATATAGGCAGATAGACCGACAGGTGCGTTGTTTACGCTTAGCTGTAGCCTTTTGAGACAGACACACACACACAAAAAAGAGGGTGCTGCAGCAAGTCATGCTGCTTGTAGTGTTGGTCGGCGCTTCACGTGACCTAGTCCTCGTGACTTCTAGCTTTTTTTTTTATGGAAGAGTCCAGCGCGCTGCGGGTTATCGCCGTCCATGCATATATGCGGCTCTCTCGCTGCGAGGAGCTGGCGCATCGAGCATGCCTCACGCGGCCGGCTGCGAAAACAAACTTGGCGCTTCAAGCGCTTTTCTCCTGCGCTTGAGGAAAACAACAGCTGCGTGCTTTGCCCTGGTTTTTCGGCCGCGTTCGTCCCAACTGCGTGACGCCTTCGGGTATTACGATTACCTGCATATAAAAGCAGTCACACACGCACGCAGGCACGCACGCGGAAAAACTGCCTGAAAAAAAAAAAGAAATTGCAACCGTAAAGATTGTGCTGGTAAGATGACATGGTGGCTGTGAACTGTTTGAACTGCTCCCTTGCACACTGCTTCCTGCACGTATGCGCGCGTGCACGTAACATCGATTGGCGATTATGCGATGGCCTGACTGTTCGTCCGGTCGGCCGCCCTGGTCACGAACCGCCAGTCACGGGGTTACCTTGATGTTCACGCCGTTTGATCGTCCACCGCGATATGGACGAATATGTGCAAGAAGCGAAACAGCGCGTTTCTTGCATTTCGCGTGCAAGCTTGCAGATCCGGTCGCCGTGTTACGGGATCGAACGCGTTCTGCAAAGGCATTGAACTCGCTTTTGAAACGAATCGGACTGTGAATGTGTTCGTTTGTATTGATATCAGCGTGGCTGAACATTTCGGGAGTCGTGTCGAGGTGAATGTGGCCACGTTTTGGAACCGCTTGTTATTCGCTCTCATCTGACGGATTTTGGAGCATGTATTCAGATTTTTTCAGACCGTTTTATTTCCTTTCAGTTGAAAGCGGAAGACGAGGCAAAAGGCATGGAGCCTGACAAGGCCTCGACTCCCATCTTTAGTTCGGAGCAGGCAAAACTTCATTACATGTGCAGGGATTTCTCCTGATGAAACGGTGTACACATAGACATAAAATATAATGTTCATATGAACATATAATGCTGGCTGTCGATTAACGCAACGTTCGAAAGCACATCAGAGGATCCGCGACAACACACGCGAGAAAAAGAAACCGCTGGATAACATTTTGACAGAAACATGGAAAAAAAAAACTTTTTCGCAGGAGTGGTGATTTGCATGGGCATATGAGTGCAGCTATATACATAAGATATCATCAGTGATCATAAGTAATGCTTTGTACTGTAATTTGAAGGGCTTAAATGGTAGCGTAATATCAATGTAGGACTCATGATGTTTAAATAACTTTGTAATTTGATAATCAACATCCTGTCTCCCATAATTTGTTCTCACTTTTCTTGTTTTATGTGTATGGGTTCGAAAGCTATAGTGTGGCGATATATCTGTAAATCTAGTGTAAAGGTGTTTTTTTTATGGATTAATTGCATCAGTTTAGAGTAATACGCTTTGTTGGCCGGTAATATATCATGTCTTAAGAGTGGCTGGGTTGGTAGGTCACGTATTCCACCTCTATAATTCTCAAATAGACGTAGAACGCGTTTTTGCAGTACGAGCAGCCTGTCGTAATTTCCTTTAGTCGTAGTGCCCCACACTAATATTGCGTAAAGTAGCCGTGAGTAAAATAACGTATAATATAGGTAGGTATACCCCGCATTTTTTTTTGTGCTTTCTAGGATGCTTCGTCGGTATGGCTGGCGAAACTAAAGGCCTGGGCAGCACCTGCAGGCTAGCATAGGAAAATAATACATGCGGTAATTTTGCTCATTGGGCGATAAAATACACCGAGGGGGGGGGGGGATTCAGTGGTTCGCCTTTGCCCCTTCACTGCGGGCTTTTCGAAGGGTGGCAAATAGCAAAGCTCCACAAAGTGGCGTGCTGAATAAAAGACGGTCCACGCTTTCGTTTTTTTTTTATTTTATTTTTTAATGCAGGAACGCACTTTACGTCTAAATTCGCTGGACTATAGGTTCCGGACAGTTCCGCGGTTTTCTGCCAGAGCGCAAATAAAGTTTCTAGGTCGAAAAAGGGACCTGGGGCATGACAGAATTGGTGTTATCCAGCTTAGCTTGCACGAAAGTTAATTCATTCATTACTGGTTACCCGCCGCGGTGGCTTACTGGTTATGCGTTCGGCTAATAATAATAATAATAATAATAATAATAATAATAATAATAATAATAATAATAATAATAATAATAATGGTTTTTTCGGGAAAGGAAATGGCGCAGTATCTGTCTCATATATCGTTGGACACATGGACTGCGCCGTAAGGGAAGGGATAAAGGAGAGAGTGAAAGAAGAAAGGAAGAAAGAGTTGCCGTAGTGGGAGCGCTCGGCTACTGATCATCAACAAAAGGCTAAATACGATAGATCATGGAGAGATTCCGGACACAAAAATCGAACACACAATAACAGAAGTCATACCGAAACGTAAGCTGAAAGCAAAAAGCATCTTCATTGTCAACCTATACAGCCCCCCAAGACAGAAGGACGGAGATTTCAACAAACTCTTTAAAAAAATAAGCAAGAAAGCTAAGGACAACATCCTCGTTATAGCCGGAGATTTCAATGCGAGAGACCCAAAATGGGGGTACCATAATGGGGAAAAGAAGGGCGCAAGAGTAAACGAAGCGGCGGAACTCACAGGATGCACCCTCCTCACAGATGAAAATCAACCCACCCGCATTGGCAATAGCGTCAGCGTAGATACATGCCCAGACCTAACCTTCGTAAAAGGAGCACAGGCAGAGTGGACAAATCTATTAGAGAACCTAGGAAGCGACCACTACATAATCAGAACCACGATAGAGACCAAATACGTCAAAAGAAAAATAGGTGCGGCCAAAATTACGGATTGGGATAACTTCCGCAGGAAATGTAAACAGATAAAAGGGGAGATCTCAATCGAGGAGTGGACCCAGCAGCTAAGTCAAGCACAAGAGCTGTATACAAAGGAAATAGATAGAACTGAGACTACACCAGAGATAGACTCGAGACTAATCAGGATGTGGGAGGCAAGACGAGGCCCCGTGAAAAGATGGAAAAAGCAAAAGTGGAACAGAAAGTTAAAGAAAAGAATCGCCGAAATTACGGCAACGGCGGAGGAATACGCGATGCAGTTAGCAAGGCAAAACTGGGAACAGTTCAGCAACTCACTTAACGGCACGCTGAGCACGACTAAAACATGGAGGATTTTAAAGAGTCTAATGGATCCTACCAAAACAAAGACGGAATGCAACAAGGCCATCCACCGCCTTGTCCACCAGCATGAAGGAACCGATGAGGGGCTACTTAAAGCAGTCAGCATCAAATGCTACGGCCAGGACACACCCACGGCCTATCAAGAAAACTACAAAGGCAGAGAAAACCCGGAGCTAGACAAACCGATCTCCAGAGATGAGGTCTACGCTGCAATTAGGTCCATCAAAAGAAACACAGCAGCTGGAGAAGACAAAATCAGGAATTCCCTAATCCGCAACCTGGGTGACGAGGCAGTCGAACAGCTCACTACCTACGTAAACAAACAATGGGAGGCAGGACTGGTGCCCAAGGAATGGAAGCACTCTATGGTTGTAATGATCCCCAAACCCGGAAAGAAACTACACATAGAAAACCTGAGGCCCATTTCACTCACATCTTGCCTCGGCAAGCTCTATGAAAGAATTGTAACCAAAAGAATTTAAAACTACCTAGAGGACAATGAGTTGTATCCCCGTAGCATGTTTGGGTTCAGGGCAAACCTGTCAACGCAAGACATCCTGCTACAACTCAAACATGAGGTAATTGCCAATTCCCCGCAGCAAGGAGAAAACATAATTATGGCAATTGACATCAAAGGGGCCTTCGACAACGTTAGCCACGCGGCTATAATGGAAGGCATCAACAATACCAAGTGCGGAAGGAGAATCCACGACTGTGTAAGATCTTTCCTGACAGAAAGAACGGCCACAGTAGGATTAGGAGATATAAGAAGCGGTACCATAGACACACCAAATAAAGGCACACCGCAGGGATCGGTTATATCGCCAATCCTTTTTAACCTAAGCATGATCGGTCTGGCAAGGATACTTGAAAACATCCCGGGCATAGGACACGCCATATATGCGGGCGATATAACTATATGGTCGAACCAGGGATCACTGGGGCAGAAGGAACAGCAACTGCAAGAGGCAGCAACCTGCATCGAGCAATACACCAAAACGAGGGGTTTAACCTGCTCAACAGAAAAATCGGAAATCCTTAGGACAGGAAAGAAACCAACGGATGCAAGACTAGAAATAAAGCTCGAGGACAACACCATCCCGGAAAAGGAGACTATTCGGCATGTGGCTACAGAGCAACGGCAAATGCAACCACACGATAAACCTCCTTAAAAATCAACGGAACAAGTTTGCCGCATGATAACCAGAGTATCATCCAGAAGATACGGCATGAAGGAGTGCGACACGCTGAAACTAGTGAACAGCCTAGTCATCAGCAGAATAATCTACTCACTACCATACCACAACATGCTCAAAAGCGAGGAAAATCAGACGGAGGTTCTAATCAAAGCAGCCTACAAAACAGCTCTGAACTTACCAAGAAACACGTCAAACGACAAGCTGGCAGAACTGGGGCTGCACAACACTTTTGATGAGCTTAGTAAGGCACAATTCATGTCGCAAATACAAAGGCTAAGGAACTCGACAACAGGAAGGGCCCTGTTAAGAAGGCTGAACTATAAAGAAGCCTTGGACATCGAGGACAGGTCGGAAAACATCCCAGATGAAATACGTCGAACCTTCCATGTTAGTCCCATACCCAGGAATATGGATCCAAACCTCCACGCAGCAAGAAGACAGGCAAGGGCTAAATATGTAGAAACGAAGATAGCCACACAAGATCGAGTAGTGTACACTGACGTCACACTGTATCCATGGAATCGCAGCCAAAGCATCAAGAAAACAGTTTCGGTTGTAACAACGAAGGAAGGTGACCTCATCAGCGGTGCATCCACGAGAGATGGAACGATAGCTGAGGCAGAGGAGATAGCCGTAGCCCTAGCGGCAGCCGAGGGCTATCGCACCAACAAATCTCTCACAATCTTAACTGACTCCCAGGAAGCGTGCAGACGCTACATGGCAGGAAGAATCAATAAGAAAGCACTAAAGATACTCTTGAAAACGAAGCGAACCAACGCAAATATCCAACATAGGATCTACTGGCTACCAGGACACGCCGGAATCAAAGGCAATCTGAAGGTAGACAAGCTAGCTCGCGAGCTCACTACCCGAGCTGGTGCGTCAAATGCCTCGGACGGCCCGGGGATGACGGTGGAGCTCACGTACGCAGCTATCCTCAACCTCATTAAAGGCAGAAGGCGCAAATACCCCCAGCCACACCCTCAGCTAACACAATACGAGGCGACATGCTGGAGAAGACTCCAAACAGGGACCTTCTACAACCTTCATGTCCTACATAAGATGTATCCAGAGCAGTATAGGGATACATTGGTGCGGGGCAACCCCCACGTTATATCATATCACATGGGAATGTACACACAATGTAGCGTTCCGAAATAATAAAGACCCAAATGCGGAGCAGTGGGAGGACCGGCTAACCAGCAGCGAGCTTAAGGTCCAAAGGGACCTAGTGAGCCACGCATGCCGGATGGCCAGGGACAGTGGTGCCTTGGACTAGGGGCGCCAACCACGCTCAGCCTGGAAGACATCGGCAGTCTCCGGTCACGCAACCAAACCTCTCAGTTGGAACAATAAAGTTTACTCTCTCTCTCTCCCGAGTTCCCGGGTTCGAACCCGACTGCGGCGGATGCGTTTTTATGAAGGCAAAACGCTAAGGCGCCCGTGTGCTGTGCGATGTCAGTGCACGTTACAGATCCCCAGGTGGTCGAAATTATACCGGAGCCCTCCACTACGGCACCTCTTCCTTCCTTTCTTCTTTCACTCCCTCCTTTATCCCTTCCCTTAGGGCGCCGTTCAGGTGTCCAATGATACATGACAGATACTGCGCCATTTCCTTTCCCCAGAAAACCAATTATTATTATTATTATTATTATTATTATTCATTACTTGGTAAATGGTATCGCTTTGATCGCCTTTGCCGGCGGAGGCAGGGAGCGGTTGTGCCGGCCAAGCAAAAGCTCCCTCAGCCCCCGGGGAGGTTGCCGCTCCCACGCTGTAGACCCGCCCCGTGGCACGCAAGAGCCTCACGTTTCAGTCACGTGGTCGCAAGTCCCCGCTCGAGAGGGGTGGGAATTCTTCGTCTTGTGAATCTCGCTCAAGGGGACGATGCGTTCTGGTTAATAATTAACCCACCGATCACTGTAAGCGTTAATAAAGAGTAGATGAAGAATGGGCGGTAGAACAAGATAACCCTTGACAGAATGATGCGTGGGATTCTGTGGGAGCGCCCGCGAGGAGAACGCGCGTGCGAACTCATTCTGAGCAGCCGAATTAGCGGCACAGCCAAGGGGGAGAAAGCTATGATGGAAAGTGGAGGAGGAGGGGGACAGCGTCTGCGAGTCCCTTTCACTCGGGTCGCTTTCAGCGAGGCGATTTCGGTCGCTGGTGAGCGCGTCGCCGACGCGGCTGCGTCTCGATCGCCCACGCGTGTACACCGTCCCGTACACCTGCAGAGGCTTGCGGAAGCGACGAAGCGAAGCGGCTGATCCGAGTACGCGTTCATTCGTTACTGGTGCTCGTTAACTATTGGGAAGCATTAGAGCGTGCCGGGCGAACCGACAACTAACAGAGAGTGAAATTAACAAAAGAAAAAAAAAACAAGCGCATTGTGTACGCCCTGACGTACTTTTTTTTTGACGTCACACTTTCTCTCTCTCCGCCCTTCCGCCGATCGCGCGTACACGTTTGCCGACGCCCATCGACCTTGTACATACGCTGGCCGTTACGCGGCTGGTAATGTCTCCTTTGTTCTCGCGACTTCGGGGAACTCCGGCGGCGCGAGCTTGAACGGTGCGTGTATAACACTCGGCACGCAGGCAAAGCACATTGCGTGCGCGATCATCTGGGCCCTCCGTCGAGGGCCATTTTGTAGACGGATGCCGCTGTACGCCCCTCCTCCGGCCGTGTACGCTTTTCCGAGTACGCGTCCCTGCTCACGCACGTACGCCCGCCCCTCTGCACTGGAGAACAAAATAAAGAACGAAAACGCGGCCTGAGATGAGCTTGCACCAGCTGAGCTGCAACGGGCTGATCACAGAATAAACGAATATAGGGGGCGCGCGAAACAGCAACGCCCGTGTCTGTTAACTCGTACGCTCCCCCGTGTTACGAAATCGTCGATGGAGGGAGGTGCTGTATGACGTTGCGCATCGCTGGGTGTACACCTTTGGTCATGGCTACGGACCGAAAAGGTGTCGCTGCTTGTGTGTGACACCATGCGGGCAGCTGTACAGTCTGGCCCAAAAGTTTCCGATTCTGTGACCTGCTAGCGTAACATTGCAACGGGTGGCAGATGAGAGGGGATTAACTGTATACGGTTTAATCGGATCAACTGCGGCGTCACGCAAATCGGTCGGCGCCATTGGCTGAAGGGGCTCCTTTGAGGAGGAGGAACAAACCTTTATTTGTCATATGACATAGATGGCAGGGGTTAGGGATAAGGTTTAGACAGCGTGTGGGCCTTCTCGACGGCGCTAGGTGGCTTGAAGTCCACGCATCATTGCGACCTCCAGGTCCCAACC
This sequence comes from Amblyomma americanum, assembly GCF_052857255.1. Lineage (NCBI taxonomy): Eukaryota > Metazoa > Arthropoda > Arachnida > Ixodida > Ixodidae > Amblyomma > Amblyomma americanum. The sequence continues at coordinate 62,667,043 of NC_135506.1, forward strand.
CACTTGAGCAAGGCAGTCTCCCACTGACTTTGAAATGAGATTTGGATGCTCAGAGGTGGTCGGTCGGCACTGATCTATATGCTGTGATTTAGGTTTGCTTTAGAATGACTACAGAGGTATTTGAGTCGATCGTTTCGATAGTGGAGGGCGGTTTCACGGTAGGTGATCACCAGGCGCTCCCTCCCGAACCGGGAGCACTGGTCGCTCTGTGTCCGGTTGACGAACCCTCAGGCCCATTCGTGAGCTGCCGTGTTCCCCGGGTGGGAGGTGTGTGTTGGCACCCATATGAGCAGGAACCGTCCTTTGGATAGTTTGGCTCTTGCCAGGATGGAGAGAGCTGGGCCATGAAGCCTTCTCTTAACGAAGTTCCTGGGGCGTCTTCCGCTTCCTTCTTGAGCTGTATCCGACTATAGAATGCGTATACGGCGATATACACCTCATGCATAAATCCTCTTAAAAAAAAAGGACTGTCGCAAAACCAAAAGAAAACAATCAGGCTGGGCAAAGCATGAACTAAACTGGCCTGCAAGAGTAAACTAACTATCGCGTTTGGACTTGCCCCGCGAAAAACATGAAGCTACAGAAACAACGTGCCGCTCGTAAAGATGGACTAAACCAAGTCCACCAGCGCTGACAGGTGGGAAAAGGTAACCACGTCTCATAATATAGGCTCGAAGTCGTCTCATCCACCCAAGCGGAACCGTGCGGCTTCGAAAGAAAACAGCTTTCAAAACAACTTCAAAGCCAACAACTTCCCAGTTGAGGAAAGATTCGCCCTGCATGGTTCCGGGTGGACGATAAACCGTCTCCAGTGGCCGACATGCCCGCGATGTTTGTGTGCGTCGGTCGCTTACGTTCCCGGCTGCGTTTGTTCGCGCGGGGCGGGTCGAAGTTCTAGCTCTCCTCTGGCCTAAGAAAGCGAGGGGGGGGGGGGGGGGGGGGGGAGTGCTTGTCTTCCGTTTTATCGCGCGTACACAGTGTACGCTCTCGCATTCTTGCACGGCGCCGTCCGCCGATAACGGGTCCTGCGCGCCGTGCTTAGATCGGCGGGCGTCCCAAGAGGCACTGACCCCCCGAGCTCTCGCTCGCCCGTGCTACTGTGTGTCGTAGCGTCGGTGCGACCTTGCCTGTTGTGCGCGTATCGGGTACGGGACGGCGCGCGCGTATGTATGTACGTGAGTGTGTGCACCGGGATGTCCACCGGGCAGGCACTGTAATTAGAACTGGATGGATGTAGGCCAGGGCGTCCTTTTTTCTTCTTCACAGGACACGGCTCAGTGGGCGCATGGGAACGGGGTGGGGACCGATCCGCACTTACAAGGGAGCGGGATCGAAGCGGAGCAAGGAAAACAAAAACAAAATGCCAAATAGAGAAGGAAAGAGGATCCTATACGTGCTTTTGGTACCCCCAATAAGGGCGGGCGGAAAAAAAAAGAAGAAATGAAGGTAATGTCAAAGTAAAAACAAATGCATCGCAGGCGACACTCGACTCGTGGACATGTAGACACGAGTTTTTGCGTGTGTGCATGTTATCTTGCACTTTGCTAGTCTGGACTTTGGAGTCTGGAGTTTGCACTTTGCTAGTGTGCCCATGCATAGCCGGGCATATCTCCGGCAAAGCTAAAGAGTGTCTCAGTCTCCCTTTCCCCTGAAGAAAACGGCGGGTTTTGCGTGTCGCTGTTAAACCGCAGTGAGGAGTCTCAGGGCGCGGAAACTTGGCACGTTCTGTAAACAAGAACGCCTCGTGCGGTTTTTTTGTGTGTGTTATTGTTATTTTGTTCCTTCCCAAACTCGCGTCAAGGTCTACCTGTGTTCGCGGCTACATCGAAACAGCGGCGAAACCGAGGTTTGGGCGCCCGAGCACGCACGACAATAGGCAACCGGTGTTACACGAAGCCACGCACGTATTTCCCCTCGCCCGCGTGGGAATCTCGTGTGGAAGTTACACTAATGCCGGGGGCGTGGTATACCGCGGACATCCTCGTGCACATAGAGGTCGCAGCTAGCAACGAGCTGTTTTTATTGCAAGGTCCGTTCCTTTATCGTTCGTGCCTGGACGTTATCTCTCGTTCCATGTCAGTCATTACGATGGCTGGCTGCTTCATAATAAGAGATTGTTGTGATGACGGTGGAAGCGTCCGTGGGTCGGGTGAGGAGGCGAGATTAGGCTATTTACTGGGATGGGAGGTTCGCAGCTGGCACAGGGTTGGGATAAGTGGGCAGCTGTGGAATAGACTTATTTGGTGGCTTCCAATGGGCGCATCCGAGCTGCTGGTGATGATGATTACTATTTCAAAGAAAAAATATAGCTCAGTTTTTTTTTTTTTTCCTAAGACCCATTCACTGACCTCGCGACACCCGCAGTACTGTCGTTCGCGTTATGCCATCGGCCGGTCAGGCTGGATGCGCCGTTTGCTTTTTTTTTTTAATTTTGAAGCCTCGCCTATAGTGCGTTCTGTCCCGTCAATAACGTGCGGGATTGTGGAATCGATAGGAGAGACAGTGACTGTGTCAATAAAGAAGCCACTACACGTATAGATGAGAGCACGGCTTACTATCAGAGCATCGCTTCGCCGTCCATCTATCCCGAATCTACGACAGCCAGGCCAGGCCGGACGACACCTTATAAAGCGGCTGGCCAATCGAGATTCGTGAAACGTTCTGAAAATATCCCAGCAAACTAGATAGACTGCTGATTGGCTTCGCGGTTTATATGCCACCTACTCTTTGCCCCGCAGGTAAAGTAGTGCCGCTTAGCGGGGCTCTCGTGAAGAAGGCGGTGGCTTCTATAGCGGGGAAGGCGCCCAGTCTGGATGTCGCGAAATGGGTCGGTGGCCGTGTATAAATATTTCATCGACGTTGATTAAACTGCCCAGCTCGCTGTGTGTCTGCCGTCCGTAATTGGATGTCAGGGGCAGTGGCAGGTAAGTCGTCGAGGGCAGCGGCCAAGGTCGAGTACGCCCATCTGCCTTGTATACGCTGCAGAGTTGTGACCCTGGAGTTTTTAATGCGAATTCACTACTTTGTGTGTGTGTGTGTGTGTGTGTGTGTGTGTGTGTGTGTGTGTGTGTGTGTGTGTGTGTGTGTGTGTGTGTGTGTGTGTGTGTGTGTGTGTGTGTGTGTGTGTGTTTATGGAGGGTTTAACGTCCCAAAGCGACTCAGGCTATGAGGGACGCCGTAGTGAACGACTCCGGAAATTTCGACCACCTGGGGTTCTTTAACATGCACTGACATAGGAGAGTACACGGGCCTCTATAGAATTTCGCCTCCATCGAAATTCGACCGCCGCGGCCGGGATCGAACCCGCGTCTTTCGGGCCAGCAGACGAGCGCCGTAACCACTCAGCCACCGCGCCTGTGTGTGTGTGTGTGTGTGTGTGTGTGTGTGTGTGTGTGTGTGTGTGTGTGTGTGTGTGTGTGTGTGTGTGTGTGTGTGTGTGTGTGTGTGTGTGTGTGTGTGTGTGTGTGTGTGTGTGTGTGTGTGTGTGTGTGTGTGTGTGCGTGCGTGCGTGCGTGCGTGCGTGCGTGCGTGTGTGCGTGCGTGTGTGCGTGCGTGCGTTACTCAGGGACGCTAATGCTCTCGCATTCCCACACGGGAGTAGTCTTAAATGTCCCTGCTTATTATTATTTTTTTAATTCTCCTGTCCGGTCCCCCGGTGTCTACCCGTTCTTGTCCGTCCATCCACTGGGGCGCACCAGTGCGCCCTCGATCTGCCCCTGCTCTGCACCCGTGCGCGGACGCCGAACGCCGTGGAGCAGGTCAACGTCCGGAGCACCTAGCCGGAACCCACCGCACCGATATAGGTCCAAGGTCACGTCGACAACAAGAGGAGCACCCATATGTATCTAGTTGATGGCCTCGGAAGATAAATACCGGCAAGGGGGTGCAAGCATACAAGCGTGTTTTCGACTTCATGGAATCATCAGCAATTTTTGGACGCCGCTCCGCTGTTTCAGATTAAGTTGTCCGCCACTGTACAGTATGCGTAAGGGATTTACTTCATCGCAAGCTGAGATTAGGCTGTCGCAGTGAGTCTTCACCTACCTCGGGAAGGACACCGGAGACAACCGAATCAGCTCCCTGGCGCCACGTGACCTCCGAGACCTCCGCGGTTCACTATCCCACGCTCGCTGCGAAGTTTGCGGCCCCCCCCCCCCCCCCCTTCCCCTTAAAAGAGTGCGTCCATTATTATACCGGGGGCCGTAATGTGGGCCGGCGACTCGCCATCATCCTGTTGTCCCCCGGCGTCGCTAGCTGACTTGTCCTGGCGCACAATGCTCGCACGGCGCTGCCCGCGTCATGCCTGGCTGCGCCATTTAAGGGCTCCGGCTGGCCTGCGCTTGCACTTGGCCGGCACGGGAGGAGGCGCCTTCGCGTGTTCGCTGTTTGGAATATGCGTCACGGTTACGCGACCTTTGCGAGGTGCATCCGACTCTTTGTTCGGAAGGAGCAGTGCTGGTTTCGTCCTCTGTGGAGAGAAAAATAGAAAAAAAAAATGATAAAGGTAATTCCCTGCCTCGAGCAGTTATATCAGCATAGTTTCGCTTTTCTATTTGCGTATACGCCCTTCAGCCTTGTTTACTGTACCGTCTCGCCTGTTTTGTTCTCTTCTTTTTTTTTTTCGGACACCTAGTTGTCCGATTAAGTCCCCCTCCGTCTGTTACCCATTTTTCGCTGTCGTAATTTGCGCCGTCTTATCAGAAGTGCGACGTCTTTGCCAACGCACGGCGCCGCGGGTTTTGAACTGGCATGGAAGCCGTGCCAGCGGGCGGTCTGCATGCGATGCGTGCGACCGCTCACATGACTACCCCAGATGCAAGCGAGCGTTGTTGCGGTGGTATATAGCCGTCTTGCGTCCGGGACAGACGAGACCCCCTCCTGTATATTTACGCCTGGGGAGTGCCACGGGTTTATGTCGGGCTTCGGGCGAGTATAAGGTCTGCACGATGCTTGTCGGCAGCACACTGTGACCAGACACGAATGCGGCGTTTTAGCACCGGCGGTTTAACGTCCCGATGCGACACGTGTACTGTGAAGGGACGTCGTAGTGGAGGGCTTTGGACTGATCGACAGTATACGGGTACGTGTACGTTTCGCCTCCATCGAAATGCAGCCGGTGCTGCAGGAATTCGATCACCGCGACCTTCAGATCAACAGCTGAACGGCAGTGCCACTGCATAAACCACAGCGGCGGGTTCACCAAAGCTTTCATTAATGTATTGTATAAAATGGGAAAAAATAAAGAAACCACGCATGGTCTTCATCTGCGATTCCGCTGTAAATATACATTTTCACTTATGTTCAAATTGGATTAAGCCTGTTGTACGCAGGTGGTGCAGGCAGGGGCTTATTATTTTCAATCTTTTTAGGTTGCCCCAACTTAATATACGTAAATATACTGTGTGCGATGTTATATTAGCAGCCATACCATTTTGTGTTTGGCTTAAGCTCAGCTAGCTAGCTAGAGCTATGGAGCGCGATGTGAACTGAACCAACGCGAAAAAGCCGAGAGAAGAAGGCGGTTTCGATCGGAGCACACATTACGTCACAAATGAGGCCATTGGTCCTGTCTCGTGGAAAGAAAAAAAACAGATAAGAGAGTCTGACGTTGGCCCTTAGAGACCTGGAACTTGAAGGGACACTGAGGACAAATTTAAGTGGGCCTGTATCGAGAGGGCACCTCGATCTGATCACAGAAAAGCAATTCTCGCCGCAAACGGAGCTTTTATAAGCTAGAAAAGAGCAAAAAAAGAAATACAGGTGTCGCCACCAGCGGCCGATTTCGCAGGTTTAATATGTGTGCATCCACCCCAATTCTTGAGTGCAGATCCCAGAGGCTACGCTACACTGTTCGTCATTGTCTTCAAACCGGTGGGAACCCGTCCTTTTCAGTAATCACGTCACGAGTCTGAATCGACCGGCTTCTAAGATATTTAAATGCAATTTTCTCTGCGATAAATGCTTAAATTTTGCTGTCGGACAAACGTGTTCAACATAATAACAGTAATAATAATAATAATTGGTTTTTGGTGGAAAGGAAATGGCGCAGTATCTGTCTCGTATATCGTTGGACACCTGAACCGCGCCGTAAGGGAAGGGATAAAGGAGGGAGTGAAAGAAGAGAGGAACAAATAGGTCCGTAGTGGAGGGCTCCGGAATAATTTCGACCACCTGGGGATCTTTAACGTGCACTGACATCGCACAGCACACGGGCGCCTTAGCGTTTTGCCTCCGTGAAAATGCAGCCGCCGCGGTCGGGTTCGAACCTGTTCAAGATACGAAGAATCAATTTTTATACTGAGAGCAGTAATCGCGTGGACTTGTCCGCTTTGTGTCCGTTTGGAAGGAAATGAATGACGTATATGCGAAATGGCGTCACGCATCTGTCCGCATGCGCTGCACAGTGTTTCCAAACTCTGAACTATGTAGTACTCCCAAGGTCAGGCGCGTGATCGTCGGCGCGGACAAATGACTCGCGTTCTGCCGGGCGAAGCACGTCTTCTTGCGCGGCCGTGACGGCCTGAAAAAAACGCCGAACGCACGTCAGAGTCGTTGCCCCTGGCTGTAATAGCGCGTCGACGGGTGGCCGAACGCGTGAGAACGCTGACCCGGCCGGACCGAAGGGACCTCCCGAGAACGTCCGAAAATCGTCTTCCCTTGCTTGCTTTCCCGGTCCAAGCACGCGAACTCGATGGCTGTTGTACGCGGTGCTGTGCGCCCTGTTTCTCTATACGCGTCTCCTGCTGCGTATGCCTCTTGCTTTGCTTCGCTTTTTTTTCTTTTTCATTCGGACGAGTGGCAACGTGACCTAACGTTCTTTCGTGACGTGTACAGCGGCTCTTCCGCTTTTATTTCCTCGTTTCTTTTTCCTTTTCTTTCTTTGCGGTCTCGACGTTATGATGCGAATGGTTCGCTTTGCTGGCACGCCTCCATGGGGTGGTCTCGAAAACTTCAGCCAGCCAGCGAGAAGCCTGCGTCACGAGGGAAGTGCTGAAACAGAAGCTTTTAAGACGAGAAGCTCTCCGTGCTTCTCCAGCGTGAACGTGAGATGTTCTGCAATTTTTAAAAATAGGCTTTCAGTCAGAAGAGCGCTTTTTTTTCCGCCATTGTGCAGCGAGCGTCGCAGAACACAGCTAAGAAGTGCTGGCTTGTTGGCTGGTTAACTAATACTGAGTAACTTTTTAACTAAATGATACTGTTAGTCCTCTTATTCAATGGGAGGCGCGTAGCACATCGTAAGTAAAAATGAAAATTGTTGGTTTTTCAGCAAATGGCGGCCGCCGCGGCCGTCTTCTATCCAGGGAGCGCTCAGTACAGCCGAACGCGCTAACCACTCAGGCAGCCACCGCGGCGGGGCCGCAAGTAATATCGATATCAGTTTCTAGAATTTCGAAAACGCAGTTATTCTCGACGCTGCGGCCAAACAAAGTTTGGCTACATCGCGCCAAAATACATGCGCTTTCGAGAAGCTTGCAGGCAAAACAATCTCTCCAGTGGCACGTAGCTAATCGAAATAGCCAGAATTTGTTGGGCCACAGCGCTGACGGTAACTGCGTTTTCGAAATTCTATAAACTGATGTGGATATTACCAGAGCCCTTCAATGCTTTGATATTACTTACGGTGGGCTACGCGCCTCTCAGTAAATTAGGAGACTAACAGTAATAGTTAAAAACCTGACGACGCAATCTTAGTTATAACCAGCCTACAAGTTAGCACGTCTTAGCAACCCAGGAAGAAGACGGTCCATCTAGGTCACGTGACCTTAAGGCGGATCTCGAATGTCCCCTCCAGTTTTTACGTGACAGGTGACCTTAGTTGCGCGCAGAGCCAGCTACCCGAGCGAACAGGCGAAAATGCGCGGGTGGCGTTACCGCCTCGAGCACTTCACAAGTTCGGCCAGTTATCCGCGGACGGGCGGAGAGGCATCAGTCTCGTAGGCGAGCCACTGCGAAGCCGTTGGACGGCGTGATCCAGTTAGGCAACAGCGGGGCGAGACCCGGTTCTAGGGGCGGCACGTGAGATATCGCCGACGCCAGCGGGGAAGGGGATGATGGGGCACGCGCGAGACAGACGCCGTTGCGACAGAGGCCTTATGCCTCCCTGCTGGCTCAGGAAGCGAAGAGCGCGCTTTCGACACGTCGCGGGGAAAGAAGCGTCCGGGCTGCGAGGAGGGGTTTTTACGAAAGGCGCGCGCGAATTAGATGAGGACGCGGTAGGGGAGGCAGAGGCCTCACTGAGACAGCGTGTTGGCGAGGAATACATTGGCTCGAAGGTGGACAGAATTGGACCCCCATACACATGCCGCACGGATCGCTGCCGCAACATATGGCATCCTGGCGAGTCGGTTTATCTCTTAACCTGCCTGAGGAATATGCGTCACGACCGGACTAGACGCGACGGCGGCCAAGTCCAGTCCGGACGTAGCTTTGCGACACCGTCGCGTCCAGTCCAGCCAAGTAGGCATGGAGGTGGAAAGGGTTTAAGACGGAGACGGTCGAATGGGAACTGCGGGACGTACTGCTGTGATGTATAACATGGGGAGATGGTCGACAATGCAGTCGAAAGTTGCAAGAACAGCATCTAGTCGCGAGGGTGTATATAGCGGAAGAGGGAAGGAGAGGTGCTTGTGCTGGGTTTTGGTTTTGGGTGGGGTGGCGTGTACATGGGGCCGGCCAGCCAGCTTGTCGGGGCCTCTGCTCCCGTGGGCCGCTTGCATAAAAAGCGTCATCTGCGCGCGTGTAAGTATACGTGTGTCTGTGTGTGCGCCTCCTCGCATGGCGGCGGCCGCAGTCTGCAGCGCCGGCCCCGGCGGAAAGCTGTCGCCGGCGCATTCTGGGGGTCGCGCCCGGGTTCTATTTTCGAGCCCCTCTCCCTCTGGCTGGCCAGCCAGTCCTCCCCTTCTCTTCTTCGGGGGGGGGTACGCACGGGCCGACGAGCTCCCGGAGAGACAGCCAGCGTGCGTGCCTACGGCCCCGGATAGAGGTCGAGCCGCGGCTTGCTTCGCTTTTTGCCTTTTCTTTTTCCTTTTCCGTGGCCGGGAGCTACTCGCGCGCTGGTACCATCTTTTCCTCCTCTCCTAAAAACGCGCGCACCCAGACTGACACGCGGCGCCTGCTCTTGAAAATAAACGCCTTCTTTAAATGCGTTGGGTGCCCGGAAAGTAAGAGGGCAGAGTGGAAAGGAGGATAATCAAGGGTGAAGGCGAAGTATAAAGGGAGAGAGAGGGGGGGGGGGGCAGTTGCAACCTGTGGCCCGTCACGGGCAACTCGCGAGGCAGCCTGACGTAACCGCGCCTGTCGTTCAAATTGCGGCCGGGTTGCGACGAGCCGCGCCGTGGGGAGCGCCTGTCGCTTTTTTTTTTGTTATATGTGTGCGTGTCTTTCTCGTTTTCAGTCAACACGGTGAGACGCCCCGGCAAACCGCCGCGAACCGGTTTCGGGAAACCGGGTTTGAGCGCGGGCCCGTTTCTCTCTGAAGCTGGGCCCGAACAACTGGCGCTAGCCGTGCGCTTCTCGAACAGCTCCTCGAGGGAAGGAAGCGCTGTTTTTCTTTCGCGACCGGGCCGTGTCTCTCTCTGCGGCGGGCATTGGGTGGACAGTTGGAAAGAAGGCAGCTGGACGGACCGCAGTGTAGAAAACAGTATGGACAGTCCAGTCGCAATACCGATATGTTACTGCGGTCAATCGCTGCTTGTTCCAACTCTTGATCGATTCCCCCCTGGGAAGTGATCGCTTTTTCTGTGGACGCCTCCTGTTGATTCTTCGCCGGGCAGCGGCCATTCATCACGAAGGTGTGAAAGGTTGTCCCCTTGGACGCCAAGCTCTTGAAATGTTAGTCCCCGTTGTGCCTGAGTAACTCACAGGTGTCCTTTGTTCTCTGCTGCGTGGACCCAACGCGCGTTTTGAGCGCGGTGACGTCATTGTGCGAACAATCCGCAGCTGCCCGCGCGAGTGCCCAGCTTTGTTCGCATCACGTGTACAGACTGCATGCCGCGGGATTGCTTATGATTTAGTAGACGCGGCATGCACGCGTCGTTCGATGCAGGAATGTCGGCGCTCTGCCTCTTTTTGGTTGCTTTTAATCGAGCGCTGTGAAAACAAAACTTGTCACACGTGTGCCGTAAAACTGTACGCTCACTTGACGTGCGACGAGCGAATCGCAGGACGGACATATGTCCGGTCACACAGCCAGGAATGCAGTGTAGAAGAGCGTCGTCGCTTCAGGCGTGGCTCGGCACGTGCACTGTTTGCAGTGCCCGTGCGACGTCCATCTGTAAGAATAAAGCTATAGTTTCGGAGTCGTGACGTTTCTCTGTGTCGTGTTGGTTGAGCCAGTCTTGCCGTGGTATGGCCCAGGAAAAGAAGTTCCAGCCAAATGGAGCGCGGCAGGTTTGTGATGCCACGTGGAAATATATGTACGTGACGAAATGACGACCGCAGACATAGCGAGCGTTTTGTTGAAACTCTGTGTCTACGTTTTGTGTTCCGTTTGCGCAAACTGGCCGCTCCTCAGTCCTATATAGCTGCTTCATCGGTGGAAAATAATGTAGTGTAATTTTTAATTTTGTTGAAAGTGTAGATCGCTGAAGTGGCGAGTTTGTGGGCTACTCTTGGAAGGGGGGGGGGGGGGGGGCGTACGTCCTGCAATTTTATAAAACTTTCCTCGTCAGAAGCGGATATATAAAAAAACTGGGCCCAGCTCGGTTTTCCAGCGAGAAATTTTTCCTGACAAATCCCCAGTTGGCCTAAATTGATCCGGAGCATACCCCTACGGTGTTCCTCATAGCCCTGTTTCGCTTTTGGAAGTATATGGTCCATGGTATACGGTATGGTATGGTATGGAACGGCACGGTATTATCTGGTCTGGTACGGTGCGGTACGTTACGGTATAGCGTACGGTGCGGTGGGGTAAGGTACAGTACGGTATTTACTTGTTTATTTATTTATTTACAGATACCTTACAGGCCTCCGGAGAGGCATTGTGTAAGGGGGGTCAAATACAGAAGTTTGCGCAAAATAGGTTAGAAATAAAAAAAACACATTAAAGAACAGCAAAAGACAAAAAAAAAACAGGTGAGTTCAGATACGATATCGCAATTCACAAAAAGATATAAAAGTAAAAAAAACAACTATGCGTCATGTAACAAGAAAGGGGGAAATGCACAAAAACTTATACAAAAGCAAAAGAGTATATCGGGCATACGTGAGGAAAGCTGCGCATCAACAGAACGAAAGAGGGAATAGTCTCAAGCAGCTGAAAACGAAGTTATGTGCACCGTGACTATATAAATGACGTGCTAAGCGTCATCAACGAAGTGCTTGAGTAGATGTTTGCGAAAGGTGTCATGATTACCCTGCAGGGCGGTGTAGTCCGGAAGATCGTTCCAGAGATGGTATGGTATGGCATATAGTATGGTATGCGTTTACTCGGGATTCGGAACACGTGTCATTTGTACCGCTGCGAACACGTGCAGGACGCTTGCGCCGTGCCATGCGTGTGCACAGCAGTCCAGCAGCTGCGCGGTGCTTGGCAGTGGCGTGCAGTTATGGCTATAGGTGTCCGCCGTGCACAGACACGTGGCTGACGCGGCGTGCAATTCCGTCTCGTCTCGTTGCAGGTGGCGATCAAGACGATCAAAAAGTCCAAAATCGAGACGGAGCAAGATTCGTTGCGCATCCGGAGGGAAATCCAGATCATGTCCTCCATTCAACACCCCTACATCATCCACATCTACGAAGGTGAGCGCCGTGGGTTCTGCGCATGCGCCACAGGCAGGACACTGTTCACTGCCGTCGCATTGGCGGAAGTGGCGAAGCCAGACGTGTCAGCAGTGCTGCGGGTGTGGACACTGGTGAAGAAATATGTGTGCAGTTGGCGACATAATAAACTGAAACACGGGGTCTCCACAGTCTAAACACGAGATGAGTAAAAATGGAGTCAGCCATACTCTTAACACCTTTTATCAGAGGGAATGAGTTACAGGACACCTTACACTCCATTTACTCCCACATAGGTGTCTTGGTGTTTAGAGTGCATGCAAGCAACGAACGCAAATCGCGTAGACCGCAGTCATCAGTGGTGCTTCGTCGCGCCTATATGGGAAGGCCAGATTTCCGGTAGTGTCCGCGTGACCAGAAAATCCCGATTTCCTCTCTGAGTAGAGCGGGAAAGACAGACTGGAAATTACCTCGATTAGATCCAAATATTAATATTTCAGGAACTGTTTTTTTTTTTCAGCAACTTGAAAACCCCGGCAATTCGAAAAAATAAAGAGTGAATTTCGGTTCTTATAGCGATTCCCCGAAAATGCATACAACAAGCCCTTTGCGCCAAATTTCACTTGCCAAATTTCCTGAAAAATGGGAAAATTCCTCGAATGGAACACCACTGCCGTATAATGCGCCGGTTTTGTGTGCACGTCGCAGGCGCAAGCAATTGATGAGTATATTAAAAAAAGAGCAAGCTGACCTCTAGCTCTCTGTGCTAGAAGACACCTATTCCCTTTTTACACCCATATAGGCGTATTCATGTTTAGAGTGATATATACACGCATATCAACAGAGTCTGTGACGCCAGCGGTGTCAGATACTGAGCGCGGCGCGAAGGTTTTGTAGCGAAGGCTATATACATTGGCCACGGACTCGCAGCTTCGCGGTGCTCGCATTCCCACCGCACCACGTGATCAACCACGTGACCAACCGCGTGACGAACCAAGTGGCAACAACTAGCCAGACAACCAGACTAACCTGGACTTGCAGTCAAGATTAATCAAGGCTAGCCAAGCCATGCCGCCTTAGCTTTCGCTACGTATATCCTGGCATAGCCAAGCTAAGCCACTGCCATTTTTTTATTCGGGTCTAACTGGGGGGAATTTTCGGTTATCGCATTGAACATTACTGCGCATTTCGGAGCTCACGCATTTTACTGGAATTGCATGAAACGAGCATCAGCCATAGTGCTCGTGTGTAATATTTTTGGCTTCGTGTCTTGACACATGCTTGTATATTGGATTGGAAGCAAAGCTCTGGGCTGAATTGCCGCATTGACGCGGGTTTCAGCGTTTAAGCATCCGCTTCGTCTTACGGTCGTCTCTCAGAACACAAACAAACGAACAAGCATACAAATCATTATATTGTAATGTACTAATCTAAGCCCGTTTCGAGTTTCACCACCGCCCTTCATTAAAAGGCTTGCCGCTTGGGAAACAAGGTAGTGGGGAGAGGGGGGTGCTCAGTTTCGCGTTATTACAATGAATCGAAGCTCTCCGCCTAGCCTACGGGCTTCGTTTTGATATCGTTGGGGATAGTGACGCCTGCAATGCTTCTAAACATGGAGATGAGGCCATATGCGCAATATATATGCCGCAGCACTTGGATGTACGTATAAAATACCGTGCATATATCGCTTATTGTTTTCTCGGCGTATATATTAAGCCCCGACAATTTCACTCCTGCCTCGTCGATACGGCATATCGAGATAGGGAGGCTGTTGGCTCATAGCCCATAATTCGGTTCCGGCTGTTAAGGCTGAAGTTGCGGGTTCGAATCACGGCCGCGGCAGCCGCATTTAGATGGAGGCAAAACGCGAAAACGCCCCTGTACTTTGCGATGTCAGATTATGATGGTGTGATTTTATTAAAAATAAAGAAACGAGAAACAAAGATGGATGGGTGGATATAGCCACATACGTCCCTGGGGTACCATGATGAATATATAAAAAGGCCAGCGAAGATGGATGGATAAGCAAGGAGGAAAGAGAGACAAGAGAGGGCGGTGGGAGAAAGAAGGAGATTAGTTATACACTGTGTGTGCAACTATACAGGGTGTTTCACCTATAAGACTTTACACGGCTTTTTAAAAATAGAGTTAGAAAAGCGCTTTTTTCCGGCATAGCATTGTCAGCGGTGTAGTACATCAGAAACAAGATAACACATGCCAATTAGCATGCAGGCTGGTTTACTAATATTGAATAGTTACCTTTTTAACTATTACTCTTAGGCTCTTTACTTAATGAGAGGCCCACCGCAAGTAATATTCACATCAGTTTTTAGAATTCCGAAAACGTGGTAACCCTCGACGCTAGCTGTGGCCCAACAAATTTTGGCTGAAGAGTTACGTGCGCTGGAGAGGTTGCTTTGCCTGCAAGCTTCTCGAAAGTGCACGTATTTTGCCTCAATGCAGCCAAAATTTGCAACGTCAAGAACCCCAGGTGGTCGTAACTATATAATCCGCTGAGTCGGTATACCGATCAGGTCTTTGCCACAAGTAACCAGGCTGCATCGTTTGCTTCTGCCTCATATAGTGGAGACCTTGCGGCTTCCCTAAACACCAAACGGTAATTGAAGGTGAGGAAAAGGGTTCCGCTTACCTCACAGTGATTTATAGCTTGATGGGTGCGATAACGATTTCGCTATAGAACTAGGAAGCAAACCTGGCCAGTCGCCGCGGTGGCCGAGTGGTTATGGCGCTCGGCTGCCGGCCCGAAAGACGCGGGTTCGATCCCGGCCGCGGCAGTCGAATTTCGATGGAGGCGAAATTCTAGAGGCCCGTGTGCCGTGCGATGTCAGTGCACGTTAAAGAACCCCAGGTGGTCGAAATTTCCGAAGCCCTTCACTACGGCGTCTCTCATAGCCTGAGTCGCTTTGGGACGTTAAACCCCCATAAACCAAACCAAACCAAACCTGGCAGCCTGGTTATTTTTGGCAAAGGCGGTACGCACGTTGAGCGAGAGGCGGACAAATGAAGAAAGCTTAATAAGCGGGCTCGCTCATTACTGCCGTGTGTCGCCCGTGTATCAACGCCACAGAGGTGCATGGTTTCGTAGAGGGACGATTTGGGAAGGCGCTAGAAATAAAGCCGCTCAATAAATACAAAGAGGACCTGAAGCGCTCTCTCTATAGAGCGAAGGCGAATAGCGCGAAACCGCTTCCGCAGGATGGCAGCAACCGGAGGAAAAAAAAAAAAATACAGGGCACGCGCAACAAAATGAGATTCTTATATACACTGCATATCTGCCTCGTTCGTAATCGAAAAGATAAGCGAATTAGATGTCAATCAGTCGGCGTCACGGACGAGGAGTTGTACAAAGCACATGTCGTTGTCGTATCACACGCGCTCTCTAATCACGGTTAACGGTCGCACGTGACTCGATGCGCTATATACTGTATACGCATGTTCCTATTTTCTCGTACGCGGGCCCGTATTTGGCGCTCTTATATCTTTTGATGAATGTATAGCAGCTCACTCAGCTTCGCACATCTCAGCGGGCGCTCGGGTGTGGAGGAAAGTCAATGTTACCTATATGTTGAGCTTGGAAGGTCACGAAGTGGTACTTCGAGAAGAGAAAGACTGGCTCGATAGAATACAGGAGGCCTTATACGAACAATCATTAGCAATGTGTATTTGTCCAGCATCTATACCGAACGATTGGCGTGTGTAGCTGTACATTCTTTTCTCGTTTTTTTTTGTCCCCCCCGTCGAAAAGACGCAGCAGCGGCGATTCGAACCGCCGAGCTCGTTCCCATGATCATGGGCCACCTCGGCGGATACAAAGCGGATGGGCGCCACGCGGACCTTTTACTTGTCGCACACTGCATGCTAGCTGCTGTGATGGAATGCGCTTCGCGGCCTCCCCGCATGCGTGGTGTCGCGGTTCGGGTTACGACATGCGCCTGGCCCTGAGGGAGCGCGTCCCCGTTGCGTCCGCGGCGCCTTGGCTGAGTTTCAAGGGTCGGTCGGGCCGCTGGCTGGCTCTGCGGCGGGGGAAACAACGGCCACGCGTTCACATTAGCTTCGCGCTTAATGAGGCAGTGTGCAGCTTCCTGCACGCTGTTACGACTCTGCGGGGACGCTCGGAAAAATAACGGCGAGGAGAATATAGCGTCCATAGGCCGGAACTCGCTGTCTTGTTGACGGCCAACCTGGAAATGTGGCTAGGTACGCACGGTGTTATGAAACTTGTAACACTTTGGCACGGTGTGGTCAGCTTGCATTGCCCTTTAGCTTTCTGTAGAAGAGGCAGTTGTAATTGCAACCATAAGCAAGGAGCGACTCGATGCAATGGAGATGCCTCGATTAGAAACGTGAAGTTTATCGGTTTGGTTTAGGCTTGTCGAGTTTCAGGCCCCAAAGCGACTCAGGCTACGGGGGGCGCCGTAGTGGAGGGCTCCGTTAGGTGGAGGGTTCGTTAACGTGCAGTGACATCGCACAGTACGCAGTGCTCTCGCATTTCGCCGGCATCGAAATGCGACCTCGGCGAGGATCGAACCCGCGTCCTTCGGGTCAGCAGCCGGGTACCATAACCGCGGCGGCTTGAGAAACGTGAAATGTGCCCATAGTGCTGTTCACATTTCCGAGCCCATCAAATGATTTTCGCGCCGTATCGAAAATGAACGGCTTTCGCGAAACTTCTGAGCTAAGAATTGTCAGCAGTCGCCCTTTTGGAGGACGGCTCAGGCGATCGATGCCCTTCCAGACCAGCGTATAAAGAGAAAGAGGGCAAAAAATGTGCTAAAATTTAGTAGCCACGAATGTGTACGCGGTGTGCCCTGTTTGCAAAACGAAATAAATAAACAAACAAATAAATAAATGCGGGAACCAGATGATAAGCGTTCATGGTTTCACAACGTTTTGCCCAGCTTTCGGACTGGCTGTTTTGTACAGCCTTGGTCTAAAGTCGTGAGGCCGCGTTGTTTGCGTTTCCTTTTGTAGTGGGAAAAGGTCCTGAAAGATGGCGATTACGTATATAGTTGGTCTCCCGTTGTGGAAGTGTTTAAAGTTCGAGGGGGTGCCATAAAGTGCTCCGCTTCATGTCTGAGAAAGCGCCTGGAGTCTTCTGACGCGGACAGGGGGTTCTGGCGGAGGAGAAATTAGTCGCTAATTTGAAAGTGGTTGAGCAAGTTGCGGATACAGTTAGGGGATCCTGCGACGCCCTTCGTCGGCGCGCGCGGCGCGCTTCCTGTAGCTCCTCCTAGGGGCAGACCAGACTCGTAGAGCGCAACTGAATTCGATCCCGCCTGCTGTACTTGCTCTCTCTCTCCCCCCCCCCCCCCCCCCTCCTCTGCGTTCGCGAAGTGGAAAGCAGCCGCCATTACACGGGCTTTACTCTATAGCACCCCAGGGGGTCTAAATCACTCCAGAGCCTTCCGATACGGCGTCCCTGCAGTGATAGCCCACGGTATACACATGACTTCGGCACTTAAAAAAAAAAACTTTATTAGTTCATTTATTGCTATAATTATCATACTCCGGCGATACGCTCAGGAACGTGCTGTCGCCCCCTATTTCGCGGGGAAAAATGCGGAAGTGGAGTTTCGCCTTATTTTCAGTCACGCCGAAGTGTGCACATGTATTACGCCGAGAGATTGTAAGCAACAGAGCTATACAGCATACTTGCTGAACAGGGATGTTGTAGGATCCGTTGGCATATAAGCTAGCCCCCCGATTTTCATCTTGAACGCATGCTGTTATGTCCCTTGCACCGGTGGAGACGCCTTCTCGTAGTAGTAGCAGGAAGTGGCCTTATTAAAATAATAGTAAAAAGGAAGCAAAAGGTTTTTGCTAGCCCCGGCATCTGCCGTCGATACTGGAGCACCTGAGCTGGGGCAGCGGAAATAAAGGATAGCAGGCAGAATGGAGAAATGAAATGAATGAGGTGAGGGGACAGGAAGAGAGGATAGGGGGAGAAGTAATATGTACAAACTATTTACATAAGAAGAAATGTGTCCAGTTTGTGCTCGTGATTAGTTCATTTTAGAGGAATTAAATCACACACGCGCACAGCACTGTGTCGGTTACAACTGGAGTGGGGTGTCCAGTTGTTAATCGTCCAAGGCAGAAGTCGCGGAGCGTTCGGTCACTGCGTGTAACTACCTGACGGAGAACAGACGGGTCGCCAAGTCCGCCTGTTCGAGGAATGCATGCACAGAGGCACACCAAGGTTCGCTTACGGGTGCGCGCACTGCCCTGCGGCCACAATTGCGTCTTGGGGGAGTCTGGTATAGTATGTCCAGCGCCCTGCCTTCTCGTAGGCGGGGGACGTTCTTTTGACGGGAATCGCTCTGCCTGTGGTCTCACTAGTGGTGAATTCCAATCGCAGGCCCGGAGCGGTCTGCACGCTCTGTGACAGAGCGCCTGAATCCGGCGCAGAGCGCGCGACCTGAAATTGCGATTGGAGTACACTTGCTTTGGCCAGAGCATGTAGGGCGCCGCTATCACCGCTGAAAAAGAACGTCACGCAAACTTCCGGTCGGATGCGCCGATTTCGGCGGAGCAGTCCCGACTGCGCCACGGAGCAATCTCGGCTCGGCAACCGCTCCTTGTCTACGATTGGAAGACGCGATCCATGCCTCAGATCTGCGTTTGGAATACAGTTGCTCCGAAAAGAGCAGAAATCGTTGCTCCAGAAGTGCTCGAACTCTGCGATTGGAAGTCACCATAGGTCAGAGCACGTGAACAGCACCAGGAGAGGGGGGAAAGAAGAGGAAGGGGCGAGAAAAGTGTAAGAACAATAATGCAGATCGAGGCCCTTTTCACGTTCGTGGACGGCCTTGGTGTTGTTGCGTGGAATACCGCGCGAGTGGGTGCATGTATAGAGCGGGAGGGAAAGCCTCCCCGTGTAAAGCCGGATGGCACGCGACGCGCGCGCGGCGTTGTCGTCGAAGGTTATACCACTTTAAAATAACCTCGAAGGCGTCCCTAGTAGGCCACCTAGCTTAGATAGTATCCATTCTTGGTAGATTAATAAGTTCGTTGTTATTTATTCAGTGCCGCCACACGCTAGTGATGGCACTGCTGGTTTCTTTTTTCTTTTTGCTCAGCGCTGATCTCGGAGGCTAGGCCGCACTCGCCTTTAATCTGCTCACGAGGGCGTTCGTTTGGGGAAAAAAAATGGTGTAATTTCAAATTCAATTTTCCGAGTAACAAATGCGTTTTTGCCAGCCGCTGAACAGGATAGGGCCAGACAGTATACGAAGAATGTAAACTGGTTCCCTCAGTGTGGCTATATCGTTTCCTTGAATCTGGTGTCATTGTTTCGGTTTCGAACACGTCGTTATTGTGGCTGGTCCCTCCAAACGCCGCGGTGTGCTTTAGTTTCGGAGAATTGGAATGATCGCGGCGATAACGACGACACCGTCTCGACGGGAGCCACGCCCTACACAAGGCCGCCGCTATGCAGCGTCTACGATCTAAAGATAAGCGCATCTAAAGCACCTGCTATCTAAAGATCGCAGGTGCTTCAGCCGTGATTGCGCTTCGCGTATGCACGTCGGCTTGCTTGGATGAGCGGCCAATCTCCCCTCTCCCGCAACGCTTCGGAGCGTTGGGGGAACAGTCTCGAATCGTGGGCTTTGGATGCCGTCACGACTGCGGCACAGGGAGTGTATATGTATGTGCACTCCGAAGTGCCCTCTCCTTAATACTCGCATTGCAGTGCTTGCGTATTCTATATACATACGGGCGCCTGTAAATAACAGCTCGTGTGCACGGTGCGGCGTCCGCGCCGTGTAATAACACGTGATATCTTCGAGCAGCGTGCGCTCACCATTTTTTTTTTTTGGGGGGGGGGGGGGGGGGGCCTCTACTGTAGATAAGCGCGATGCACTGTGCGATCAGATCTTCTCCCAGCAGCGCCCCCTTCTCAGGCACGGCGTTTCTCAGCGTTGTTTGCGGGGAGAGCGCCCTTGCTGGGCATTGTTAAGTGTGCGGCATTTCTTTGTTTTGTTTTTTTTTTCGTTTCAACTGGGTTCTCAAAGTAGCAACAGGGCTGTGGCTGCTCAACGCCCGTTCAGGCCAGCGCGTATCGCGATATCTCGATTAAAATAGGCGGCCGCCAAGCTCTCGTTGAGCATCATGGCCCTACCCCCCCCCCTTCCAACCACACACACACACACACACACACACACACACACACACACACACACACACACACACACACACACACACACACACACACACACACACACACACACACACGCACACACGCACGCACGCACGCACGCACGCACGCACCTACGCAGAATCCCTAAACACTAGCAATTGGCATCAGCTGTCGATGGAATTCGCATTATACCACTGGGGTAAGCGCCGTATGCAGTCACTTTTTTTCCCCCACAATTCTTCGCTAATCTGTGCTGATCGGAATAGATCACGGAGAGAAGCTCGGTGCGGTCGTTCAGTTGCTGCGTCATTCGGCTGCGGAGACCAAGGTCGCGGGATCGAATCTCAGCGGCCGCCCCGTTTCGATGGAGGTGAAATTCAAAACATTCCCGCGTGCTGTGCGATGTCAGAGTGCCCTCAGTAACAGCAGGTGGTCGAGATTCCTTCGTTACACGTGGCGTCTCTCTTTTTTTTTTTAAGTTTCCGCAAATGAGTAGTTTCAGTCGCAGGCAACATAGCAGCAAATCAGGCACACGGACACAAAAATAACCGTGGCCTCTTTGCTTTCGCAGACCGCTCCGCGTATTACTACGTATAACTCCGCCGATTGTAGACCGGCAAGCCGCCACGCGACTGGCTGAGAAGCCCTCCACGCGTTGGTTGACTCCTCCTACTCTCGAAGGTCAGTTCAAAAAAAGAAAAAAGAAAGGAAAGGCGGGAGCTGGGACGTTGAACCGGATTTAGTAGGGAAATCGGCCGCACAGGACAATAAGAACACTTGGAACGTGTAGATAGAGTTCCCGCGGTAAAAAGGAGGGCCCGGAATCCTCTTTAGTGCACCTTTAAATTATATATATATATATATATATATATATATATATATATATATATATATATATATATATATATATATATATATATATATATATATATATATATATATATATATATATATATATATGGTATCTTCTGCGGTGTATGCTTTTTCAATTTAGATACGGGGCGAAATACATGCCTAAATAAAAAAAAACTGAATGACCTCGCATTAAAGTACAATCGAACCTGGTTATAGCGGAGTTGAAGGCGCCCGGCAATTGATTCATTACAGCCGTAGGTTCGTTATAGCCCGTGTTGTTGACCGAGCTTCCTAGGGGAATCGTCATTGCTCCGTTATATCCATTATTTCGTTATAAACAGTTTCGTTATAACGAGGTTGGACTGTATAAAAAAATTTGCGCTTTCTTGACAGCCCATGGCACACCCAGGCAAAGCAGCTATCCTTGAAAAGTCATCTCTGAGCGCCTTTAAGTTCTTCAGGGGAGGAGGGGGGGGGGGGGAGCAACTAGGTGGACAAGCACGCGGCGAGCACTCAGCAGTTTCCCGCCAGACTTAGGCTGCACGAGGAGGGCGTGGTGTGCGTTTGTTTAGAAACGGCGGGGAAAGCAACCGTGCACTATCATGTGTGACGAAGGCGTAACGTGGTAGCGAGGAAACAGAAAGGGTCGATCGAACCCTTTTTTGTTTTGCCCACCGGGGCAGCGAAAAGGGGCGGCCGTTATTCTTGGCCGGAGGGGGGCAGCATGCTTTTATTCTTCTTGCCCCAGCTGTTCATCTTCTCGTCGGCAACCTGGGCTCCGTCAATGGGGGGAGAGTGGAGGTGGGCGCGGCGTCAAAGAAACCGGGGGAAACGCGCCGAAGTTTACCACGAGGCGTGTTTCAAGGGCAAGGGCGCGCGCCTTTGTTGCGAATTCTTCACACCCGCTGAACCGAAACAGACTTTTCTCACCTCCTTTCTCCCTCTCACCGCGGAGGTAGTTCCAAGAGCGTCTCTACGCGGCTGCCTCGTGCCTTCTACTTCATTTGTGTTTTGTAACCGGAGGGTCTCAGTCACGTGGTAAGAGCAATGCAGTTTGAGGGCAGAACATACAGTTGAAGCACGTTATAGCGAAGTTGAAGGGGCCTGGCGATTAATTCGTTATAGGCGTAGCTTCGTTATGGCCCTTGTTGATCGAGCTTCCGAGGGGAGCCGTCATTCCTACGTTATATCCATTATTTTGTTATAAACCGTTTCGTTATAGCGAAGTTCGACGGTATTCGTAACGGTATTGCTGATTGAAATGGTTAATAATAATTGCACTTACCCGCCGCGGTGCCTCAACGGTTAGGGCGCTCGGCTACTGATCCGGAGTACCCGGGTTCCAACCCGACCGCGGCGGCTGCGTTTTTATGGACGCAAAACGCTAAGGCGCCCGTGTGCTGTGCGATGTCAGTGCACGTTAAACATTCCCAGGTGGTCGAAATTGTTCCGGAGCCCTCCACTACGGCACCTCTTTCTTCCTTTCACTCCCTCCTTTATCTCTTCCCTTACGGCGCGGTTCAGGTGTCCAACGATATATGAGACAGATACTGCGCCATTTCCTTTCCCCCCAAAACCAATTATTATTATTATTATTAATAATTGAGCTTTTACATGTCACTGAAAACACCGCGAAGTGTACAAGGAACGCGCCTGTAGCCAGTGCCGCTAAGCCTATCAGAGGTATTCATGTGACGTCACGGGTGTCATTCTGTGGTGCAACGCGCAGCTTCAGCAGTACAAACCAGAGCAGGTGGCAGTAAGCTGATTAGACATGCTTGCATCCTTTCGCCGTGCTACATGCACCGAAAAATGGCCGCCACTGTGACGTCGGCGCATACCTCTTACTTGCGTCATGGATGATATCAACGCGCACTGAATGCTATATGGTGGCAGGACCAAAAAAGAATCGAAAATGACATGAACATTGGATATGTGCTTGTGCTCACCCGATGACCTGCTCTCCCTCGCAGTATTCGAGAACAAGGACAAGATCGTGCTGGTGATGCAGTACGCCAGCGGGGGCGAGCTGTACGACTACGTCAGCGAGCGCAAGGAGCTCAGCTCCGAGGAGGCCCGGCGCATCTTCCGCCAGGTGGCCTCGGCCGTCTACTACTGCCACAAGGTACGAGACGCCCCGCGGGCGCTGCTTCGCCATCCGGGAGCTCTTTCGTGCCGAGGTCTTGTACTAAGCTCCGTTAGTGAGGGTCTGTTTTGAACAGAGTCCCCTTTTTTACGTTGAGCTGAAAGGTCTGCTCTTCAGCGAAAGAAAACGAATGGCACGACTATACAGCGCGTGCGTGGCTGTCGGAAGGGGCTTATCTTCTGGCGATTTCAATGCAAAGAACCAGGATGTACCCAATCGAGGCGTTTGATAGCATATAGAGATATGAACCACGCAGTGCGCAGTGACAGCTTTAACGAAAACAAGCTATAGGTTGTTTTCTTTAAAGGTTCCCGCCCACGAGGTTATCCGAGCAGTCTAACCCCAGGCTACCCGTGTTCACCCCCCGGTTAATTTCCTTTGGCGTGCGCAGAACAAGATCTGCCACCGGGACCTGAAGCTGGAGAACATCCTGCTGGACGAGAAGGGCAACGCCAAGATCGCCGACTTCGGCCTGTCCAACGTCTACGACGAGCGCCACTTCCTGAGCACCTTCTGCGGCTCGCCGCTGTACGCCTCGCCCGAGATCGTCAAGGGCACGCCCTACTACGGGCCCGAGGTGGACTGCTGGAGCCTCGGGGTGCTCCTCTACACGCTCGTCTACGGTGCCATGCCCTTCGACGGCAGCAACTTCAAGCGCCTCGTGCGCCAGATCTCCGAGGCCGACTACTACGAGCCCAAGAGGAAGTCCGGTGAGTGGCGAACCCGGTTGTTACACGGTTTGTCCGCGGAAGCGATCTTCCCGCACTTTCGATCGAGCTCCTCGTTCCTCTTGCGACGCCGTCTAGATGGGCTTCCGACAACCGAGAAAATAGAAAATAGAAAGGGGAGCGGTGGCCGGGGAGGGGTAACTTTCACGCTATTGTTTCCGTCGCGGCGCGCACGTGAGGTGTCGGCGGCCGCTTGCCGTCTGGAAGGGAGCTCGCTTAAATGCGGTATATGCACGCTATAGCACCGCCTTGATCGCCGGGGCAGCACGTTGGCCACGCCGGTGCCCGTTGATCGCTTTGTAAAGGCGGGGAGCACGAGCGGATAAACGTGGTCTTCGGTAGCGGTCATTCGTGAGCGGCGGTTCGCGGATACACGTGACGGGCTTTGTCTTATACGGTCTCGCTGTTGGAAAAAAAAAAAGTTATTGAAGGGATAAAAAAAATAGCACGCGAGTGCCGTTCCGTCTGGACATCGAGAGTAGGTCAGTATATAAACGCGAAGAGAGATAGCGGAAAAACATAAGAGACAACGTGAACGCGGAGAGAGAAGAGAAAAAAAGTACGAGCACCTTCGCGGATGGAGGCTAAATAATATACGCGCGCTGTGATCGGGCACGAGAGAGGACATCGTTGGGGGCCTGTTCTTAAATCTGTGCGCTGAATCTCAGTCGCCCTGTATCTT
Organism: Amblyomma americanum; assembly: GCF_052857255.1. NCBI lineage: Eukaryota > Metazoa > Arthropoda > Arachnida > Ixodida > Ixodidae > Amblyomma > Amblyomma americanum. The sequence goes on from NC_135506.1 coordinate 62,691,333, forward strand.
TGTAGGCAGAGCGGAAGTAACGGTAAAAGAGAGAGCCCATAACTGATAATTCCCCAGCCTGCCTTGCACTTCCGCGAAAGGCCGGAGGTGTGGACCTGACCTTGTGCAGTATTGCAAAAGCCGAGCCTAGTGCTGTTCACCGCAAGCTCGCGGTCCGGAAAGAAGGTGTGATTGATGAGAGAAAAAGTAGGGGACCATCAGACATCTGATGCGGCAGTTCTGAGAAAGCAGTTGCATTTGCACTGGATGATTAGTTTCGTGATTTTACTCTAGCCGAAGCTTCGCACACAACAAAGAATTCTTCTGAAGGGTGCAGGTGGGCGAGTGGCGGTGGGTGAGTGTGCAGCCCTCTGGTTAGGGAGTGCAGGCTGCAAATAGTAGAATGGGCGGGAAGAACTAATTAAGAAAATTGCCGGAACCACACCTCCAGAGGAACAACGGTCTTCTCCGAGGCTACAGACGCTGGCATTTTCGCGCTGTGGCTCTGGTACAGCTTTCGCAATAAAATGCGAGGCCTGGTACAAAACAACGTGAACAGGGATGTGGCCTTGCACTGAAACAACTCCAACGGACTAATCAATTTTTACAGAAAAGTGCAGCGCTTTGTTTGTATCATCTTCGGTCTTATTTACTGATTTTTTCAGGCAACAACGTCTCGCGCCCGCTTTGCTTAGTGGTCTGACTAGAAGTCTTACTGCAAAAAAATTTTGAAACAAGAGTTTTTATCGCTCACAAGCAGTCGTCGCCGTACTCACGGTTCTCGACCTTTCTTTCCGCAGATGCGTCGGCGTTGATCCGTCGCCTGCTGACCGTGGACCCTGCCAAGCGTGCAACAGTCATCGACATATGCCAGGACCGGTGGGTGAACCAGGGCTTCGACCACTCGCTGCTGCAGCTGGCCGAAGACATGTCCAACCTGACGCCCGTGCGCCTGGACCTCCTGCTGGCCCTGGCGCCGGCCTCGCCCACGCCCGAAGAAGCATTCGACAAGGCCGCCAACCCGCCCGACGGCGCCGAGAAGAGCGAGAGCTTCGACTTCCAGCCGGCCGAACAGGACAAGGCCATCAACGACGCCAGCGACTCGGCCGACTTCATCCCGGCGGCGCTGGCGGCCGAGCTGGAGAGCCAGAACATCAAGCGCCAGTGCTCCAACGACGGCAGCCTTATGAAGATGTCGAGCGTCTCGCACAAGAACAAGAAAGTCCGCACGTCCAATTCTTCGAGGCGGTCCAGCGTGGGTCTCCTGGGAGGGCCGTTCGTGCACGACCAGGAATTTGACGACGACGACGACAGACCGGAGAAGAAGCCGTCCGAGAACGAAGCTCGGGACACGGTGGAACAGGAAAGCGAAGCGCCGGCGCGCCAAGACGACGGCGAAGTCACCAAGGTCCGGGAAGACGCAGAGGCATCTGTGACTGCAGAGAAGCCGATGGAACAGGGAGAACCAGTCGCTGACAGTGAGGAAGCTCGGAAGCCCGAGGAACAGCAGACGCCGCCTAAGCCTGAGGCGACGGAGAAGCCCACCGCCCAAGCCGAGAAGCCGAAAGAGCCGACGTCTCCGGAAGCAAACAAGGAAGGCGCCACAGTGGCAACAGAGAGCGCCGGCGGCGAAGAGAAGTCGGCGGCGCCGATGCTGGCACGACGTGGTTCGGGAGTGCGGTGTCCCGGAAAGATAGTCATTCCAAAGTGCCTCAACTCGCAGGCGTCGGCAGCGACGAGTTCAGCGTCGCCCAAGTTCAAGGACACCAAGAAGCCGCCGCTTCCACAGACACCCAAGGCAGCCACTGTCGAACCTCCAAATCTGGTCCTGGAAGATGCGACAACCAAGTCCCCGTCCGCCCCCCGCGGAATCAGCCGCGCCGGAGAAGGTCGAGCCCAAGAAAGTCATTCCGGTGCCCAAGCGGGCCAAGAGCAAAAGCCCGCTCAGCGCCAGTCCCAGGGAGAGGGAAGACACCGTGTTCCCTGCTAGTCCTGTGCACCCTCCGTCCGACAAGTCGCCGTCCTTGGAAAGGAGGCGAGACACGGCCTCCAAGGGCATCTTGCGAAGTACGTCCAAACCCCTGCGGGAGTTGTCTGTAGAGGAAAGCGGCAAGGAACCAGAAGTGGAGAACGTGCTGCAGAGCACGGCAGAGATTACGCTCAGCAACCGCAAGAAGGCCGAGGAAGAACAGCAGTCGTCGACACTTTGGGACAACGCGGTTCCTGGAACGCCAGAGGAAGAGATTCCGGAACCCGAGGCCCCGCTGCGCAGGCCATCTCCCGAAGGTTCTGCGGATGAACACTCAAGAGTGGCTACGGACTCGCCTGTTCGCAGCTACAAGAAGTTCACGTTCGGCAAGGACGGCACGTGCATTACAGAGAGCGGCCGCGTCTATGCCCAGCCAAAATCGGATGGCTCGTGGACGACTGTTGAGAAGAAGACCAAGGTCACCCGGAGGCCGAGCAACGCGACCAGCGTGGACGAAGAGATCGTCCGGTCTCCAGGCTTACCACCCAAGGATGAGCTGACCGTTCCGCGCTCCGCCAGCGGCAGTTCGTCCGAGTCTAACGATATCTTCAACGACATGTTCCCAGACTGGCGTACATCGAGTCCATTCGGCAACCTCATGCGGATGAAGAGTTCGATCAAGAAGCTCAACAAAGGTTCTCTGTTCCGAAACGCGGACCCATTCGCCGGTGTGGACACGTTCCGGCGGGAGCGAACGCCCGAGAGGCGCGCTCGCGAGTGGGGACGTCGCGGCGCCGGTCAAGTGTCGGCATCCACAGACAGGGACTCTTCGGACGAAGACGACTTCGACCTGCACTTTGACAGCTCGCACCCACAGGCGTTGTTCCAATTTATGCGCAACATGAGCCGGGACTTCCGCAACCACTGGAAGAGTTTCCTGCCCTCGACGTCTCCCTTCTCGAGGTCTAGCAAGGAGCCGCCCTCGTCGTCCTCCCGACCCCAGAGGGAGACGCTGTTGCGGTTCGTGGTCGACAAGCCGTCAAAGACGACCGGAAGCGAGCCGGGGACACCGCACACTCGCGCCATGGGCGGAGGAGACCCGTTTTCCAAGCGGTCTTCGGGTGTCTGGGACCCTATCGACAGAGCGTCCCTCTTCGGTACGCTGCGCCGCAACAGGCTGCAGGACTTGCCCGGTCGTCACCACGCCGACCGCGGGACCTCGCTGGACCGCGGCGCTGGCAACACCGACTTCTGGGGCGTCCACCAGGACCCTGAAGGGACGCGGCACCGCGTCGAGAAGTGGCTGCACCTGTCCAACGACGCCACCAACCCCCAGGAGACGCGAGGTGACGAAGGTCCGCAGCGGTGCCAGCAGAAGTACAACCGTTCGCAGAGCGACAAGTTTAACCTGGGCGAGAACAGCCGACCTGTCTACCAGAGTGAGATCAGTGTTGAGAGCAACCGGACGGCGCCTCCGGGTGCGCCGTGCAGCCGCTCCCTGAGTGTCAACGAGCGCGGCGGTGGCCGGCGACCCCTGGTCCGCATGCAAGTGTCCATCAACAACCGAGGCAACAGCAACCCGAATGCGCACATCGTCATCACGACACCGCCGTCCACGGCGCGCACCGAGTGCGGGCTCTGGCCGCAGGAAGACTCGGCGCGCCGGGACGATGGTGACTCTCCGGGCACCAACGACTCCTCGCTGCTGGAAGCTCTGCAGACGCGTGGCCTGCGAAGCCTGCTGTCGCAGCGGAGCGGCTCCCTGGCCCGCGAAGTCAGCCCAAGGCGGGGCAGTGGCGGCGAACCCCCGGACCGCCCGCCGCAGTCCGAGCGAGGTAAGCCTGCCGCTGGATCGAGCCTTGCCCCGCCCGCGACAACTGCATGCTGCATGGACGACACTAACGCTCCTAAGGAGGCCGTCGCGCCGCCGCAACTCAACTATGCGACGCTGATGCCGCCGCCGCAAAGGCCCAAGACCATCCCCATCAGCGAGGAGCGGCGTACCAGCGACGGCAGTGTCCACAGCCCGGGCGAAGAGAGCGTGCAGGAGCGGATCCACCGGAAGAGCTTCTACCAGCGCTTCAACGATGACCCGAGGGCGGCCGCCAGGCGCCGCTCCGCGCTGTGGGACACTGAGTACTCGGGGCTCTGGAGCCAGGAGCAGAGAGACAGGGACGATGCAGCTCTCCTGAGGAAGTCCCGAAGCCTTTGGGACAACCATGTCCGGGAGCCCAGGAGCCGGTCCGTCGCCAGAACCATGGGGGCGGCCATGTCCATGGCACCTCAACCCACCATCCGGCACGGCCAGCTGTGGGACCTCAGCTTTGATGCCTCCCCGGGCATTCCGGGGTCTGGTAGCAGCAACCACCGCTGCAACAGGACGGAGTCCAAGGACTATGATAGCCTTGAAAGTGATGGGCCTCCTTCTTAGGGACCTCAGCACAGTGTGTTGCCGTCTGGTGTGTGGTATGCTGCGTGCTGTTGTGCAGCCCATATGGCAACGCCAGCTGCTCAGAGAAGTGCTAGTCTTTTTCCTCCTCGCTTTTCCTCTTGGGCACTCATTGAGTCAGTGCACACAGTTGCTGCACGCTGTGGTTGAGAACCAATGTTGGACCATTGAATGGCCACTAGCTGCTGCGACTAGAGCTCAAGGCACAAAGTCCAAAGGAAGAGCCCCTAGCTCTTAGTGAGAACGAAGAACAAAATGGCCGTCTTTTTGTACCAAAGGAATGTGAGTGTGTGTAAGGTAGTGCATTGGAGGCTTGCACTACAAACTTATTGCATTGAATTCTTTCTGCAGGGTGACGCCATGCCTTTGGCTGCTGCGTCTTTGCCGACGTGGTGCGTCATGCCAGTATGTTGGCATTGTTTTACAGTCTGAGGCATGCTGGTCATTTATCAAACATATTTAATTCAAAAGGCATTCTGCACTGGCTCCCAGCACAGCAGAGGAGCTTTATATTTTTTTCTACTTTGGTACAAAATTCATTTTTACTACCACCGAGTTATGCCATTGGGAAGCACAACTATCATGGAGCTCTTTGCTGATGATATGCATGGCTGCAATGCTGTCTTAATGCCTGCTAGCTTTTTTTCTCGGTTATGCACTTTTGTCAGATTTACAGCTACTGAAATGGTTGTGTAAATTTAAAAAATGTTTTGTTGTTCCCCGTGTATGCAAAACCAGTTATTTTAATGCCGATAATTTACAGTTGTAATCCTGTTGTGCAATCCTGTTTTTTTTCTTTCTGGCACAATTTTACAAATGTGTGTCATCCTCATGCTCACTTGTGAGCACTACCCAAATCATTAATGCGTGTAGTGTTTTATAGTTATACATTATGAAAAAAAATATGATTTTGTATTAGACAAACAACTAGAATGCGTAATCAAATAATGTGAAGGTCTTTGCATACAGCATTTTTATAACTGAGCGCACTGCTCTTGGCTGAATGAGAAGTTGAGTTTTACACTAGCTGAAACTCGCCTGCGAAATTAGAGGAACTGACCATTCCCCAGTAAAACTTTGCTGTCAACAGTGTACCCTGAATACCTGATCACTCATAGGTGCACATAATTTAGCCTGTCAAATGGTTTGTCTTTTGTTAAATAGCATTTGCTATTATTTATTAGCATTTGCACCTTATTCTGATGTAAAGAAACGATTTTCAACTGCAGCATGGCATATATACTGAAAGGTGGCCTGTATAACGTGGCAGAACATATCTCCTCTGTTGATATACTTTGCCTCGAAAAGGTTTAAGTGCATAAAACAGCCCAGCCATCAATATATAATGTCAGCTTATCTGGTAGGTAATTATTGCATTGTTTCATAAGAAATGTGTTCCTGCAACTGCTGTGTTATCATTTCCTGACCTCTGCCACCTTGTAGTCGCTCTCAGCCATTAGTTTTTCCCAGCATGAGCTGCACTTTTATGAAACAGCCTACAGACAACAAATTATCATATTGAGCATTGTTATGGCCTACAAAAGATGAAAACAGGGGTGCTTAAGATTGTCTGTCCTTTATGAATGCAATAGCCATCAGCTCACCTGTTATTCAGAGCACCTGCGCAAATTGTACTGGTACATTCACCATTTGTCAAGTGTTCAAAATTTAAGGTTACCTGTTCATGCTTCTAAGTAAAGATGTCATACATGCTAATTTCGAATCACTGAGGTAATCACGACTCGTGAGTGAGCCTGAACTGTTGAAGACAATACTTTTCATGTAAGCATGCAGTGTCCATTGCCCATTCATTAGCATGAACTCAAGCACTTGTTGCAAGTACTTGTCCAACTTAACCTTTCATGAAGACTTGTGCATGTGACTGGCAGACCTATAGTAAGAGCCTAGTGAAGTTGTCATTTTTTGCCAAGCAAAGCACCGACCAGCAGTAGTTGTGCGGTATCCAACAGAGGCAGCTGCACAATTACAACAGCCTGGGAACAAGCGTCAGACGCCCCCTCAGTGCAAATATTTTTCATCAGAAATGAGCTGCCTGCACGACTAATGCAGTAGAAGTGCATGAGAATTTGTCACTTATTTGTGAATGCGTGCTGTATGTTTGTAAATGACGTTCTCTTTTGTGTAGCATTGGCTACATTGATGTGTTACAATGAAAAAGTATTTGACATTAACTTCCTTGCAGCTGGATTGAAGTGTTAAACGCTAGAGGAAGTTCTGCCTGCTGCACGTAAGCAAATTTATAATGAATGTAATTATATGCAGGCAAATATATGACTAATTTTTGTTCCTCCTATACTGATAATGAATATTGTGAGAACTCTAAGATTAGCAGTAATACAAGCTCATGCAATAGGAGACCTCAGCAATGAAGTATTTATCTAATTGCAGCATGAGATAATCCGTGGCTGATATGTACATATCGAATATTTACAAAGGTTAAAGTTGTTTATCCTAGACGTCCAAATGCGAAATTCTGAGCCATTAGTGGGCCCACGACAATCGTATTGTTACTGCAAATGCAGATCTGTGCCCAAGTTTTGGCAGCTCACATATGAAGCATAAATGTGTTACAGCCAGCTTCGAACGTGATGTCTATTCTCGAGACCCGTCCACCAAGTGCAATGTGAGAGCAATGCGCTGTACTGCTTCAGATTTGTGCACGCAAAGAGTGTTGTTACTGGAATGAGCCGTTTAAAACAGGGCATTTTGCGTACACGTGCCGTCCTGTGTGTCCTTGTGTGGTTTCCGCTGCCTTGCTGTGCTGTCAATGGGTAATACTGAAATGGTTCATAAAAGAAGACTGCATTTGTGAATAAGGTTCTTGTCAAATTGCTAAAACGTCAATAGAGCCTTGCAGTCCATGCCAATATTTTCATTTTGAGAGTGAAAAACCATGCGTAAGTATGACATTGCCTGAATTTGTGGTGCCTTTTTGCATCATAGCAGTCTCCTTTTAAGCAATCATTTCAATGTCCGTCCCCTTCCCATATCTTGGAATACAGACAGCGGCAAGTGGCTTTTGAGAAGCTAAGCACATTTTTTGCATGTTTTACTTTTGCGTTTAATTTATTTTGTGTAAAGGAAGTTGCTTGTGTCCCTAGTTTCTTAAGAAACTGTTCCATTGACTGCTCGCCAAGATTTTGCTTTTAGGAAGCCAGAGTTGCGACATGAAAAGCGCGCATTGCTAAATGAATTGCTGACCGAAATAATGTCCGCGCTCTCCTTGTTTCAGCAATCTACGGTTGTTTTCGCTCTGTTTTAGTCTTCCTACACCGATAGTTCTAGTCAGAGCTGCAATGCAAAGAGCAACTTGTTAAGTGCGTGAGTTACTGCAGCACATTACTTGAAGCTATGAGTTGCTTATGTTTTTTTTTCTGACGAAGTTAAGCTTAGAATTTGTATGAAAGCAAGGGTGGGTGAAAGTTTCACGACAGTTGCTGAATCCAAGGCTGCTACATGAACTGGCGGTGAGGTGGAGTTATTTGTGAGCGCGCAAATGTGCAGCCACTTGCTGAACGCGGTGTTGGTGCAGTGTTGTTTCCCCATGAAAATAAAAAAGATTGTAGAAGTTTTTTTGCACCTGTTCTTGATCACTGGGAGTGAATGCCTAACAAAGCAGGCATGCATGCGTGCGACTGCTTCACTAAATATGTGTGCAAGACACACTACATCGCTTGCGGTGTTTTTGCATGCTGCTAAAAATGCACACCGAGTACCCTTCCGTAACAGACTTATGAAGCAGCCAGACATTTAAAATGGTGAATTGTGTGTGACCCAGCCGGCATTTTTACTTATACTGCTGCAGGTAAGATGCAGTTGTAGGCACTGCATTGGGCTTCTTTAATGGTGCGACGTGCAAGGTACGAAAACTATACACACTGGCAGATGGTATTACGACTGGATGTCCTGGTTTGGTTTATGCGGGTTTAACGTCCCAAAGCGACACAGGCTATGAGGGACGCTGTAGTGGAGGGCTCTGAAAATTTCGACTGCCTGGGTCCTTTTAACGTGCACCGACATCGCACAGTACACGGGCCTCTAGAATTTAGCCTCCATCGAAATTCAACTGCCGCGGCCGGGATCAAACCCGCGTTTTTCGGGTCAGCAGCCGAGCGCCGTAACTACTTAGCCACCGTGGTGGCCGACTGGATGTCCTGTTTAGGCAATACATCCCGTAGGAATCTTTGTGTGGGAAGGCCATTTTGCAGTTGTGATGTTTAGGTTGTGTTGAGCTTTTTGGAATACACAACATCCCTTTCTTAGCAATAACTAAAAGATAGGCTCTCTGCCTGTTTGCTTGAGCACATGACACCCCAGCAATGCTGCAGCAGTTACGCAGGCAACGTCAGCGAAAACCAATTCCTAATGGCGGTTGTAGCATGCACGATGAGATTTCTGCAGCAGTGTGTCCTGTGAGCAGTTGCACGCATGAAAGGAGCGAAGTTGAGAATCGATCGCACTACACTTTGTGCATTCTTATTGCTGAGAATTCCATGTACAAGCTGTCGCATTATTATGCAAGTAGCAAGCTAGTGCTTTAATGCCAGTGGTTAGAGCCAGCGCACCCAAGAAAGGCTTATAGACATTCCCAGGACAAAAACAACAGTTGGGAGGAACATTTTGTCTATACTTTTTTGTGTGCTGGAAACCTGTTCGCAAGCTCTGGAAAACGAACTAGCCTGCCTTTCTGCCTGAACTGCCAGGAAAACTTGTCCTTTTCAGACCCACGTTGTACAACACCACATCTGCTGCAGAAAATTCCCTCCTGCTACTGTGGTGCAATTTCACTGAGCCAGAAGTGTGCAGTTTTCGTTTTTGTCAATGCTTAGCGGGTGGCCAAAACTCGTGCAGCTTGCAGGGATGTTTACAATGTTGCTCCTGCAACGAGCAGCTGTGCCTTGGCGTGGCACTGAGGTAGGACAAGCAGGTGTTGTGCGTGAACTAATTTGCTGTTTCGGATGCAAAGTATGCTTCTCATCAAAATCTGTTCCTGGGTAGTATTTAGAAGCTGTTCTGTCACTGTACAGTATATCGCAAATATCCGCAATGTTGGGAGTGAAATATTGAAGGACTCTGGTAATACCAAACCACCTGAACACATGCAGACTGAACATTCGGGTGGCTCCCTGCATGTAGTGTGCACACAACTGGTAGCTCATAAAAAGCTATATATTTCCAAGCTCTAGCCAGTCCCGTTTTCTCATCGGAATTTGGCACTTAAAAGAATATGTGTATAAATGTGGCTACACACATAATGTACATACACATAATGTTCATACCGAACATGCATCACTGGAATTATTCCAGAGCCCTCCACTACGGCACCTCCTTCTTCCTTTCTTCTCTAAGTCCTTCCTTTATCCCTTCCCCTACAGCCTAGTTCAGGAGTCCCCGGATATGTGAGACAGATACAGCCCCATTTCATTTCCCTAAAAACCAACCAATTTTGTGCTAAAAACCAACCAATTTGTGTGGTACACGATGATAAATTTTTATGGCACAAAGGCAGCGTTAGCAAAAGAGTGCCATGGCACTAAGTATGTTTCTTTGCACAAGGGGGGGGCCAAAGACCCATTTCCCAAGCATTTAGCCCCAGATAAGTCGAGCACCAGGCCAGGGGAAAGCTTGTGCCCACTGTACCACTGGTGGGCACCTGGCGGCACTGGAAATCAAATCCCGCGCCTCTACAATGTGAGGCGGATGCTCAAGCCACTGTGCCATTGCTGCGGTCACTCTGAGGCCAAAAAAATGAAACTGGAAATGAAAGGAAGAAAGCAGTATTCAAATGAAAGAAAACTGGTGCCGCGATTTTTTTCCCGTCACGATAACGCCAGGAGGTATAAACTTTGTATCTGGCTTGGCTTGTAGTTGACCAAAAACATGGAAAACCAACATGGAACATCGAAAAAATTCGTTTAGTTGCACAAAACACATTGAAGACAGAAAAACTGTATGCCTTGCACAGAGGGAGAGCAAAGCTTTTAATGCGAAAGCGTTACAACTCCCATTACGAGAAAAGCTGGTTGTGTGTTAGTGTGTGTACTCGCCGATGGTACAGAAAATCCCAGCGATGGAAAGAAAAATAGGGCAACGTCATCAAGCGGCTGTAGGACGCACACAGCAAGTCGAGCGCCACCATTTCAGACAATAATATACATTTCGTTCGTCTGCATATACTCCCCAATGGCTGACCTCCACATGGCACGAGTTTTCCCGAATACATTCGTACGAAAACTGTTACACAGCAGTTTGTCGTACAGCGTTTGGGTAAAGTCGCATGATTTGTCATTGCTTATAGCTACACGTAATGGTCAAGTTCGAGGCTAGCTTGCCATAGGGATTCTAGCAGATGACATGTACCCCTTCAGTTGTATGCCTTCGCAGACTCTCTACCTCTTCCCTTTAAGCGCAATTGAGGTGTCCATGGGGTTACTACACTGCACCATTTCTTTTCCTCAAAAACCAATTTTCATACCAAAATTGTGATTGTCCTACAGTGTTCTGGGTGGTGTCACGTGTGCACATGTGTGTGGGTGGGTGTCAGTGCACCCATGGACAGTAATGCTTTCGCATTCCCACACATAAGCAGTCATAAGTCTCTGCCGAATTTTTCTGCCCTTCTACCAAACTCTGCAGCCTACACGAGCTTTTCAGTGGCTCTGTGATTGTTGGAATACTGCTTCCTTGCATTTTAACAGTGCCTAGGCTATACAATGCGTTAAGCTCGGGTGCAGCTGCGATTTTGCGACTGAATCCATTTTCAGCCAAACAAAGGCCAAAGCCAAAATATAGAGTTCACACTGACGAGCATTCCCGGGCAGGATGAAGGACCCTTTGAGAGACTCTCGTAGATGGTGGTGCCATTTTTTGCTCAGTGGTACTTTTGAGAAACCTTGCAAAAGAAGAGCCCATCCATCTACCACAGGTACAAGATACCACAATCAAAAGCAGATTAAGCATCCATAAAAGCACAAGTGTTTGTCAGCTCTTTACTACTCAACTGCGTTCAACGCCATTTGTGGAATGAATGTCTGCATGAAGACTTCACAATGAATGCAAGCCTTTGTGAAGTCTGACAATGCACTCTGGACACCGTGCGTTGCGTTTTGCAGAGAAGAAAACACAGACAACATTTCATCAGTTCCTCTGGCACCTGACATGAAAAAAGACATGAAAAAAAAAAAAAACATGCCGGGCAAATTTTATTCGCTACGACGCCACTGCTCCACCCATCCATGGCAAGCCCCGGCACACATCTTCACTTGCTTCGTCACCTCGCCAGCTGCAGTCGGGGAAGATTTTGTTTCTCAACATAAAAAAAAGGGGCACGGCCAAGGCAAGAACAGAACAAAAACAGCAAAACGGAAAGGAACCAAAAGTATAAAGGCAAAAAAAAAAACAACCTACAATCCTGTCAACCCACCACTTGCACAGCCTTTGTTCAGGCTGGCTGGAGTGGGAGGATTCCATCGTCAAGCACGCTGGCCTTAATTTGAAAACGGATATGTAATAACGAAACAACATGCAGGCCAGCGGAGGGGTACAAACAGGGGGGCCTTGAGGTAATTTTTGGTTTTCATGCTGCTAGAGTCTAAGTGCAGCACAGAAAATGGTGCGCGCCACCAATAAGGAAGGGGGAAGCGCATAAAACAATAGGCGGGAGGAGAGGAGGCCCCAAATATAACAGCGAAGGTGGGGGTGGGGAGGGGGACGAAACGCAGAATCTTGTCTTCAGTACTTGCGCAACCTTCGCTGCGGCATAGGTTTCGACGAGTCCCGTCGACATGTCGTCGAGACAAACCGAGCGCGCTCCGCACACTTGACGGTCCTTCACCGCAGCTCGTTCTTTACAAAAAGTGAAAAGAGAAAACGCGCACAGGAGACTGTCCTCTCTGTCGGTCATCGTCTTCCTCACCACCTGGCCATATCTTACAGTGTATAAGTTAAAAAAAAACAAATTTTAAGGAAACAGGGTTCCTCCTCTTCACACTCCACGCAACACCGGTTTGCTCCGGACAGGGCCACGGGTCGGCAGCACTCTCCGGCTCAGATTTCGTTCAGTGCAAAAAGTACCTGATCCTCGTCTGAATCGTCCGAATCGTCCGACCCATCGTCGCTCACGTCGGAGAGGCTGAATGCCACATCGTCACCGTCGTCGTCTTCATCGTCTTCGTTGTCGTGATCCTCACCCTCCATGTCTTCCACTTCAGTGGCCAACCAAAAAGAGAGGACAAACATGAGCATGCATGAGATTAATAAGCTACTGGAGTCTGTGCATGTCCAAAGGTGCACTCACAGCTGAGGGTTACAGATGTCGCGCAATTAGTTGGTTCTGGCCAATTCATTGTGGCCCTTTTCCGTGCTTTCCCACTATTTCAGGACTACCTATTCGATCAAAATTGGCCACGCAACATCCATGACTCACAGGTGTGCATGCGCCCTTACTAATCGTACTAATTTTCAAGCAAGTGAAGTTGCTACAGTCATTGAAAAGCCATGAGAAGGTGGATACCTTGTTTCCATTAAACGAGAGACATGACATAGACTGCTTTATCACCCCACAGCACAGCTGAGAAACCATTTTTTTTAGCTTCACCGAGAATATGGGCCGTGCCAATTGATGTTCACCTGCTCCGCACAACAGATGTGCAAACTCCCTCATAGAGCCTGCTAAGAGTCCTCCACATATTTCCTAGAGTACATGAGCAGTATGCTTCGGAGCACGTTGAATCTGATTTACATAGCTTTTCTGAACATGAACAATGCTTGTAGAACCAACATACATCACAAAAGGAACTTGTTTCAAGTCCTGAAGTCACTTGTATTAGTTTTGCTACTGCACTACAGAAGTATAACTGCATGCTAGCTCTGAACATTATGTCAGAAGTCTAAGCCCCCTTTTGAATTCCAATTGGCATGTGCTGCAATGGAGAAGTTGGGGGAGGAGGGGGGAAACTGCACTGTTAGCAACATATTAACTGCCTCAATTATTGTTTACTTAAATTTGTTTATTGTAGTGCTAACCAATTTCATGCCCCTCTATACTCTTAACGGGGGCTCCATGGGCATCGGAAATGAAAGAAGCACTACCAAAACCAGCACCCGGTTAGTTCCCAATGCTGCATGATTATATGCAGCGTCTGCATGTAGAGGACAGCTCGTGCGACAAGACAGGCAGGGGCACGTGATCTATTGCATTTCCTAACAAGCTTACTTGTGTCCCTACGATGCACCTGAACGAAGGGTTTGTTCTCTGCAACAGCAGCCTGCCAACTGCATCTCCTATACTGTTACCCGTCAAAGATCAACACACTTTGAGAATGCTTCAAAAGGCTTCTCAATCACCTGAAATCAACCCAACAATCAACTTCATTCCTTTTTTTTTTCTTGCAAAGCCTACTCCTCTCTTCTAAGCTGCTAATTTGACAAAAATTCGTCGAGAATTTGAACTTGCAAATCTAAAGCGCTACAAGGTTACACCGACGTGTGGCCCGAATAGCAAAAACAGATGCAGCAGCTTGGTAGTGGCGCAAACGAGACACTCAATATAATCCCGTGCAAGAGTGTCAACCTGCGAAAAACAAAAACAGGGTCGGAGACACACAGCTGCGGTACTCATCCCATGCAGGACAAAAACGTCTGTGTGACCACTGATTCACCCCCACACGATGCGCCACCTACAGCCACCATAAACCTCTTCTGGCCTATGCCACGCATCCATGCACACGTGATCAGAATGGCCCATCTTGGTGGGGCAGAACACTGGGCCGTCGGCAGTGCGGTGCAGTAGGCTAGGTCTTACAGTGTGACAGTTTGCAGAGCTGTTCTCAACTTTGTCAGGTTGCTGCGTGGTGAGATGCACTAACCGCATGGAGATGGGCAGTGGCATTGATTTCCTTCACATGTCTAAAGGACAAAACTATTCCAAGCTGCTGCCTGGGGGTTTCTGCAACATTCTGGCATCTCTATGTCAGTCTAGCTGCTTATTTCGATGAGCACCTACATCAGGACATTCCTGTTTTCACTCAAATCTGCGGCTACTTGCAGCTCTAACAATAAAATTACTGTAACGATGGTAGAGTTCAACACCTCCCCTACAGCCAGTTGCTCTAGCCTTCATTTTCGTTTGCATGCGCATTGGGCCCGGATATGCCGTTCAAGACAGGGAACAGAGGGGAACCCTGGCTTCGTCATGTTCTGCCTCAAGGATGAGCGAGTGCTGTCCTCCACCTTTTTGACCAAACATATACTTGAGCTGCTGCCAGAGCAAGCAGCAAGTTGGCAAATAAAACCCACACACAAACCAAGAGATCTTCAATGCACAGGAACTTCCAACTCTGCTTTTCTTTTTTCCTCATCCAAACAAAAAGAAGGCCAATGAACTCCTCTCACTACGAAAGCACTGTGTCAACGAAAAGTCTCTTGCACTTGTAAAGAAAACTTGTGGAGACCGAATGAGGCGGAATTTAAATTTGCACGCTTGGCCCCTCGCGTGAAATTGTAAAAAAAATGTGATGAGAAGGCACTGAAATTTGTTCATTTTTTGTATCATCATTACCTCAGAGTTGAAGCAATGTTCCAAATTGAAGTTCCAAGTTTTCCAGGAACTTTTAAGCGATCCACATTTACGAGTAAAAAATTTACCCACAACAGCCTGTACGCTAAAATTTTCTTTCCAGACATAACAGCTTTCAATTGCTGGTGCAGCGCCTGCCTGCTGAGCAGACTTCTTATTTCTTAAGCATTTCAGCGGCAAAAAAAAAAAAAGCGGAACCGAGGCCATGCCGAAGCTTTCTCCAATGTGCAACAGGAAGCAATGCAAAGCATTTCAGAGATGCGATTCATGGGCTCAAAAGGAAAATACCTAGCAACCTACCTACTCTGCGTCCCTACCAACTCTTGCGTCAACCAAAGAAAAAGAAAAAAAAAAAGACCAGGATTTTCTACTTACCTCAGTTGCATGTTACGATATGCTGACCAAACTTATAACACACATCAAACAATCACACCCCGAACTGTATTACCTCATCAGGCAGTTCTGTATCCTGAATAAAGTGCAACAGTTTTTCTTGATGCAACAATATATGAAAAACGTGGTCATCAATGCATGCCATAGAATTGGTCCAGACTATTGCCTAACATCATTTTATCTGAGAGCTCATCATACATTGTCACAACTTGCCTGTTTCTTCTAATTTTATTTAGCTCCTCAAGATGATTAAAAAAGTGTCTTTCGAAATGAGCACATTAAGAAACTGAATTGAGAAGCACAACCTTCCGGTATGCCATTGCGCAAACATGCAGCTAAACCAAAAACAGCGTCACTTCTCGATGGGCATAAAAGACATGGCGCAACTATGACATTCAGCAGTAATGCATGACGGCCCTCCTCACGATGACACCTCATCATGATATCATATGCCAAGTCCCGTTATCAGTTTGACCTGCACAGTTTCAATGATTCTGGCACATCACCGTGTCGCAACTTAAAGGAACAATGGCGCACACGAAAAAGTTGAACTGGCAGATCTGCCATCTCAAGTTGTGAACTGCTGGCACACATGCTTGCTTCTGCCACTGCTAATGACAGAGAAGCCCAATGATTGTGAGCCAAGGAGGCTTGACGAGAGAAGAAAGAAAAAAATGAAGTCGCACCTTCCACGCATGCCGTGTCTTGACTCAAAGCAAAGCCACCTCCGCGACCAGCTCAATCAGTGAGCTGTCTCTTGTCGCGGTGTTCGCCAGCATGCAAAAGTGAAACGAGAAATAAAGCCGTTCTAACCATCAGTTTCATCTGGAGCGTGTCGTCGTTAACTCTGAGAAGCAGGCACTGCGGCTGCGATATAACGAGAACAAGTCATGCAAGTTTGGGGACAGGAAGTTAAAACCGAAATGCGTTAAATCACACGAAGGAAAACTGTTTATCTGTGTCCTGAATGAACACTAAAGAACATGAGGGCTCTGGCTTACTTTTGATCATTAGTGGCTGTTTAAGGGGGGACACGGGTCTTTGGGACCAAAAAATGACCAAAAGGTCGAATTTTCGAAATTGGCATTTTCGGAATCTACAACTATTAATCTCCAGTTTCACAAATTTTTGTCTCCCAGAAATCAATATTTTTGCCGTATTACGAAATGTAAATCACCGCGTCACCCGATTTTGTGCATGAGCAGACGATAAAAACGGTGCATTTTCTACTCCGCGGAACGCTCGTCTCAGCGCGCCGATCGCAGCCATCTTGGTCTCGTTTGAAAGAAGACTTTCTGCGCTTCAATTTCCCGCCGCTTGTGCTTGCATGCCCTGAATGGCCGCGGAGAAAAAGAAGCACAAACAACAAAAAATGCGCGAGGTCCGATTCGCTGATATAAGCACGTGACTGAAACGAGCCCTCCCATTGGCGGATTCTCGCATGCTTCGTCTGCTAGGCTTGCTGCTGGTCGCTGGCAGACGCGTCCCCGGCGCCATTTTGTTGAAAGAAGCGAGACCGACGCACAACGATGTCGCCGATTAAATTCCACTCGCGGCACAAGTTCGGTCAGAGGAAAAGAAATAAGCGAGTCAACAACCTTCCTTCACGTCCTGCATCATCGGAAAGCACCGATAATGCGCAAGAGCCAGCGGCCGGTGAAGCGGCGTTAGCGGACGACGAAGTAAGCCTAACGAGCTCGGCGACAGCTACGCACAGCGGCCGCATACGCTGCGACACCAGGATGCTACAGCGTTCGGAATTGCTCGAAATTGAAGCGAAAGCTAAAGAAAAGCTACAAGCTCTCGATTCGACTTCAGCAACGCAAAGGAAACAGGATTTCATCGGCAACTGCGACGATCGCCCGCTTCGAGACGCCAACGGCAGTGTACACGATACTGCGTTCACTGTTGTGAATCTGGAATCTTTCACCGAACTGCTGAGTGCCGTCAAGTGCAAGGTGTGTGGTGGAAACGTGGACGTTTCTAAAGGTGATCGTGAATACGGTTTAGCCGTGAGGCTCGCTCTCTTGTGCGTGAACTGCGGCGAGATTTCATCTGCGTGGAGTTCGCCGCGCGCTCAAGGAAGCCAAAAAATAAGTCCATTTACTGTTAATATTCTTGCTGCACGGGCAATGCAAAGTACGGGAAATCGGCAAACCGCACTGAACGATGTCTTTGCAGTAATGAATATCTCCCATAGAGGGCTTCACAGTAAAACCTGGCAAGGTTACATGAAAAACAAGCTGACGCCCGCGACAACACGCGCAGCCGAAAAAGTGATGATGGACAGCGCCCGTTCCGTTCGCGAGCTCTACACAGAGTTGCACTTGGACAACCCTGGAAATATCGCTGTCTCGTTCGACGGTTCGTGTATGACCCGGGGTCATTCATCGCACATCGGTGTGGCCGCAGTGATTGAGCTGTTCACTGGACTTGTACTAGACTATGTTGTGTTCAGCAACTTCTGTGCGGGGTGCAAGCGCGGGCCTACGGAAAGTGACCCATCGTATGAGGCATGGAAGAGCAGCCACAGGTGTCAGAAAAACACGGAAAAAAAATCTGGCGAGATGGAAGTGCAGGCTGCACTTGTCATGTTTCAAAGGTCATTAGAGAAACATGGCCTTCGATACACGACAGTTTTGTGTGATGGAGATAGCCGCACATTTCTGGCACTGCAGGAGGCTGATGTGTATGGTTTTATAAAAGTGCAGAAAGAGGACTGCACAAACCATGTGCAAAAGCGCATGGGCACGGCCCTGCGCAATGTGATTGCTAAGCACAAAGGCGAGGGAACAGAGAGCCTCAGTGGCAAAGGCAAGCTCACGGGCGACCTTGTGAACAAGTTGACTGCATACTACAGCTGGGCTCTCAAGTCTCACACCGGAGATGTCGAAGCAATGCAGCAGGCAGTGATGGCCACGTATCACCACGTTACATCAAATGATAATGTGTCAAATCACAGCCTGTGCCCAATGGGCCCAAGCTCATGGTGCCGCCAAAATGCTGCCGCAGCAAAGGGAGAGCCCACTCCGAAGCACAGATATAGCTTGCCACTGCATGTGTGCAAGGCACTATTGCCAATATATCAGCGCTTGGCAGACCGAAAGCTGCTGGAGCGTTGCCAGCGAGGAAAAACTCAAAACAGCAACGAGAGTTTGCACTCGCTAATATGGTCACTGGCACCAAAGGAGCGCCATGCATCATTATTTGCGGTTCAAGCCGCTGTTGCAGAGGCTGTTGTCCGTTTCAATGCAGGCAGTCTTCAAGCATCTTCCCAAATACTCAGCGAGCTGGACATTAACCTTGGCCTAAGTAACAGGAAGAGGATGGCTGAGAAGGATAGGCGACGAACAACCGAGTCTATGCGCAAACGGGCCTCTTCTGCAAGTGTGCAACGGGCACTGCAAAAGCGGCACTCTACCCACAAGCAGCAGTCAGACTACATGCCTGGTGCTTATTAGCCCCCAGGAAATATAAATATGCAGATATCATCATGAATATTCAATAAATTGTGGCCCATTTGGGTTTTTCTCATTTTTCTCAATTTGCAAATTCTTGCCACCCGGCTGTTTTGGGACAATGATATCTCTGCATCTAGAGCAGATAGAGATGTAATTTTTTTTGCTAAAGGAAGCTTAAGGTGCAGGGGTTGCAATGTTCAAGACAGAATTCCCCTATCAGGCTTCAAAAATTAATGATTTTGCAAACTTTTGAATGCTTGACAAGCACATTTTGAATGTTGATGTTCAAAGTTTCATTAAATTACACACATGGATAAAATGGAAAAACTGCCTTGAACATTGCATTCTCTATTCATTAGGCTATGTAGCCATGTTTAAAAAATTAATTTTTGCCAAGCCATTTTCATTGTAGTGAGGTTCTAATTAATGACTAATTAATGTGATGTGACTTGGGTAATAACTAGCTTAGAAAAAAAAGAAAGGCATATTTGAAATCAGCACAAAAAACTGGGCAATATAGTTAAATTTCATTATTATTGGCATAGAAATAATGAAAATAGCTTTAAGACCAGTGTCCCCCCTTAAAGGGCACAGATTCTTGGTTCATTGGCGTCTCTGAATTCAACCGACAAAGAAACATGGTTTCACAGCCAGACATTGAATACGTGACCTCACGCCTAGAAGCACCATACCATGGTTGTTGGGACACTCAAATCCACTACTGCAATGTTTACGAGGAGCGCAGGCTTAATGTCCTGCAATGACACCTGGCAGCTCAAACCCAGGGCTTCGACTGCGTGGGAACAACACCTCTTCCCCATTTCGACCGAAACAAAATGGATGAAGGAATCATCCTGGGCAATCCACTAAACGTTGACTTACCGTCGTCATCGTCACTCGTGTCCTCTGCCAATTTACAAAGCAGTGAAACAGACACACATATGTACTCAATTCCACTCAATGCAATGCAATTAAGCACTGTTTTCCCCTGGCTACAACAAAACGAGGCTGTGTGAGTTGCTGCCGGTTCTGGCAGCACTGGCTTACCGTCATCGTCGTCTTCATCGGTATCCTCCTCACCCATGTTCTCCGACTCATCGTCATCCGCATCCTGCAAGTCGTTAACGGGGCAGCAAGCTTTAAACAATGCAAACACACGAGCCGAGTCTAGAGAAACTGTTCGTGCAGTCAAGAAGCAACGTTTCTGGTGCTTCTATGAAGTCATATTACTACTGTTCAGCACCGACAATTTAAAACAGCTCAGTGTGAGACAACTCGGTCACAGCAGCAAAGAATTTGGGTTTATCCAAATATCTAACAGCCTACCCCAGAAACCAAACCCTCAGGAAAACGATGCATCGCTACAAGAGTAAAAAGACAGCAGGTGTTACACTTACTGCCAATTAAAGGTTTTCCAAGCTGCTTTTCCATGCAACTAAATCATCTCAAACATCAACAACAAACTGTGATGGTCCAGACTGATATAAAGGACATTCCGGAACACCCTATAATTGTTCAGCAAGCTGGTGCTAAGGGTTTCTCTTGCTGCCTAGAGAGGCAAGGCTCTTGTTCTTCAAGTTGGCACTAGCAGCAACCAACTCAACAAGAAAACAACCAGTACTTGCTACTGCAATAGCTCAGTATTTGTTCAAACTATTGATACTAAATGTATTTCTGCAGACTTCATCGCAGCTAGAATGTGGCCGGCCGCTGTGGCAGGGATCAAGCATGCAGACTTAGTCTAAGTATTAATAATTCGCATCAACCATTTGGACACCAACCGCCTAGAACCTGGGTGGGGCTGCCTAGTAGTTCTAACGAACGCAGCTCCTCTCAGACGGCTTTCATGCCACGCCAAATAGATGAGTTGTTGGTGGCTAATATCCAACGTACAAAAGCTTGCATGGTCGTGCTCCACAATACATTCATCAGTGGTGCTACTACTGCTGCTGCTGCTACTGCTGACACTACTGCTTCTGCCACAGCCTAGGAGCACATTCTGTTGACTGCACTAACCGCATGGCAGTGGCTAAAACCAGATAAGAAGTCACAAATGCAGAATGTCTACCCATTGGAAGTGCATAGCACGTCTGAGAGAGAGAAATGTTGGGGGGGAAAAAAATGAGAGTACCCTGTTCTGCACGACAGTCTGTTCAATGAGACAGTAAACACCCTTCTCTCTTTTCATGCGCAGGGAGTAACGAAATAGTGATGAACATCAGGTTTTCCTAAAGCCAGTGGTGCCGGCAGGGAGTTGCGGCAGATGCGATGGCAGCAGCAGCGGCAGCAGCAGCAGCAGTGGCCGCGGTGCAACAGGGAGTGCAGATGACGAAGAAGAAACGAGTTCTTTCACGACAAATAAAGAATTATTTTTTGCGTTCTTTCAACATGTTTCAAAACGGGGTAGTCTTGTCTTTTTTTATTCTGCAGCTTGCCTGCCTGACAACTTCAGGCACACGCGAATGCATACCGTGCCCGATTCTCCACACAGACCTAATGCGCTCGCCAAGTTGCAGTTAACGCAAACAGAAACGTGGCACTCTTGCTCTTGGCCAAGACACCTGCTGAGGTAGACCTGAAATGCACCATCACTGTGCCAGGTACAGACCGATCACCTACAGGCTACACTGAGACCAAATACAGTACAATCTTGATGATACTATCTCGGTTGGTGCAAATTTGTAAAATACCTCCGCCAGAGTGCATTGTGTGCAACCGGCAGAAATCCGGATGCTATGAACAACCCCCCGCCTCACTGCGCCTGATACGAACGGGCTGCGACCGCATCCTCAAGCACCAAGTACTTGCTGCCTGTACATCACCGGCGCTGCAATTGCTAGTTGAGCGGTGCGCACCCCGAGAAGCGAGCAGTGGGGTGCGGCTGTAGGTAAACCCTGTCAGCCAGAAACAGATTTGTGCAAATTCCGCATATGAATTTTGCTCGTTTTGGATAACACAAATTTCGGCTGATACGAATATACCGTAAAAACCGGACTATAGGTCAGACTAGAATATAGGTCGACCCCCCCCAACTAACCAATTCTAAAAATGAAAAAATCTCTTTCAATGAAAAAAGTACCGAAAGACACCCTTACCATGAAACAAATGTGACTCGACAGGTTGCACAATGGTGACAGTATTTATTTTCATTTAAATGCTGCTCGTATGTACACCTGGCCAATTTTTAACAGTATCGTGCGCCCATCGATTCAAGTGTTTGTTTCTGGCACACGCAAGTACGGCGCTGTAGAGCAAAGCCCTTCCTCTTCATGAATCGCCGCACCCAGGATGGCGAGCCTTTGAATTGCGCCCTCCTGAGTCTAGAGGCACGCGCGATCTCTACCGCATTCACGCGGATGCATTCGGCAGTCACAGGCAGCGATCTTGCACGCAGCGCAACCTTTCCTTTCAATTCCAGATACGCTGTGCTCTGCCCACGAAAATATGTTTTCTTCGGGTTGCTGCAAGTTGTAGTATGCAGCTTCTGCCTCCGCCAGTACTGAATGCTCTTTTTGGAGTGCCTTGCTGCCAGGTTGCTGTGAGCTTCCGCGTTTTTCTTGAACGCGACAGTGAATTGCCGTCGGCTTCCCCTCAATTTGAAACAAAATGTGAAAAAGCAGCCTTTTAACAAAACAGCTTTGCAACAACGGAAACGGAAAAAGGCGGTGCGACAGCGGCGCCACGCCGCGCTGCTGCTGATGGCAATGGTGATGGAGGCTCTTGACTTCAGCCGCCCACTGTTACAAGACTTCCGTAGTTTTTCCGCCAATGACTGGCATATAAGACGGGGGTTGACTTTTCGCCACGGTTTTTTAAAAAAGAGTTCGACCTATATTCCGGTGTTTACGGCATTTCGCGACCCCGTGAGATTAGTGTGACCGAGCTCCAACTGTATAAGCGACATAAGCGAGAGAATAATGTTCAAGAATGTGTGCCTACCCAAGAAAGTAGGCGTATGCCTGCCACGACGAACCAGCGCGGTCATTGTCTCACACCAAGTACACCTGAAGACCCCAAAAACTCATAGAACATCAGCAGTGAACGAAATTCAATTGAATTCTTTATGGCTCTGGCCACACAACCTGCCATTCCTGTGTTTAGATACCTGCCGCATTCTGCAAGCTTTCGCGGCCCACGGCACGCTGAGGGATACAGAGGGAATGACAGATGTTCACATAAACAAGTCCAGACTGAATACCTAACTGAGTACCGCAGAATCGGAGAAGGCTGGTTGCCTGTTCGAAGTGCATTTGGAAGCGAGAGGGGAAAGAGGAGAAGGGAGTGACAGATGAGTCCAAGCTTTGGGAGGCCACTGAGACTTCCTCCCACTGCAAGCGAGGCTTGTTTTTTTCCCTTTCGATGGTTCTGCTGGCACTGCTGCCACTGTTCTGAGTCTCAAAGCTATGCGGTGTGGCTTTCCTTACCTCGTCGTCGTCCTCCTCTCGTTGTCGACCGACTTCGTAGAGACGACAGACACTCTCCGAGCTGCTCATGGTGGCGTCCCTGGCGCCCTGGTTCTGCTGGGCAAATGGCGCCAGTGACGGTGAGTTTGAGAGCAATGGCCCGGCAGTAATGCATTTTACCCAAAATCCAAAGCGTTACAGTTTACGTTACAATAACAACAACGAGACTCATGGTACAATGGCCAAAGCCTACACAGGTCAAATGCGCCCTGTCTTTGTCACACTTTGTGGGAATCCAGCATGCTCCTAAGGCCGACTGCGATCAGCCTATGTGGCAGTGAGAATAGGGCAGCTGGTAAGCTATGTCCCTTTAGAATGAGTCTCTTAACAGCTCTGTATACATTTTTTTTTTTTTGCTTTGGTTGGCTAGGTTCCTATCGGACAATGTTAGCTCTGACAAGAACCACACAGCTGAAGATTAGGAGTAAAATGCGTGCACTCCATATCGCTCCACAATATGCATAGAATAAATGCACGAGCCACAACGTTCTCGTCAGGCAGTGACTCCAACCAGCTAGCATTAACTGCAGTTCCTGTTTTTCACTGCAGTCATACTTGGGCACAACATTTCCACAATTCCACAAGCACAAAAATAACAATACTCCCCTCTTGCTGGTACTGCCCTCATGGCATATTACGGCAGAAGCAAATGAAAAGAAGAGTTTCGTTATTCAGCTCTGGCAATCAAAAAAGTTAGAGATGATGCACCGCTGAGCCAATAAGGCGTTCCGAAGCAAATTGCAACAGAGACCAAAACTGAACAGATCAAGCGCAGCTGGCAATGTGCAGTGTGCTTTTGATAGCACCAAAGCACGAGGGCACATAGGCCTTTTGCATTCTGGAACCCCCATTCAAGAGATAGCTTTCGTTCAAAAGGCCGTAAAAGCAAACTAGCTAATTACACCATAGCTCACTGCTGCACCACGCAAGCTCTGATTGAAGAAGGCAGGCACTAAATGCATTGGTAGTAAAGGAATGGAGGAAAAGAAAAAATGCAAAAAATAGCTACCACATATACCTGTGTACTCTTTTCGAGCTTTTCATGGGGTGCAGCTATTACATGAAACTGTCATTTTTCCATAAAATTTTTACCCTTACAGCGCAGCCCCAACTGCGTGCCTCCCTTTCATGTGGCGACCTCATCTATATGACGAATCAGCACAGCCCTGGCGAATTCACAATACATGATGCACTGAAAATATGAGCGATACGACTGGCATGCCAGCAAGAATTGCCTGCCTTGAGTAAAACGGGTGGCTAGATCTCATTGCTAGCAGACGTCACTTGACCACTTGAAGTTAAGATCCTCTGAAGATCCGGCGCACAACTGACAGTAATGACGGCTTCGTTGGTTGTTTCGAAGCAGTGTTCCACGCATACAACCCATAGGAGTCTGTCTGAAGCGGCCTTTGCTGGTCCAATTTTCCGCATCCTTAGCCACTGAAGGCCTTGTGGAAATCAATCAACCGTTCTTTTCAAAGGTGGACAAGATTTCCAGAGCTTTTCACTATGGCGTCCATCATAGCCTGAGTTTGTTTGGGTCGTTAAACCGCACAAAACCATAAATTTAAGTTTTACGGTTTTCCCAAAGCAACTCGAGCGACGTCCCGGGCTATGAGGGATGTCGTTGAAGGGCTCCGGAAATTGTGACCACCTGGGGTTCTTTAACGTGCACTGACATCGTATAGCATTTTTAATGCAAGGTTATATTGTGATGGTAAACTGGTAACAAGGTTAGACCTTTTATGATAAACTGTGACCAGATTCAAAGTAACTTCACAGCTGCTTCGATGCGAAGCACGCTAGGCCTAGCGACATCAGGGCAAACAACGCACTACTACGGCGCATATTCCAGCGGTGCGCAGGCCAGACAGGCAGCATGTTTCAGCAAGGGTGGGTGCGCCCCGTTCTGTTTCTTGCACAGCAGATGTTCCGATAACTATTTGTTCTTCCTCGTGTGGATGACAAGCGCATAAGACAAGTTAGCAGCGCTGAGGCACCATGTGTTTGCAGTTCCAGGAGGAGTGCAGCGCGTGGGACAATGCATCCGTGCTCATACTGAGTGCCGCAGGGAGTTATCGTCTATTAGCTCTCAGTTAAACATAGCGCAAGGGCAAAATTATGCACAAATAAAACAGCTCTTTTGGCAGACACTTTTTTTTTTCTCGAATTATAGGCTGCCAAGGCGGGGGGGGGGTGCGGCCTTTACACGAGTATATGTACATGAACATGGTATACATGAGACTGCAAGGCTAAAGACATGGAAACACCAGTGCTGTCAACAGGAGCATGCTCAAAGAGCACACTTAAAACCACTGCAGAACAGGGAACAAAGTGCAGGAAAGCTGCTCACCTCCACAACGGCTAGGAAGTAGTCAGACTCGTCCGGCTTGAGGTCGTAGATGTTGCGCTTGATGTCGATCGTAGCTGGAAAAGAGCAAGCAGTGCTGCAGTCACATCTAGTGGGAAGCTGCGCTCACAAATGAACCTGGCAACTGAAGAAAACAGTGGGAATGAAAGAGCTCAGCAGTCGTGCTTAGCTGGTCTGCTTTCTCAGGAGCCGTACCTGAACACACTTTACGTCTCAATTCGATGATTCACCAGCATGTGAAAGCCTCCTCAAGCTCGCAGGCAGCAGTGACGGCTGACTGCTGGTTTCTCTCAAGCTGGCACCATTTTCTTTTGCCGCTCTACAACTCGCAACCTCGTGCTAAATACCTTTGCAGTTACAGAACAAAAATACCTTTAAGAGCGGAACATGCGAAAACCTTACAAATAATAAAATTGCGTGAGCAGCACTGCTGCTGTTGCTGCAGCCTAAGGGGCAGCAGTGTCTCACAACTACCAATCATTCTGAAACAAAGTGTTTTTGCACCATAGAAGCTTGCACAGGTCCAACTAATGAAACAGTCTCCAGTGACCGTGAAATAAGCCACAAATGAATGCCACCTTGCCGTGTTGCTCTCAAAATAGAGTCCGCGCGCTCTCAAGTACCACGCCACAGAGTACAACCCTTGCTTAACCAGACCACTCGCCAGAATATATAAGCAGTGCAAATGGGTCTTCACTTTTTAAAACTGCCCAGCAACGAAAGCATGCAATACCTTTGTGACCTTGATTGCCGCATTCAAACTGGCCTGCATAATCCTGACAAAGGCTGTTATGCACATTGAGTAACCTAAGTAAACTAAACAGAGTAGGCAGATGCAGCTACAACAGGCAATAGCCAGTTTGAGGCTGCGTGATATGCTAACTGCCCATGGCAGTTTACGTTTGCCGCATGGTGACATAAGCCACCATCTCAAGTTGATGATGATGATCATGATGGATTTTTATGGCGCAAGGGCATCTGTGGCCAAATAGCGCCATGGCACAAGGTGTTTTAGTCTACTCAAGGTCGGGTCAAAGACCCATTTCCCAAGCATTTCACCCCAGATAAGCCGAACACCAGGGCAGGGGGAAGCTTGTAGCCACTGTATCACCGGTGGGTACCTGGCAACACTGGGGATCGAACCCCGCACCTTCCGCAAGCGAGGCGGATGCTCAAGCCACTTGACCACCGCCTGCGGTGTGCCATCTCAAGTTGCTCCACAGCTCCAAAGATGAACTAAGGTAAGTAACAGGCAAGCGCTGGTATGATTCCAACCAAAAGCAGCAATGCCTCCTGAACAAGGCGGCACAGGAAATGGCACAAAAAGAAATGGCAGATTATTCACTGCCCCTCTGTTTCCACTCGTTTCTTCGACCAACATACTTCTCCCGCGTTTGCTGTTGTCAATAAATAGTACCTACCGTAAAAACTGGACTATAGGTCGGACCGGAATATAGGTCGACCCCCTAACTAACCAATTCTAAAAATGAAAAAGATCTTTTTTCAATGGGAAAAGTACCGAAAGACATCCTTACTTTGAAACAAATGCGACTCGAGAGGTTGCACAATGGTGACAGAATTTAATTTCATTTAAATGCTGCTGGTATGTACACCCGGCAAATTTTTTAACAATATCGCGCACCAATCGGCCCGCGTGTTTGTTTCTGGCACAGGCAAGTACGGCGCCGTAGAGCAAAGCCCTCCTCTTCATGAATCGCCGCAACCAGGATGGCGAGCCTTTGAATTGCGCCCTCGTGAGTCTAGAGGCACGCACGATCTCTGCCGCTTTCACGCGGATGCATTCGGCAGTCACAGGCAGCGATCTTGCTCGCAGCACAACATTTCCTTCCTATTCTCGGTACACTACGCAGCTTCTGCCTCCGCCAGTACTGAATGCTCTTTTCGGATACTCCAAATTCGCGCTGTGCCGCCAGGTTCCCGTGAGCTTCCTCGTACTCAATCATGTTTTTCTTGAAGGCGACGGTAAATTGCCGCTAGCTTCCGCTTTGCATCTACTGAAACGCAAAATGGCGGCACTGCTGCTGATGGTGATGGAGGCTGTTGACTTCAGCCACCCATTGTTGCAAGACTTCCGTATTTTTTCCGCCAATGACCGGTATATAAGACGGGGGTTGACTTTTCACCATGGTTTTTTGAAAAAAAAAGTTCGACCTATATTCCGGTTTTTACGGTATGTTGCGAGTGTGGGTGCGTTTTGATGCCCTTTTCGCATGAACAACAGGATGACAAAGAGAATTATGCTCACCTTCAGCACACATTCCCATTCAATGCCACATTCCCATTTGTAACCCTTATTAAGGAACGTTAACTTGCGCCACGCATGATTATTTTTATTTTCTTAGAGCAAATGACTTGGGTCGCTCACCAAGGCCGCGAAAAAAAAAAAATGCGAGCACCAGTAATCAGTTCCCTTTCAAACTTGTAGCAAGTCCAAAACTGGAACTCCAATGACCCTTGCAACATGTGTGTTCCAGTAAATTGCCTTACAGGGCTTAGCTCCTCATTGCGAGATCAGACTCACTTCCATGCTAGAACTCACTTTTCACGAAAAGAATTTGCTACAACCTGAAATGCACCAGAACGGAGCCACACAACTTTAAAAGAAAGCTGAGCAGGTTTGCAAAACATTTGTAGATTTAGAACAGGTACGTGTGGATGTTGAAAAGTGTATTCACTGGAATGTAAAGGGAGTTTTCTTTTTTTTACTGATAATAAAAGAAACTGCGTCCTTCATGCTGTGAACCAGGGGTCCTCAATGTTTCCAGCCAACAATTTTCAAGAAATGCTGAGGAAGCCAGCCTGCCCTGGCTATGAGAACTAACGTGCAATTAGCCCCAGAATAAATTGTGCAGAGCAGAGGGGGCGGAGGGTGGTGTTGAGGCATGCATGGATTTAGGGGCTCAAGAAACCCAAGATAAACTTCAAGGAACCCACGGGTACTGCGGAAGCCAGTTCGTGAACCCCTGCTGTAAATTACCAATATTACTGAACAATTGAGTTGCAATTTCCTGTTCCACGTCGGCAAAAGTGAACCCCATGTTACATTCAGGCAAATATGGTAAATGTAAATTCAGTTGAATAAAAAAAAGAAAACAGAACATTGAATACCAAAAGCCTGTTTTGCCCACAAAAGCTACACTGTCGTTTAGTTGAACAGCTGTGTTGCGGGGGTATGAATTGACCCTAAGGAGACCTGCCACTTGTACAAGACAGGAAAAGCAGGGGCTCACCGATGGAGGAGTAGTCCGATGCGTGGAAGGTGCGGAAGGAAGAGCTGAAGAGGCGCGCCGAGTCGTCGTCGTCCTCAGTGAGCACAGCACCATAGAGCACATCCCCGGCCCCATTGAAGGTGACCTGGCACTGGTCCAGTGCTGGGACCGTGTGCAGGAGCCGGAAAGTCCGCAGGTCCCACACCTCCGAGTTGGAGATCACCTGAGGAATGGGGCAAAAAAGAAATGCTGCTTTGGAAGAGGCCTCAGCACATCCAATGCCAATCACGAGAGTAATAGTGACAGTGAAACACTGCTTCCACAGTACTTGACAGCGTCAACAACAAAAATTAAAAAGAAAATTATGGTTATAATTGAATCAATCTATAAAAAAAACTAAACAGCAGAACAACAATTTTTATTATTAAGTCACGGTTATGAAATATGTATTTTTGTATACAGATTCCAAATATGCCCTTTAATTTAAAGTAAAACAAGTCCTTGTGCACTTCAGTTACACATTATGTAAGGTTACCATCGTGAGCTTTAAAGAACTTCTGCCACAGGGAACTTTCTCAAATACATGCAAATGGTTTCTTCCAATATCAAGGAATGCAACAAGGGCAAAATAATCCTGCCAACCGCAGAAGCTCAGTCAAAGGTTTTGAAGCTCTCACTTCAGAAAAAGGGAAAAAAAGCTCTTTACCATTTCTGAAGAGCCAACTCAGAAAAACAATGAACTGTAATTGATAAGCAACGTGTGCTACTGTCGAAATGTGCTCCATTTTTTAACTATTTCTTGCTAGTCAGAGAGTGGAAGCAGGGCTCCAGGACAGGACAAAGGACATATGTTTTTATTTCATCATTCAACTGGTTACTGCATAAGTAATCCAATATTTGTATTTGGGCCTCTTGAGAACATTCATGTGATTTGAAGCATGGCATTTGAAGCAGGCTTTTGCTGTATCCTGCACTCTAAGGTAGAGAGGTGACAGTACCCTACATATCAGTGCAAGAACCCCCCAAGGGTGCATTTAGGATGGCACCTACTCCGACGAAAACCATCTCCTTGCTTCAGCTCAGTCATGCTTCCTCAATGAAACGAGAAATATACTTTTGCTTCCCAATAACAACTCTCGAGTTGCTAAAAAGTACCCTGACCACATCCTCTCTCGATTTCGATGCAAGCTCTGGGCCATTTCACTTCAATACAACCACACGTCACTGTGTCCACAGACCACAAGGCTCCTACAATCGCAAAGGCACCACCTGAGTGCAGAGCTAACCTCGAGGCCGTTGGGGTGGAAGACGCCATTGACGTGTGGGTTGAACTTGTCGAACTTGTGCAGGGCCGAGACGGAGCGCACGTCCCACAGCACGCCGTCCGACAACACCAGCTCGTCCGTTGGGTTGAACGTAGCCCGATTGCGCGTGTAGTGGTTCGACAGGTCGGCATCACGCAGCGTTGACAGGAGCGCCCCTGTGGTTGTGTCGTAGACGTGCGCCGTTTCATGCCGCGTGCCCAGCACCCGGTCCAGGGACTGCTTGCCAAACTCCACGTAGTAGTCGTCATCAAAAGTCAGCCTGCACCAAAAGCAGGCACATGGAAGATATGAGAGAGGCACAGGTATGATATACAGCGAGCCTCAAAAAGAGAAGGTCAAATAGCTTGTCAAAGTTTCTACGGAGGAAGCAGCTCATTTCAATAGTCCTGGTGTACTGGAACCTAGATATAATGTTTTTAAGCTGCAGGTGGCAAGGGAAGGAAAATGCAGATGACTGACACATGACTCGGAGCTAACCCACCTAACTGTATCTCGCACAGCGCTGGCCACCCGGCGTTTGCAACAGCACAGTTTTGTGTTCATGCTTTCAGTGACACATGCTCTCACTGTAACGGCAACGGAACTACACCAACAGCCACAATGAGTTTCACGCTGTCCACAAGCGTGTTCAGTGCAGTTTGGGTGCAACACGCTGGAAGCCACTGAACATGGTGCTGGCCAAGCACCAATAAGGAGCCTAGAGCCCCGCTTTGTCTGGTGCACTGTCACCATTTTGCATGCTAATAATGTAGGCTGTGAAGCTTAAAAAGTGTCCACTGTATCACAGCGTGGTCCAAAGTTTTTGCAATACATAATCAGCACCGGTGGCCAATTGTGGCAAGAAAAAGCGAATACAGTCGAGCCCACTTATAGCGAACATGAGCATCACGCGGTGTCTGTTTGTTATATCTCGAAGTTCGTAGTAAGTGGACCACAGCTTCAAAGACAGTTGCTTGGCAAAACACAAAATTTTTTCTTTGCGAAAAAGTCTGTGATGGACTGTTTTTGCAGCGCAGATCCGATGCGGGAGGTTTCCAGTTTATTTAAAGCAGAAGCGTGCTCTTCGCTGAGGCCCTTAGCATAGACAAGTTGTCTGAGGCTCTCTACGTAGCCCATTGCTAGAGGTGCGCTTATGGGTGCTGGCTTCGAAGTTTCATCCTAATCTGATTCCACCGCGTCACTCTCGTCCCATACTTCAGAAACAATGTGCTCGTCCGTGCACGGTTCCGCGGTGTCGGCATCGACAGAAATAAAATCATTACAACCAATGCCAT
This sequence comes from Amblyomma americanum, assembly GCF_052857255.1. Lineage (NCBI taxonomy): Eukaryota > Metazoa > Arthropoda > Arachnida > Ixodida > Ixodidae > Amblyomma > Amblyomma americanum. The sequence continues at coordinate 62,722,844 of NC_135506.1, forward strand.
TACCCCGCATGTCGGAGTCAATGACACGCTGCCACAAATAGCCTCCGGGCTGGTCATTTTCCAAAGCATCAGGCTCGGCATCAGACACTGTGTTGACAAAGCCGGCCTTGCGGAAGCAGTTCCGCACGCCAGTGGCCGTCACCACTGCCCTGGCTACTTTCATCATCTCTACCGCTGAATACAATGGAAATGGGCACGGTGTTTCCGTCCGCCATCCCGAATTACAACCAAGGCCCGAGATTTAAACGAAGCCAACAAACCGTCCGCACCACAACAAGAGTGAAAAAAGCACGCGATGGGGTGGACGTGCAATGTGCACAAGCGGCAATCAAGCCAATGAAGCTAAAGGTAGACGCACAGCGCCAGTGGAGAGACCAATAAGGGGCGTCCGTGAGCGTCAGTGCAGCCACCTCTTGGCTGCCATGGAAGGCCTGCATCACGGAGCGTGGCCTCCGCGATCGGCACCGGCGGCGGCGCGGTTGATCACGGACGCCACGCACGGATTTGCGAAAGAGTGAGGAGATGGGAGCGCAGCTGCAGGGAAGGGCGGGAGGGCCATCTTGGTAGGTGCGTCGGTGGGGAAGGGTAGCTCGCTTGACAGCGGCACAAATCGGGGCCGACAGCTCGCCTGTGATGAGGCTCGGGAAAAACATACCGTGCGCCGGGCGCACAAAGGGGTAGGAGGCAGGTTATCTCGCATCGCCGCACCGGGTTTACGCCGTGTGTTCGCTGTAACCGATGAGCAGGGCTTAATGACATTCGTTATACGTGTGAGTTTGTGCCATTGAAGCAATGTATATTTTGACGGTCGCGCAGGCCTCACTCGTTATAAGCGAAAGTCTTAAGTGGGGCCGTTATATGTGGGCTCGACTGTATGCTGGACCCCGGCCCTGATAGACAGATGTGCGTTTTCTATAAAAAACAGTAAATTTTCACTGACAGAAATGTGGGTGGGTTCATTTGCAAGTAGGTCTATTACGGGAGTAAATACGGCATGCTGACACCCCAGCAGCTCATTTCCTAGTCATTTCCGTGTGCAGAAAGTACATTAGCCATGTTCCTGAAGGGTAATGTACCGGCCTAGTGCAACTTAGTCTCTCTCTTCAGTGTCCCTTTCTAATAAGCTGCTGCCTTCAATAACTCACTTCTGGTCGAAGACATCCGTGAAGCTCCACAATGACGACAGCGGCCTTCGCCACGCTGACGAGGTTAGCAGAAACTTCCCATCCTGCACAAGAACAGAGGTTGTTTAAGAGCTGCGGAAAGCACTGCCTCCTACAAGAAATCTTGATGTCACGTGCAGAGCATAAAACGTTGCCCACAAGCTGTGTGGAGCATAACATGACAAAACAATTTGACATTTGCGTTACACGGAAGTTATGCATGGTCCCTTCTGAAACTGTCAAGCCCTGCCAAGGCTTTGGCTGAACTAAATGGCATATTGCTGATTCGATAAAACGTGTGCCAATGCTATCAGCTTCAGCTGCAAGCCGTACGAAGGGCAGTGGCACACCTTCCGACACGAAATCTGATGAGACATATTTCCATGCGCAGTGCTCATGTTCAGACAGGCTTCGTGCTCTCAATAAGATAGCACTAATTTCATATGTCGCAACCACTACATGTTCCAGTTCCACTGAGTGCCAAGGCATGCACCCACTAGTATCCTGCAAGCACATTTACCCATGGTTTTTTCATTAACTCTGTCACCACAGACAGTTGGTAGACGATTACATGTTCTCGCACCCTTCTACTTTATGCACTTCACTAAGCCAACAGCACTGTCTTCATCAGAGATTAGCAAGAAGACCAGATGAAATGACATCACCACTGGCCCCGTTATAACAATGAAAGCTTAACTCCCAGGATGGCCTTCAACTAACTCACCTTTGACGGTTGGCAGTGCGTGAGCTCCGACTCGTGGCAAGTGTAGGTTGCTTCTTCCTGCAGGCCGCAAACAAGAATTCGTCACTACCCATACACATCAAGGCACATGGCAAGCACCTGGCAACAGTGAGGTCTGTGAACTCACCAGGCCCGTGAAGAGGTTGTAGACATGCAGCTCCCCAACCAGGGTGCCAAGGAAAAGGTACTGGGAACCAGCCTGCAATGGCATGGATTGCATTGAGTACAAATGAGAAGTTGAGTGCGAATGAGTGAAAAAATTAGCTGTGGTTTAGCTTTGGTTAAACCTTGAGAGAAGCAAAATAAACCTCCGACTCTGTGTCGCTGGTTAGATGTACCGCCTCAAGTACTTTCTGCTTGAACGTAGAATTAATGCCGCTAATTTCCTGATTGGTGTGTTTTTACTTAAAATTTTTTTTCCCTAAAATCGCGTGTATGGGCCGCATATTGACCCACAAATCTGGAAAAAAAGTGTGGCCGTTACACGTGTTTATACGGTACACAGCTCTCCACTGACATCACAGACGGTGGCTCCGGCCCCGTTGTCAAGCAGAGTATCTATCTCCATGACTGATGCGCTTGTTTACTCAAATTCCATTCATATGACACCACCATCATACAGCATCGCAAGTTGTCCCAACTATTCAACCTCTGACCTTGACCTTCGAAAAATTTGGGGGGGTGGCCCACCATCTTGGTTTGTCATATATGCGCCACCATGGCCTACGCGACTTTGCTCCACGGTTTGACCTCTAAAGCTTTTCAAGGTCATATAAACGGAACTACACTATCCTCTTGAAAACCTGGTGCAGTGAAGCTTTCGCTTCAAAAAAGAAAGAAAAGAAAAGCTGCATTTGAAGAATGTTTTCAAGTTCAGACTGCAAGCAATAAACCTCGCCTTCACCAGGTGCCAAAAACTTGCATCTGAATGCACCAAGCATATGCCAGGGCAAGCTCGAATACGAGACAACTGGCAGAACAGTTTCTAGGTGACCAGTTTAGTCCCATATACTAAAATGTTTTGCTTTTTGTCCAGCATATTATATGACAAAATTATGTTTCCCTTTCTGCATGTCCCAATGCGGAATGCTTTTTATATGCGGACTGCAATTTGCTAATCACGATGCTCGAGATGACAAAAGGCGGCCTGCACACAAAGCCGTTAGAGTAAAAAAAAAGTTTGTTTTTCCGAGACCACACACCACAAACACCGTACTAAACATCAGTGCACAAGATGATTCCATTAATTTCCAGTGTTTTATTTGCCTGCAAATATAGATACTACATCATGAAAAACTGCGGGGCCAATAGCCAAAGCTAGTTAGGACAGCTGAAACACGCAAAAACCGTAAAAAAAAAATGTTTCACTGAATAAATAGGGTTCTATTGCATTTGTGTTCTGAAGCGGTTACCATTCCTTATTTTTTTCTGATCCCAGTACTGCAACAGCCAGTGGCTATAGATTGCAGTTTGTCACACACAGACAGCTCAGGAGAGGACAGCAGGCCAACAAGAGCAACAACTCACCGAGAACGCACAGCACGAATAGCTACTTGTTCCATCAGGGTCCCGGAAAGTCCGCACCGGACGAAACCTGCGAGGAACAAACATATCACCTTGCCAGGACTGATAAATTTGCTCAGTAAATGTGCCTTTCAGTCCCTGTGAAGGACCCTGCCCTCGGTTTGAGCTGCTCAGGTTGAAATCTGAACGCTCAGCAGGATATGATGGTGAAGAGCAATGGCATACCGGCTGTAGACAAACTTCCGGTGGAGTTTGGCTCCATCGAAGCCACCAGCTGGAGGAAACACTTGGCTGCGCTCCAGCCTTGCTGCCATGCTCGCGGGCGCTGCATTGCGGTACTGGGGCTCCGGGCAGCGGTGCGGTCTGTGATGGGCCACAGTAGTGGTTCGCACAAAACAAGTTCTTTTTTTTTTCCTTTTTCGTTAATGGCCAGCGAAAAGTGCTATGGGCAGCCCAAGTGTCTGTTTGAGGCCAAACTGAGTGAAAGCATCTTTCCCCTCGTTGGTCTTCATCTCTCAGCTTCGCAATATTACTGAATTTAGCTTCCCATCCCAAATATGGGCAAAGAACCAAAGTACAGTAGAATCTCGGTGATATGAATCTTACTGGCTTGCGATAAAATTCGTACCATCCGAAATTTTGTATCATCCAAACGAACAAAATTCGTATGCAGAAGCATGAAAAATGCATTCACAGATCTGTTAACGGCTGATCGGATTTATTCACTTCTGTGCAGCCACAGCTCGCTACTTGCGGTGTGTACCGCGCGATTAGTAATAGCGACTTCGGCGATGTGCGAGCCGCGCACCGCCGCTCACTGCGCGGTGTGTGTACCGCGCGATTAGAGACCGCGACGTCGGCGATGTGCGAGCAGCGCTTAGTGCTCGAAGGTGCGATCGCGGCGAATTTCGTGAATTCGTATCAACCGGGTTCGTAGCACCGAGATCCTACTGTACTGTGTCACATAGAGCAGAACAACAGCATAGCTGCAGCTACTTCTCAACGGTTGCAATTTGTTTTCTGCTGAAGGCAGGTTGCACAGTTTGATGCTGCCATAGTCAATGACTAAGGCTGTTACAGCACACTGTCACTGCAAGCCTTCTGGTTACTTTGGGCAAACAATCACTTTTAATTTCGCACAGTGTCTAAGGATACAGCCAAGCAGGCATGGTGCCTCAACAAAACCAAATGTTGCATGCACCAAGGTAACCACTTCTACATACAAAAACTACGCAGCTATACTCGCGTACACCTTTTAGTGGCTACGCTGCAGAAGCTACGGGCGCACTCATCAGCTTAAACGCCTCTCTTTCTTTTTCGTGGGAGAGTGATAACAGCGCCTTGCGCCTCGGCCTCGTAGCTTCCCGCTGCATAGCCACGAAAAGCTGTCCGCGAGTATAGCTGACATTTTCCACCTGCAGAAGCAACTGCGCAAGACGAGCCTGGCACTAGGCATCATACAATGGTAGCCGGACCTTTTCAACGGTTTGGAAAAACAGGTTGTAGAAAGTGGAGTTTAATGTCTCAAAGTAAGACATGGACTATGCGTGTATGATGGACAGTTCGATATGCACACCTCAAGATGTCAACCAGCCAGCTGATCTAAAATCCGAGGCAGACCCAATCAGCGACAGAAAACATGCCAATCTGTGCCAGAACTTTACTGTGCTGAACAGCGATGCAGCATCTCACATAAAAAGATGTACGAGGATTCCTCACCATACCTGCGAATGCTTGCACTGGCAACTGCAGGGTTAACATATTTTCAGGTGTGTTTATCACTGTGTATTACTGTGCGTGTATGTGTCGCCTATAACACTCAGACCATGTTTTTCAATGCTACTGTGATTGAATGTTCACGCATCAACGGCAGGCAGTGCAATTTGTTGCTCGTGGAGCACTCAACTGTTCATCCGCTTGCTAGGCACTGCATTGCCCTTGAGCCTGTGCATGTTAGAGCCATCTTGTGCCCTAATTTTCTTCAACATAAGCAGCGGGTTGTGCTTTTTCACTGTCATTCCATTTCTATTAAGGCACACTGCCTTGTACCCCATGCTCATGCCAGCTTCGGACAACCCTCTGTCGCAAGAGAACACCATGCTGGTTTTGAGCAGACTAGATTGGTGAAGGTCATGGGCTCATAGGGGGTCACATAACACCCATCATGAAGGTTAGTGTTATGAGACAGCCACTGCATTATTCCCAGTGCACTAGCTAAAGACTTCCAAGGCACTGTGAACAAGTGGCACATTATGCTTGGGATCACTTATTAGGCTTGAATCTAAGATCTGCCTAAGAAAAAAAAAAGGGGGAAGTACCTTCAGCACTGCAATTCTCCACAGGCACACGGGCATTTTTGTTCAGCAGCTTTCTACTGTTTGCACAACAAGGAAAGGCTGTTTTAACTGAACGAACTTACACACTAACCAATAACTACTGACATGAAATAAAAATCAATGCAAAAAAAAATGAGAATGGCAAGGTTTTTCAGACTAATGAGTGGTTTTAGACCAGCCTCAACACCACCCCCAAATAATATTTCAATATGTCAACTATGGGTTCTTGCCGTTCATGTCTTCATGGGCAACATTTTCTTAAATACAATCCATTCCTCTCCAGATGCAGATTAATTCTAGTGTTTCCCCACCTGAAAGGTGCTCAGCAGCTTACACACTTAAACTTTTCGAGGTTACAGAGGCCGCCAGCCTTTCTTAAACAGTGGTAAAAAGAACACCTCTTTCACGAAAAAGGAATGCCCTAACAAGGGTTGTCCACTCAATTTATCCAACCACACAGATCCTCACACTTAGCAAGCATGCAAGCAAGCAAGCAAGCAAGCAAGCAAGCAAGCAAGCAAGCAAGCAAGCAAGCAAGCAAGCAAGCCAGGCAATAGCCCAGGAAAGAGAGAAGCCTGCACTCACACGAACAGCTCGAAGGGTGGGCACGCCACAACTGGGTTCTTGCAGAGGGCGTGCTGGTTGCGCAGGTACTCCTTGACGATGGTGTCCAGCGACAGGGAGTGAGGTGGGTGCGAGGCGGGCATCGCAGAGCCCGTTGAGGTGTATGACAGCCGCTTGAGCACTGGCGATGCCTGGTACGTGCCGCCGCGCTTCTGCAACGTCGGCATGGAGGGGGAGGCGTTCGCGCTGGCTACGGCTGTGGTCGTGGTGGTAGTTGTCGCCGAGTGGTTCACCAGCAGCTGGCGCGGGCCGATGCCCGCATCCCCGCCACGCATGGGTGTCACGGCTCCATTCTGTGGGCAGGCAGAGAGGAAGGGACGGCTTGGCTGAGGATGTTGTAGGTGGCACCACAGAGGGTTTCTTTCAACACGTTTAGTGCTGACTACAAGACTACAAGCAAATCGAAGGTAAGGTAAACAATACAGGGGACGGCTAAACTGAAAGGATGTGCCCTGCAAGGGGCTGACTAGTGTTTCAGTACAAGGACCTATAATTGTGGGTAGCCTATAATTGTGGGTAGCAGGCAAAAAGTGCAAACTGGGATGTAGTACACGAAACAGCGCCTGACACTAGGCTCAACAACGCTGGCTGAAGAAAACGTGGCCAATGGCGTGGGGAAAAATAAACAGACTATGAATGTGGATCTGGCTACGCCTTTCGTTGGCCCCTCATCGGCCTGACAAGTGTCGATGACGATGGGGATGGCGGACTACACGGCGGAGGCCGCCGCGCATTGCCATAAAGCAGACCCCCACCACCAAAGAAAAAAATTCACAGACAACCCGAGCCTCCGCTTTTTAAACGCGCTTTTCAAATTTCGGTGCAGGTTATACGCGAGTAAATACGGTATTTTGATGGCAGCGCCACCCTCGTTCGTAAAAATCGAGTGTTCATTATAACTGCAGCTGGGGGCTCGAATGTACAAAAAATGCCAGTAGGTAACCTTATCTGTAACCTAGAAGCAAGAATACATTGCGCTCATGTTAATGACATGCCTTTAGCAACGACGTGCCACCCGTCAGCATGCTGGCACCGCACCACTTGCTAGGCATTGCTAGGCCTACCTGTTTCGCATCGAAGCCGCAGCAGTCGCTACTTAAGAACGAGCCACTGCCTATCAGAATATAATAATCCTGTTACCAACACACTATACACAGAATAACTGCTGATTAAAATCGAAGTAAAGTTGATTTCCGCAATGTCTCTGGCAGCGAAGCGATTGATAGGCCGCTGCTAGGCTTTGTTAGGTAGGCTTCACCTCATGACAGCTATGTGGCATGGAAAATGAGACCAAAGAGACCAAAGGCCACCTTCAAGCACACCCCATGCTCACCCTGTCACACGCTTCCACAGTGCAAGCGCTGCCAGTAGATATTCAAGGCCGCGTAGCCAACTCATCTCTGCACGCGAAGTGACTGACGAGTGCCCTACAAGAGCTCGATAAATGCGAACAGCACTAGACTTTTAGATGGAATTTTCAAGAAGTGTTCCAACTGTTCGATATAAACAATTTGGAACACCTGGGTTCGATATATCTTGGCTCAACAGTAGGGACACCTGTATTTATTTTTTTATTCCTTTTTACCAAAAGTTCTGTTCTCAGTGAAGGTACTGTCTCAGTCATTAGAATGCAGTAATCTATCGATACTGGCAAATTTCGAATTGCCCTGAATGTCCCTTTAAATTTAAGTCACCTTAATGTCAAAGTTAAACATGAAGTTTTCTTTCGCATAACTGCATCCCCTCAAGAGGAAAGGTTGAACATGAAAATGCTGAAAATGGGTCGGTACAACAAAACACTTATGTCACCAAGACTGCAGAAAAAAAACACGTTCAAGCACTCCCTCAAACCACTGTGATGCCAGCCGCATTCACTAGAACGTACAATGCCATGCAAAAAGAGGACAAACTTTAGGCAGCCACATTTAGTTTTGATATTTCAAGGCTGTGTCACCAGCACTATCATCATCACCACCACCATTACCACCACTATCTTTAGTTCTCATCGTAACATTTAAAAATTACAATCTTTCGTTCTTTTTAGCCATCTTTCCAGCAATCTTCCTTTCTTTTTAGACGAACACAGGCTGGTGAAATGAACATTTAGCTTGATATATCTTTGCTGTCTGAATGGTATCTTGCACACCTGATAACAAAGAGTGAAGCTGCTGGATGCTGAGCACTTTTACTAGTTCCAAGTAAAAAAGATGAGGTAGTAGTAGCAAAATGAGGAGGACACATATGCACATCTAAAGAAAGGAGAAATATCTGCATATTTTGTGCCACTGCCTGTCTTACACTGGTTTTCCTTGAATTCTATTGTAGCCCTGAATTCCTGTTAAGAACCTTCATCCCGTACTTGCCGACACAGTGCAATCTGCTTGTATAACAAATGCAAATCTCTATAGTCGTGCCGCCTAGTGCGATGCGCACACTGCTGCTCACCCTGTTTAGACAGGCCACGGACGGAATCTTCTCCGCAGACGAGTTGGGCGTCAGGGAGGCAGACCCCAGCGACCCCGACCGCAATGGCCTCACCTGGAAAGGTTCAAGCAGTTGAAAAATAGAGAAAGGTGTGTACACACAGCCAAATCCCTTCACAAAGTTTCAGTGCCTGCCAGGACATCCTTGCTATAACCTTGGTTCAACTGCATCTATAGACAACCACATTACTGCAGATGTCGTCTGCCACAGAATCTGAGAACTCAGAAGGGCCGTTGGGAGGCAACAGTAACGGAACCGAGGTTCATCCACCTGGCAGATAAATGAAAACACAAGCAGTGGATTTGCACAACCATCGTTTAAAGCTCATAGAATAGCACTAGGAAAGGGACAGGACATGGGGAAGGAGTGACAGGACAGGTGCTCTCATACTGTCGAGAACGGAGAACCTGCGAACTACAGTCAAAACTCGATTTAATGAAACCCGATTTAACGAAAATCTCGATTTAACGAAGGTATCCTAATTCCCCCTCAGACGCCCATAGGGTTCAATGCTTTGACTAACCCAAAATAACGAAACCGATTCCGTGATCTGTCCCGATTTAACGAACCTTTTTTCGAGAAATAAAGGTGAAAAAGTGTTAATTTTTGGTCTATTTTGTAGACAGCACCCCAAAATTTATTGATTGCGAGTCAGCGGTAACAGCGCGGAGCATCTTCATCCCGTCGCTTTTTTCAAACTGCGCGGCGCAAAACGAGTTTTAATTTTGAGTCGAGCTCACGAGATGGCGCCAGCAGTAAAAAAGTTTCGTGCCACTTTTCATAGATGGCGCTGTTGCAGTTCGCGTGTTTTTTTTTGTGTGTGTTTGTGTGTTGTGCCCTGTGTTCGCTCTTGTGCGGATTTCCCCGTGCCTTTGAACGCACGTCTTTGTCAAGCTCAGCTTGTTAGGCCTCCATCAGTCTAGCCTTGCTATCGTGAACGCGGATGTGGTGTGTGCGAGCAAGCGCGCCGCTAACCCTCCTGACTAGCAGATGGAGCCCTGCAAGAAACGAAAAAGGCTTACCCTGGACGAGAAAGCGGACATAATTCGTGCTGTGACAAGTGGACAGAAGAAATGTGACGTGGCTGCATCACATGGCATTCCAGCGAGTACTCTCTCCACAATATTGAAAGGGAAAGATGACATCCTCCGCGCCACTTCGTCGGGGAATCTCTCGCGCAAAAAAACGCTGAAGACCACTCCTCAAAGCAAAATGGAAGAGGCCCTCTTCGCCTGGTTTATGGATTTGCGGGCGAAGAATAGTATTCCCGTGAGTGGAGACCTGCTCCAACAAAAAGCTCGCTCTTTCGCGTGCTTGCTGCGCGACAACGAGTTCAAGGCAAGTCCCGGCTGGCTGTCGCGCTTCAAAGAACGACACGGCATCGTCGGGAAAGTGCTTAGCGGTGAAGCGAGCAGTGTAAGCATGGCTGTAGTCGGCGACTGGCAGTCTGAAAACGTGCCCGACATTCTGGGAAAATATGCCCCCAGCGACGTCTACAACGCCGACGAGAGCAGTCTATTCTACCAAATGCTGCCTAAAAAAACACTCGCCCTGAAGGGGCAGGCGTGCCACGGCGGCAAACACAGCAAACAAAGGCTGACTCTTTTGCTGAGCGTCAACATGGACGGCACCGACAAACAAGACCCGCTTGTCATCGGAAAGAGTGCGAGGCCGCGCTGTTTTAAAGGCACCAAAAAGCTTCCTGTGAAGTACGTTGCCAATTCAAAGGCGTGGATGTCGCGTGCCATTTTCGCTACATGGCTGAAGGAATTTGACAGCAACATGTGTCGCCAGAAAAGGAAAGTGTGCCTGTTGCTGGATAACTGCACGGCATCGAGCTGACCAGCGTGGAGCTCCGCTACTTCCCCCCAAACGCAACGTCCGTGGTTCAGCCCTTGGATCAAGGGATAATTAATAGCGTGAAGTGCGCATACAAGCGTCGAGTCGTCGACAGAGTTCTCCTCAACCTGGAGCTGAAGCGCGAGACGAAAATAGATATTTTTACGGCGGTTGAGATGGTGGCGGCGGCTTGGAGAGCATTGAGGCCGTCGATAATTGTCAACTGCTTCAGGACTGCCGGTTTCGGTACACTAGGCCCTGAAACTGCCGAAGCTGGTCCGGACTGCGCGAGCGCCGTGCACGAGGATGAAGATGCCTGGGAACACCTTCGCTCAGTGGATGAAGTGCCCACAGGCATAAGTTTCTCAGACTACGTGAACGCCGACGCAAACGCAGTCACAACGGAAGTTTTGACTGATGCCGATATGTTGCGGCTTGTAGGAAGCGTGGAGGGAGTGACGGCTGAAGACGCTGCCGACGACCCTGCAGGTGCCGAAGCTCCCGTGCCGACACCAGGTCAGGTGATGGATGCTCTCGATCTGCTGCGACATTTTGCCGGCGCACACGAGGGGACGGAAGACGCGCTGGACGCACTTCAGACCTACGAGAAATCGGTGCGGCCGTTGCTCACAAAGCGCACGCAGGCAAAGATCACCGACTTCTTTGGCGGAAAATAAATTTGTAGTCCCCTAGGGCCTTTCTTGTCGAGTAAGAATTTTTGTTGTTTCTTTTCATACGCGCTAGCGGCGCCGGTCGTGGTGTTGGCGCTACCCACTCGAAAGTAGCGCGGGGGGTCATGACGATGACCATACGGACCCCCAAAGATTGCGCTAGTTGTATGATTACCAACTTTGGCGCCAATTTGTCATTAGCTGTGTGGCTTGCCGTCCCGTTGGCGGTATTTAGGGAAGATTGTTGCGCCGCTAGCCGAACCGTCCTTTGGGTCGGTGCTACCGGCGTGAATTCGTCACGCGCGAGTGCAATGAAAAGTGAAAATGGTACGTGCTAACCGATACGACCGCGATAAGCTGGTACGGTTTATGCGGATGCAAAATGCATTATGTTCAATGGGTGCTCAGTCGGGGACTTGACTTTACTACTTTTAAAACGAAAGTACTGTTTAAGCGGGTACGTTTTAACGAGGTTTTACTGTAATCGAATGTACTGAATTATGTGCCCAAGAAATGCCTCATTCAATTTAACGAAATAATTCACGGCTCCCCTCAACTTCGTTAAATCGAGTTTTAACTGTATCACCATTCTCAGTTCAAACTGTCAATCATTTTGGTCCCGCCCTACCATATATAGCCTACCATACATGCCTGCCTAGAGTACTCAAGCAGCACGCTCTGCTGTGCATTTATGAAAGTTGCCACACCCTGGTGGACCTGATATAGGCTTTAAGGACATGAGGAAATAAATAAGCGCATGCGTGATACAGTCTTGTTTTGAGCCCTAGGCTACTCGTAAATGACGCTGGTACACTCCCCCCGTGTCATTAGAACACTCAAGACAAGTCTGCGGATGACTGTACGTGCTAGACATCCTGGTTAGCTTGTTAGTACTGGTTTGGTTTATGGTTTATGGAGGCTTAACGTCCCAAAGTGACTCCGGCTATGAGAGACGCCGCAGTGAAGGGCTCCGAAAATTTCAACCGTCTGGTGTTCTGGATCAAATCCTAGACAAGGATGAATTTTTCTACAACTGCAAAGCTTCTGTGGAAGCTGTATAGCTTTCCTTTGTAGCCGTACGGCTGAGCTTGGGTGGACACTTACGAGTAATTACTTCCCTGTTAGAAACTTAAGGGAGGACATGGGGATTAGATCGCGAAAATCGGAAAATCGCGGAAAAAATCGATCCCTGAAAACCATGTGTTTCGGTATCTGCAACGCCTAATTTGTATCAAAATGGTTTCGTTGAAAACGCACTGAAAGTGACCGAAAAAATTAATTTTTCAATGCGCAGGGCGAGAAAACAGTTTTAAATCGCGTCAAATCACAGTAGATCGCGGTGCCATATCTAGTCTTTCCCACCACCGAGCGCCGCCATTTTGGTATCGTTTGAAAGCTCAAAGTTCCGCCGCTCAGTTTCTGAATTCTTCAGTCGTCACCATCTTTAACAGTTGTACAAACACAAAAGAGGCGCGGGTATGCCAGGGGTGGTCACACGGGCCCTAAGATGAAAGCGGGCCTCCAATTGGCTGCCGGTCTGAAAGGTGCCTCCCCATTGGTTGCTGCTGCGGCAGCGGGCAAGCTGGCAACCACAGCGGATCGCTGTTGTCTGCTTCGCAAACCACGCCGGAGACTTTATTTGGTATTTGATACAATGGTATTTATTTTCATTTAAATGCTGCTTGTATGTACACCCAGCCAATTTTTTAGCAGCATTGCGCGGCCATCCACCCGCGTGTTTGTTTCTGGCGCACAGAAGTATGGGGCCATAGAGCAAAGCCCTTCCTCTTCATGAATCGCCGCACCCAGAATGGCGAGCCCTTAATTGCGCCCTCGTGAGTCTAGAGGCAAGCGCTATCTCTACAGCATTCACGCGGATGCATTCGGCAGTCACAGGCAGCGATCTTGCACGCAGCGCAACCTTTCCTTCCAATTCTGGATACGCTGCGATCTGCCTACGAAATGATGTTTCCTTCTGGGTGCTGCAAATTGTAGTACGTAGCTTCTGCCTCCACCCGTACTGAACGCTCTTTTCGGATACTCCAAATTCGCGCCTTGCAGCCAGGTTGCTGTGAGCTTCCGCGTACTCAATCGCGTTTTTCTTGAAGGCGACGGTGAACTGCCGTCGGCTTCCACTCATTTTGAAACGAAATGTGAAAAAGCAGCCTTTTAACAAAACAGCTTTGCAACAACGAAAATGCAAAATGGCTGCTGACTACAGCCGCCCATTGTTGGAAGACTTCCATAGTTTTTCCGCCAATGACAGGTATATAAGACGGGAGTCGACTTTTCACCATGATTTTTGAAAGAAAATTTGACCTATATTCCGGATTTTACGGTACCATTTATTTTTTTTGTTTATCTGAACCTCAAGGGTACCACATGAGACATTAAATTACGGGCCATATATAATATGAAACCTTAACCAATATGCATTTTGATATTCTTGATTTTGTTCAAACAGCGTATAAATGCAGGGCTGTGTTGCTTCAGCGTCAAGTAGTTATGGCCACAACATGCCCAAAATTACAGAAGCTTTCCCACAAGCTTTGGGGTAGTGGTGGCTAATCAAACTGCAGCATCCTGCCTTAGGTCAGGGCCTATTTTACCAGCCGTACAAAACAGCGCACAAGGAAAAATCAAAAAAGAACGGCTTACCGTTCGGGGCGTGCAAATTGCGTTCGCAGACCATTGCGGCTGCGCCGAGCTCCCGCAGGTGGGCCTTGAGGGAAGTCCTGCCTCCTTTTGCAACAGGGTGGCCGTGTCCGTCAGACCTGCCAGGAAGGCGGGGGAAAGGAGTTCCTGACAACTTGTCCACAAATAGGCCCTCACAACAGCACAGTGAGGGGCAGCTCAAATATGGGCGAACATGGCGGTAGAAATAAGAACAGCCGACCGCGGGAGACAAAAGAAAACGGTTACCTACCTTTGGCTAGCAGGTGTTGGTATATCAGCTGGAGAAGGTCCTTCTCGCGGTAGCTGATCTTGGTCTGTGCCACCACCTCAGACTGAAAGCACGCGAGACAGAAAGGGGATGCATGAATTCAGTGCATGGCACAGAGGTGTTCTCAGCCAGAGTCAAGATGAACAGTGTTGTCAAGATGGAAAAATGTTGATTGGCATTTCTTGGCACAAGAGCTGAACAGATCCTATTCCAGTGCTCGCTGAATTCAGTCCGCATTCGCGCTATCTTCAGCGCGGAAGGGAATTCGTTAACGTATCCGGTCCGTCGACGGCAATGACGAAAGTAACCAAAATCTTTTCCTTGTCATTTTCGGATGCTTCGCGCCTTTGCTCCCAAGTACTGTGGGAAAGCCATCGCGGCGGCTGATTGTAGCAGCATTTTTGCTTTTTAAGCTGAGTTTCACAGACCCGGCCCATTCGTATACAAGCACACCGCTGTAGTTCGCAGAAGCTTCGCCTCCTTTCCCTTATGCACCGCGAAGTAACCCCAGCATTTCTCCTCTTCACATGGCATCCCCACAGAAAAGGCCATCACGAATGCTAGCGCTTCGTTTTTATTTTTTTGTTCTTGGTTGTCGTGGTGGTGCTTCGTCTCGTTGCGTCAAGGAACAGCAGAGAAGCCACCACGACGGGTGACTGCCGGAAAAAACGTCGCATGCCCTCTTGTTCGGACCACTTGTATGTTTGCACATGTGCGGTTGCTCAATAAACGTGTTATACGACCACAATTCGTCGAAATTTTACACGTAGTAGCCGGGAAAAATATATTGAAACCCTATGGGAAATTTTTAATGCCCGCGATTTTCAGCATGCGAACCGGGAAATCGTATGAACCGGGAACGTATCAACGAGGTTTTACTGTACTTCACTCGTCAAGACACAGTCCACCTGTCACCTCAAATTCTGCACACTGTAAAGTGGTGTTCACCACTTCAGCACTCAGTTTGTATCATTCAGGAGAAAGAAAAAAAGTCACACCTTGAACCACTTCTGAAGAAAAGAACTACATAAAGAGTTGCATAAAAATGATGAATCCAACAAAAACTAATCCGCACCGACTGGACCCATCTGTGTTGACATGCCATCTGAAGCAAAAGGATAGGGTCACTTACTCTAAACTCACTACTGTGCAACTGCTAGGTCAGTGTGTATGCCCCCAACCAAAAGGACAGACACAGGTGTGCATGTGCATATGCATATGGCCGCATGCACACACATGATGTTGCACACAAGGAAAGCAGCACGCATACCTTGTTGATCTTGGCAAGCGACGACTCCATCCCGGGACTCAAGGGGGCGCCGGTCACCCTCTCCACCAGTTCGATGCACGAGTTGCAGAACTTGGCGTGCTCCTGACGCTTGTCCTGAAGGATGGGCTCCCGCATGAGCACTGCGACCACAGGGAAGCAACGCCCAAAGGTGTTCTAAGCTTGCAAACAACATTGCCAGAATGGTGCAGCAGTTGGTAGAAGCCACTACATGTGCAGCTTCCAATCATTAAATTCATGCACTCATACCAATGAGGTTTCTCAACTGAAGCTAACTTTCAGTGAAGCTTACTTTCAATACTTTCAGTGAAGCTTACTTTCAATACCACCCCTTTAAAGGGGTGGTATTGATACTGACCATTACTATTACCTCACAGTACTACTAGAGCTAACCAGGCAGCAAAAGACTACCTCACTGACCAGTTCACTGTACATCTCTAGCATGCAACTGCAGCCTAAGGTCATATTCTAATAAGCCTAAGGTCATATTCTCATAGTGACTCTTGAGGATGTCATTCTCAGTGCGTGACCGCTGTCTGGAGCAGCTTAGCTGGACATGCTGAGCTGGACATGCATGAGTGGACGCATGCCTTCTGTCGACACTGACTAGGCATGACCGTCAAGTGCACCTGCATGACTCAGAGACAGGAACAGTCTCCGGAAAGACCTGTGGAACAAACAGCCCACTCTCTAAGTGAACCACTAATGCTGCAACATGATGTGGAAGTGGATGAGGACAATGGCCTAGAGGCTACACCAGCCTGCTGCAACACATCTAGCACAGCACTTCCAAGGACATACATTACTGCCCTTTGATGCAGTGAGCCACTGGATTAGTTTTGAAATCAAAAGTGAATCCAAGAAAAAAAAAAAAACAGCTGCTCAAGAATATGGCCCAAGGCTTTTCCTCCTTGGCATTGCACAGGCACATCTTTACAAAGCTAGACATGCACCCCAAGTCTCGACATCCACGATTCGTGTAAAGTATACAAGAGGCCCTGTGTCTTCTTCACCTTGGAGCTGCCCGTTGGTGAAGAGCGGCAGCTTGCTGATGATCTGCTTCACCGTGCTGCAGCGAGCCAAGCCACACAGAGCCTGCAGTGTTGAACAAATGGGAGAGGCAGAGCTGAGAGCATGCACAGAGCACCCTTCATTCTTTAACAAGGGCAGTCATGTGCAGGTGGCAATCAAAGCAAACTTTTTGGGAGAACTTACATGTGCCAAAACAAATGAGCAATTCAGATAACAGCAGAAACACTGCTGCTAGACGCTGAATCAGTATGGCCGCTGCTAGCAGCCACTCCCTAACGTTACTCGCCACTGCAAGTTTGAGCACACCTGACTGTCATAGAGTCAGCGACAGTGCACGAAGCATTGCTGCACATTCTCAATACAATTAGTGTGAGCGCCGTCACATCAGGAAAAAAAAAAATCAGCGTACACACAAAGCATAATTGCAAAGACGCTAGGCAATTTTCTCTCTCTGTAATCTGACGGTAATCAGTTGTTGATTAACAAGGAAACAACCACGAAATTTTCTGTCAATGGGTTGCCGAGTGGCTCTACAAAGGGCATTTGGGCTTTCTTGGATGCAACAAATTCTAGAAAAATTCCATTATCCCATACGTACAGGAGCTCAATAGCAAGTGGCTAGTGAAATGCACAGCTAATGCATGGAACAATATTCTGAGACCTAAGAAGGAAATGAAAACCTTTGCTGGTCCAAGACAGACTAACTAAACCTGATAAATTTCAGGCACTTGCTGGACCTTGAAACAATCAGCACTCTCCTAATATGCAAGATAGGTCTATGATGCTTCATCTCTCACACTGACACAACATCATACAGATTAAGTAAATTCTCTTAGTCAAAGTAGTTCACAACCATTCCTCACGGCAGTCACCTCTTTTAACTCTTATCTGTGGACTTCACACTGTGTGCCCAGCAATGTTACTGAGGGCATGGGCAATGTTCTCGAATTACAACCGTTGAAGTTTTAGATGATAGTGCACTGAGGGAATTAGGTTCACGCACAAAGGACTTTAGTTTACATTTCGAACATAATGATACGCTAATGCTAAGTTTCATAAGGCAAATGCTCCCTGTTAACTACTGAACAAGCAGAAAAAGAAAAACCAACAGAAAAAGAAAAACCAACAATCAATCAAGCAGACTTTGTTCGGAGGAGACAACGGCTCCATGACAGAGATTGACAGACCCACCTTGCAGGCAAGGGCACGCATGGAATCTGCATCCGTGATCGGGCTCTTCACGGTCAACAAATTGAGCAGCACCTGCAACAAGAAGCAGGAAGATGTTTACCACGGCTGAACATGCTGGTCACACAGCATCGATGAACACACGATTTCCAGCTTGATGCCACCTACCCCCCTCAACAGCAACCACACACTGCACAGACATATTTCTGACGTTATCAATCAAAATTCCAGGCTTACATTACAGACCTGAGAAAACACTGGAGCAGAAATTTTCAGTACAAATGCTCAGAGGCAGTGGGTTTTCAGGCTGAATATTTTTACACAAGCGTGCTGAACTTCACGAGAAAGCGGAAAACAGTGTGACAGAAGGCTCGAAGAGGTGCCATCAAAGCAACAGCCCGAGAAGCACAAGCTAGACAAACACTCATAACTTTGAAGCCCCAAAGCACAGCAAGGACACTAAAAACTGGCATCTCTCCGCACAGCGCCAGGTTGAGCGAGGCTGCCTCTTTACTAGCTTCTTCATGCTAATGCCTACTCTCAATGATGCAAGCCATCAGCATTCTCATCACTACATCTGAGAAAGCGCACAGTGCAGGCCCTTTGGATAGCTGAAGCCACGTGCAAGCATGGCTATTGGGGCAGGTTTCTCTGTGGCCTTGAAATTCGAACAAAAAACAATACAAAAAACAATGCAATGCAGCACAAGAATGCAGGGCACAGAAGAGAAAAGCAGCTTTAGATTACGGCCAAGCACACCCGGACAAGGGCAGGGATAGAATAAGACATCATCAGCATTTTTCTATTCCTTTTCTATTCTATTCCTGTGCACTGGTTTGCGATCTAAAGCAATGCGACACCAAGTAGCCCAGCTGCCTCTTGAAAGAAGGCAGTGCATAGTTGTCTGACTAAGCCTAGTGTTCTTCAGCCCTTCCACCGTTTCTTTTAGAATGACAGCAGTTAAGGGCACATTGCCTGTTTTTATAACACCACACTACGCTGAACGTTCAGCATGCGGCCCCACCATGCAAGATGTCTCTGCAATTCCTACGCTGAATAGTCCGAACCGTGATGTCATATAGTGACACCACATGCACTCTACCAGAGATGATGAGAGATAATAAACGAATAGACAATCTAAACTACCACAAACACAAAGTTCAGGCTGCACTTTAGGATGTCAAAAACAGGCAGCAAACTGCTTGTTCCGTACCATGATGCCATTGTTGGCCCGGACGCAGTTCCACATCTTGCTCAGCAAGTCTTCACCGCTCTTGATGGCTGCCCGCTTCCGCACGCTGCCCGACACCACGCGGCCCACGGTGCCTCCCAGCTGTCGCCACCAGTACCATGCCGGCAAAAGAAAATAAAATATGCGACAAACAAACACACACAGCAAACACATCCAGCATGCCATCATGACAAGCAAGTCTTCTGCAGGTGTAGCAACGGTTTTGAAACAGAAAAACCCACTTCTTCCAATATCCTCTACACAGCTGACGACTTTGGGTGGGAAGACTTTAAAAGTAGCAATAATAAGTATGTTGTAGCAATGATGTGTTCGAAGCTACACTGATCAAAATTTTGCAGAAATAATGCACAGAAACAGTAGCTAAAAAAAAAAGCTTTGGAGTTTCTCACTACAATGCTTATAATTACTTTCTTTTACTTTTATTCTTTTCTTTGTAACCTTTCCTCTGAAATGGCAGTTCACAGAGCGCTGAAATTAGGGGCACGGAGAGGCGAATTTATGTTAAGAGACTCGGAATTAGACATGTAAGCCTACAAGAAAAACTACATATGCTCGTTTTTCCTTTGTTTTCATTCAGCAAATTGAAGTGAAAAAGAAAAAAAATCCCCAAAAAATTCCAGCATACGCAGTTGTTCGTGTAGGCTTACAGTTATTTCTAAGTCAGTAATGTAAACGTGCCTTTCCACGCTCCTAGTTTCAGCGAATTACGTATGAGCAGCCATTTAAGAGGAAAAGTTACAAAGACATAAATAATGAAAATAAAAGAGAAAATAAATTGTAAACACCTTCCTGACAAATTTCGTTTTTTTTTTTTTGTAACTACCACTACTGTGCATTATTTCTGCAAACTTTCATCAGCGAACTTTGATGACACCGGTGGTAAAGCATACTGTACTATTATGGGGGCCGAATTACCAAGATATTACTGTATATCGCACTGCCCATGCCCAAACATGCATGTGCACACATACACAAAAAAGCAAAACAAGCAAAAAAAAAAGAAAACGACAACAAGGATGCTGAAGAAAGGAGCTGCTGGCATCTCTCCCTCACCCTTGACATGGGGCCACAGACACAGTTGATGACGACGTTGAGGGCTGACCGCTGAACATCAGGATCGGCCACAATCTCGCCATCAGCAGCCGCCAAAATGACACTGAAAAGGAAGTCTCAACTGTTACCCAAAACTACACTTGACCCTTCACGGTGCTTCATACACGAACGTGTACATAGTGCTTTTTCTGCAGAGCGCAGCTTTTGCTGAGAAAGTGCTATGTCTAACAGTGATTTGTTTGAGACAAATTTAGCATCCTTCATGCTGCAAATAGGGTGCGCTTCCTATTATGTGCAAACAATTTTATTTTGAGTCATCACTGTTTGTTATACAGTTCTTAATTTCATCCAAATCCTGAGGAAACACTGTACCATTCGCACAAATATACGCCGGCCACAAATATAACGCGAGGGGGGAGTTGTGCACATTGGAACGAAAGCTTTGAAAAAACATGGTGTCAGTCTTCCGCAGCCTCTATGTCATTTAAAGGGGTCATGACACCATTTTCCAGACTTCAGCTGCTTATTGCATGTTGTTTGCTATGTATCTCTGAACAAGTGGACAAAACATGGGCTCATTTGGTGCAGCAAGTAATTTGTAATTGAATTTTTAAAAGTTATCCTGAACCGTTTGCCAGTTGGGGAACACTGGTGCGCTAGCGTTTCGTGATGACATAAGCCGACGGTCACGTGCTTGCTCGTGACTGAATGACTAAACTGCGAGTAGTGAGCATAGGGGAGAGGGTTGTTGGTTGTTCAGGTTAGGGTTGCGGAGGGGTGAAGGGGGGAAGTTGGAGATACAATGCGGAGTTGCTAAAGCGCTGAGGAGCCCACACCCCACATCAGGGGGATAAAGGCCTGTGTCCTTAGCTTTTCTGTCTAGCTTCTGCCCGATCTTGGAGACTTCACCACAATGTGCCATGGCCGGACTCAAGTAGGCACACGCTCTGCTCCGCACTAACCGTGAGCGCGGCAGCTTTGCAGCAGATGACGGCGCGTTCTGGTTACGAAGTCACTCAGGCTGCTTCAATATGGCCGTCGCTGCCACGGGCAGAGGCTTAGAGCCGATAACTTCAAATTGCAATTTCAAGCTCAAATGCGCGCATAGAGCCCTACTGATAATGTCATGGCTAGTAGCTGCAATGTAAAAGCACGATTTCTTGGAAGACCTTGTCATGACCCCTTTTAAAAGGCAATAGTTGGGAAACGCACACGACACAATCAGGCATGACAAAACCCCAAATGCAGTGCTGTTGCACCTCCACTCCTAGCCCGCGCAGCTCAGTGCCTAGAGCTTCCCAGTGCTGCGACCGTTCACACTTTTCTTCCCTCCTGTGCTTTTGACTGCTCTTTTACTGCCTTCCCTTTCTCAAGACGACGTGCATTTTACTATGCTTGCTGTCGCAGCAGGGATCACCAGACACAGAAAGGCTCTTTTTGGGCAGCATCTTATAAAGAGTGCTGTTTCACGGCAGCTAAAAAAATAATCTAGAGAAAACTAGTGCAACCGTGACTACGGAGTGTCGAAGTGGCAATTTGCAACAAGGGTGCGGCCAACGGCACCACTCTCGCCACACGTCCTTTTGAAAGCGAGGGCTTATCTGTTCTTGAAATTGCGGAGCCACCCGTGACTGAACATGAAGCCCTTGATGGTCACCCACAGTGCGAGTGTCTCCACCTTCTGCTTCAGAAAGTCTCCAAACAAAGGAATCCGCTTTGCAACCATAACACATAACCACACATGTGGAGGGCTTTTTCCAGCTTCAGGTGGCTGCAGCCTTTAAAATTTTTTCTTCCCAAGATAGAGTAAGACTTGGTTGCTTTGCTGAGACTCTTGGTCTTGTTTTCCATATAATCAGAGACCCCCGATTGCTTCAAAATATTAAATTGCCGAGTAACTCTGTTCCAAGACCAGCTGCTCTGCACTTGCTGAATGATGACAGTCTTTTTTGCCACTGTCATTGTGGCATATTTATCACGCTTGCCGGCATTCCCTGGTGCACACTGCACGGGCACTGTCAGCACTATTAGACACCTGACACAATGTTTCCATATGCCTCATTGGCTTGCCGCAACCTTCACACAGTACGTAACACAAACCACCACAATGGCACACCATCACCAGTCGCACAAACCAAAAACATGGTCTACTCGCAGCAGTGTGCACGAAGAAAGGAAGAAACGTTAGCTGCTGAATTGCCTAGACTATGGCTTAGGAGGCTAAGCTGAGACCGAAACTGTTGCAGTCACCACTTTATCAGAACACACACAAACAATGATGAGAAGCAGGCATCTGCTGAAGCGCCACCTTGTGGGGCAGCAAGGAGGCTCAGACCAAAACAAAAGTGGCGCTCAGCAGGTTGAACCATGCTTCGGGCAGCATCGGTGGGGGCAAGTGCTGTTGAATGAGTTGGCTCAAGGAGTTGCATGGTGTCCGAAATATCGGTAGTTATACATTATGGTCTACGGGCAGGGTGATGCTGCTGCGAAGCAGTCCGAATAATCAAGCATGTCCAAATTTTCGGAGTCTCAAAAATCAGTCCGTGAACTGACAAAGCATGTGTGGCATTGGTATAGTGGTACGGAGGCCAAAGCTGGTGTCAGCTTGGAGTGCCGTTTAAAGCTCTTTTTCTTCAGCATTGCACTAGCATTGATGCCCGTAAAAAGCTACTGGACTGAATAAGCAAATTCATGCACTGAACCAAACACAAATTCACCTGCACAGCAGCATACATGTTCAGAACACTGTACACAACAAAACTATTGCCATCTTTGCCAGTGACCAGACAGGCATCAAAAACTACTCCTCTGAACAAGCCATACCTTAAGCGCAGACTATGCACGTGCACACACACACACAGTGAAAGTTTTCCTTCATTCAGCAATACTGAGATTAGTGGAAAAGGACAGAGAAATGAAAACAAAGCTATACTAGAACATTCTGGCCAGGCAACAATGTTGGAGTAAAACGAAGTTGTTCACATGTAAAATGTAAATAAATAAATGCTATCAAGACCTAAGCAGACACAGCCAGCACACACACCTCATGCCAGCGGCCGACCGGACCTGCCCCGAGGGAAGCGCCACATTCTGGCAGAGGGCCACCTGGGCCCGGGGCACCACTGCGCAGACGGCCAGCACATCTAGGGCGGCGCGCACTGTGTCCGCCTTGCCCGAGTGGTTCCAGTCATAGGCGAGCGCCACTGTCTGCAGCAGCAGCGAGACCCCGCCCAACCGCACCAGCTCGTCAACGGGTGCCCAGCGGGCACGCGCGGGCAGCAGCTCCAGCAAGGTCCACATGTTCTCCGTGACTGCCTCGGCCGTGAAGCGCGCAGCCCGGCACCGGGATCCAATGGGTGTTGTGGGCCCTGCTGCCATTGTCATGGCGGTCGTCGCAGCACCAGATGAAGACGACCATGGCTCGTGACTCCTGCGGCACGCATCGAAGAATTGCAGTTCTCTTGCCATCAAGGGAAAGTGCCAGCATGAATTGCTTTGCCAGACCAACAAAGCATATTCTATGACAGGTCACAAATACAGTAAATTCCTGTTAAGATGAATTCGGTTAAGGTGAATACTCGGATGAGACGAACATTGCGAAAACATTTAGTTGGTTTCCCATAAGATTTGACGTTAGAAAAACCATTCAAGGGAGACATGGCAATTAGTACTGTTTTCGTTATTTATGACTGAAATGCAGCCAAATATGGCACATATACACAACTTTTTAGGCTGATTTCAGAGCTGCATTTTATTTTAAGCTAGCTAGTATAGTTGTTGAGAAATTACTATTACACTATTACCACCCTTGTCACCTCCTGTCAAGAGACGCATGAAACATGTGCTACTTCCCGGTTACAAACAAAATTACAGGCCGTTTCAACAAGTAGTCTAAAGCTTCAGGCTTGTTAACAAAATATAAAGAATATACCTTTGGCACTGGTTTGCTGCTGGTTTCAATTTCAATTTTAAGCCAACGTTTGCCAGAATGCTGAGAATGGGAGCAACTAGCATTTCGTGCTTAAACCATACAACTGTTTCCATGGTAAAGACCCCTCCCTATCTGTACCCAATCAACAACCCTGCTTTTCTGCTAGGAATGGCTTGACATATTCTTGTCTTATTTTTCATGCATCTAGGCGCCTCGGCTTGTCAATAAAATAGGCTTTGCCCAGCAGCCACGTAAGGTTGCTCGAACTAACCTCGACAAAGATGGGGTCGTCGTGGAGGTTGACTGCGAGGGTGGTGGGGAGGTTGACGACCCGCTGGCGCTGATACTACTGCAGCTGACCGTGGTGGCATTGCGGGCATGTGATCGCCGCAGGTGGTCTGCCCGGTGGGCCAGGTGCGCCTCAAAGTAGCGCTTGAGTGCCACGCACACGTGGCGCGCCGTCTGCCGGCTGGCAAACACCTGGTCGTCCGAGGGCGTCGCCGAGTCGTTGCTGCTGCCGCGCACAAAGACGTCGAGCGTGCTCATGACGTTGAGCAGCTTGCGCAGGCCGTCCTGCTGGTCAAACAGCTCCAGCAGCGAGCGAAAGGGAAAGGCCAGCCCGAAAAACATGGTGGCATGGCAACGGCTGGAGTCGTGCGACCGCTCCAACAGCCACAAGGCGTACCTGGATTTGCATGTAAGCACGCACACATTGCTGCGTTTGCTCTTGGTTAATTACTTACCATGCAGGGGGCTCTCATTAACTGAACTCGCATAATTTGAATTGTCGGTTTATTCAAAGTGACACTTTTGCTTCCGTAAGAGTATTAAAAGGGCCCTTACTAGTTCGAACTCCACATACATTACACTTGCAATAATCCAAACTGATAATTCGCAATTTCAGTTAATTCAAACAAATGTCAAAACTTAGTTGGCCGGGTGTATTTAAAGCCACTTAATTCATACCATGGTTTCATTTAATTCACTTATGCCAACTTTCAGCCCTGCTTCAATGCTTTCAGGCAGGCTCCACCCTGCCACGGTTGGCAGGTAAACCACCTGTCAAGAGTCAATCAGGCTTCATTCAGATAAACATCGGCAAAATTGGTGAGCGGGGGCCCTAAGTCTAGCACTCTAAAAAAAAGAAAGGCAGGCAACGACCTACATTTTTGTTTTCATGGGCTGTACACTGACACTACGCTTCCCAGCTGGCATTTTATTTTTCCACGGTTCTGTGAAAAACGCAACAGCGAGATTCTACTGTACTGATTACTTTTTTCAAGCAAACAACCAGTTGGAGACTACTTTATCTGCTATATCAGTGCCTCTCACCCAAATTTTTCTGTTGTGCTAACGCTTTAGCTGTCTGCAAAGAGAAAAGGTTCTAAAATACTGTTGTATGCATAGATATAAATAAAGCAAATCACGTTAGTCCTAGATCCTAGATCATATTATTGATAATTGAAACAAAAATCTCTGGTCCATTGAAGTTTGAATTTCATTAATGAGAGTCTGGTGTAACTGAAACGGATTTTTAAACCCCTTCAAATTCAAGTTATCAAAAATCAACTGCAATTGCAAGAAATCATCATTAATTTGTTTTGGACAACAATGAGAATCTGGCAAGGGGAACTGTATCCCTGCTAAGCAAATCTGGGCCTACAGATAAGACTAAAACGAAGCCCTAATGATCACTGTTTATTGATGAAAGAATGGCTCAATTAGAACACACTAATGAGCAAATGTTGCCTGAAGCAACGGAACACCTATTTCCTGTGTAGCCAAGATTAATGCTCTTTTCAACTGTCTTTTTTTTTTTTGTCCAGCAGAAACCAAAATGGGTGACTGGTTCGCGACGGGTGATACAGGTGTGGCAGCTGCAGCGAGGCAATATTTTCACCTGTTCCACGCGATGTAGTGATGTGGCTGTTTGCGAAGTGTGGCATTCCACGACGATGTTAAAACGACGAGCTGTGGTACCGCAGCAGCTATCACGACAGCAGTGCTAGTGAGGATGATGGCGCAAGTGTGGACGAATAGTCCAGTGATTAATACATTTTCGTTTTGGAATGCGCCCACGGGCGCACGTGCGCGGCAGCTGATAGCGGCTGGCGATAAGCGAAGGCCGCAGGATAGTGCTATCGCGTTCTTTTATTAAAGGCTAAGCGTAAACGATCTCCAAAGTTTTTTTTTTTTTCTTAAATGTGATGTGGGGGGTCGACTTACAATTGTGTAAATACGTACTTGCGTTTGCAGTAAGTATCGTATTTGCAAGACTCTAAGTCTACCCGCTTTTTTACATCTGAAAATTCAAAGTTTGGTTTCGATTGTAAGTCGACACCCCCAGTAATATAGCACCATCAATAAAGGTGAGACAAATGAGAAACAGGGTTGCCAGGGTGTGGTTGCAATTTTATGTTTGCTGTACGGCTCTACCTAGAAGCATTCAGCTATTCTGTGTGCTCTTTTGGAAGAATTTACCTTTTTTTTTACTCTCAACTGCGCACTAGGTGCTCTTGGGAGTGTCCACAGTTGATGGATGGGCCACCGTTACAATCGTGGTGGCACAACCACTTGTCGCACCTCTTGTCACTCGTCTTTCATCTCATTTCAATAGTACTTGCTTGTTCATATAGTTCCAAGTAAGAAGTGATAAACCAATTGTGCAAAGAAATGCCAATCGACATTTGTATAAAGTGAAATTGTCAATAAATGTCTTTTTACCTCATTCAACAGTTACGTTTCGCAAAATCAGGAGGTTTGGATCATACGTTTTCCTCTGGAATTAAAAAAAAAGAATGTATCAACGAGGTTTCAGTGTACTCAAAATAACCGCAGGAATTTACAACACTTGGTACATCCAGTTGATCCATGGTTGCTGGAAATAGCTGGTGTGAGCGCAGGATGCATTTTATAGGTCAGATTTTGCAGCGATAAGGACCAGTCAGCAGCGATCATCACGTTCATACAGAACCTCTCGAGACTATAGTTATCTTGGGATTACAGGTTTAAAATAACCCCACTGCGTTGTGTGGCGTTTGCTACTGGCGGTCAATAGATGACATTAGTTGCTGAATGTCCACGGAACATGTCTACCAAAGGAACCTGACTTTGTATTCCGTTAGTGGCCCCTCGTGAAAGTTGCGTATTTGAGCCTACCCAAGCCAAAACAGTAATTTTTCTGTTCTAGCAGAGAAAAAAATGCAGCTGGAAACCTTAGTGCCATCTGGCTCAAACACTGAAGGCCTCCAAAGCCCCGTGAGGATAATAGCTGGCCCATTCGCCAGACAATCCCGATCCCAGTTAAACTACATTCCCCTGACCGAGAACTGAACAGCAGCTGACCTTCCCAAGTAACACTGCCCAACTGTGCTCGAACTCTTTTGCTACCCAGAGCAGCCGCTCAGGCAAAACTGCGAGGAGTATGACCACAGAATCAAGAGGCACCGAAGACAACAGGCACACTAGAACTGTTCTCGATTTAACTCGTGTAAAAGCGCAGGTTAAGACCAAAAAAGAACAACTTACGCCACCAGGTCGGACAGGACAGCCTGGGAGAGCATGCAAACCTGCAAGAAACAGACAACTATGGTATGTGTGGTCTGAAAGAGAACAGAGTTTTTGTGCTGTACGCCTGTCCGTGACATCTCGGTCCCAAGTAATCGGCTCTAATTATTTTTTTCATTCTGCCACATCACGGAACATCTAGTCTAATGGAATAAATGCACTTTTTAAAGGCTAAAGCCAAGGAGGAGCTATGACACACACCACAGTGGAGGGTGACAGACACGTTTTAACCTTCTAGGATTCTTGAACAAGCATGAATACCTTGGTACACGTGCATTTGGTTTGACTTTTGCAACTACAGTGGAACCCTAAATCCAGCCTCCATTGCAAAATGTCAAAGGCACAATAAGGAGAAAAGCCTTCACCAGCGGTGAGGAGAATAGCAAGCTCACCCGCTCCATGGCGTCTTCCGAATAGGCCAAGTAGTAGAGGCAGATGGAGACACCCGTGGCCGCCACTGAGGGCCGGTGCACCTCCAGCAACCGCTGCAGGCCGCCTACGGCGATGAACTCCAGGGCAAACTTCTTGTGGCACAACAGGGAAGCCAAGTACTGCGCGCAAGGGGGGAAGTGGGTTGACACGGTGGTGAGTGAACAGAAAGGAGCAAGCAATTTCGCAAGAACATGCGTGCATGCCCCAATCACAGAGCTGAGGTGGACCCCAGAGCACAGACCCAGTACTCACTTTGCCTGCTCTGCCAGAACTCGCATGATTTTTGATTTTCTAGTAGTGTTTGTGTGCCTGTGTGCTTCTGTGTGCTCAGGCACCACTGTCCACATTGCCCTTGTGCAGTACTCCACAGTTACACCCCAAGCATCAACAAGCACCCCTCACACAGCATCCACAAATCCCCAGATCTCGTTGGCCATGGCACTGAACAGTCACCAGTACTATTTGCAGTAGAGACACCAACTGTGGTGCTCCTATGACAACCAGCAGTACTGAATGAGCTCTGACCACAAGGAGTCAATCCTTTCAACATGCAGCGTAATACGTGCATCGTCATTTTCCTCCTCTCTTTTTCTTCCTTCTGCACCATACCAAGCATAGAGCATGAAGAACACCCCATCGCACCTTGAGTGCCTCGAAGGCAAGCCGGACGTCCCGGTTCTCCCGCAGGTTGGAATAGTGCAGGAGCAGGTGCAGGGTCTTGGCCTCGAGGACGGCGCCCAGCAGCTCCTGGTACTCGCCCAGTGGCGTCAGGTATTGCAGGATCAGCCGCTGCTGCATCTCCACCGTCAGTGGAAAAACCTGCAGGAAGAGACAGGAAGTCAGATCAGGAACGGGATAGAATTGCAGTGTGACACGCAAGGACACATCCCACCATGGGAGGGACACCTCAGAACGGGAGACAGTCACACATGAAAGAGAGACACCTGAAGTTAACACAGTACGGCATTACAGTGGCCGACTGGCTTTTCGGACTCCAATAATTCAGACTTGTGTGATATTTCGGACGTACCGTATTTACACGATTGTAAGTCGACTCGATTGTAAGTCAACCCACTCCACATTTCTGAAAAAACAAAAAAAAAACAAAAAAAAAAACGGAGGTTAAACTGTTTACGCTTGGCCTTTAATAATAGAGTGCAATAGCACTATTCTGCGGTCTCCGCTTATCGCCAGCTGCTATCGGCTGCCGCGCGCGGGAGCGCCCCCGTGGGCACATTCCAAAATGAAAATGTATTAGTCACTGGACTACTCGTCCACACTTGCGCCATTGTCACTAGAACTGCTGCCGTGATCGCTGCTGGGGTCTCACAGCATGTCGTTCTAGCATTGCCCTGCAGCGAAATCCCACATTTTGCAAACAGCCACATCACGACGTCGAGTGGAACAGTTGAAAATTTTGCCTCGCTGCAGCTGCCACACCTGTATCACCCGTTGCGAACGTCGAACTTGCGGCCTGGCGCGCAGTTCGTTTCTTCGGTGTAAACAACGACAGCCATCTTGAATGTAGCCGTGAACGAGCGTCGGTCTCTTACCGGACCCGCACAAATGATGAAGCACGACTACATTAATAGCTTGTGAAACGCAGCCGGCAGTGGTCAAATGTGTCAGAGCCAAAGAGAAACTGCACTTGAGCGGCGTCGGCTCTTCCGTCGGCTACCGACACCCCCCGGCGCAACTACAGTTCCGAGCGGGGGTGCCGCCGTGATTGGAACAGCGGTCCTTCTGTCAACTGCCGACGCTCCCTTGGGTGCCAAGTGCATGGTTGAAAGTAAAAAGAAAGAGTGGAAAGCGAATGTGTTATCAGGCTGCCGCCGCTTATCAGCAGACGCAATCTGCGGCCATGTATAGGGAGTGGGCTGGTGATGGTTTGCTGCTTATCGACAGCCACCATCGGTGGCTTCGCGGTGGGGGGGGATGCCGTTCCTGCGCATTGACATAGCGACTGCTCAAGGCCAGCACCAAGAGCGATGCGATGGAGCCGAGCAGCAAAAATGCAACCACGCTGTAGCGTGCCTGATATCTCGTTTGTCTCGCCTTTATTTATGGTGCGATGCTTTGGCTTCGATTTTAAGTCGACCCCCCCCTTCGGATTTTCAAATTTTGAAAAATAGGTCGACTTACAAATTTGTAAATATGGTAACTGAGAAACCGTCACGGATTTCATAGGAACACATACATTTCCACAACCGATATTTTGGACTCTGCGAGTCCAATAGTTCTATTTTTCGGAATAAAGAGACGCCAGCAATGCTGTGGGAATTGTCTTTCAGCCGAAAGAACGTTTTTTTGGCCTAATATAGACACAGGTGGGCATCGCTGTCACAACTAACCAGTTCTCCGTTGCCATGAAAGGCACCACCACCAAAGAAAACGGACCACCCTGAGGCTTCTTGCTAATACTAACATTAAAAAAAATTATTGCGAAGGTAAAAAAAACGACAACGACAACACTAAGTTGGTTTGCAAGATGGTCCCGATATCAGGTTGTTTTCCATGCTCACGTAGATAATTTGCGAACCACGCTTTTCAGTCCTGCACCAACATTCACCGCTTTGTAGCAGAGTTACAGGTTACTTCAAAACTGAACGCAGACTTCTCAAACTTCATAACAGATAGTGCAACAAGTTGGAAGTGCACTGGTAGCATTCAAACAGAGTGCAATATCTATGGGACGCCGGAGACCCATGTTCAAATGGGCACGCTACGGAAAAAGCAAAACGCCCGTCAGAGCCACCCTGCTGCATGCATGCTCACCTGGTTCGACCCAATCATTAGGGGCTCCAGCTCAGCCCAGCTGCTGTTAGAGCACTCACTGACGAAGGGTGTCTCTGAGGGGCTCTTGCGCGGCGCGCCAGAGTGGTGTGACGATGACACCGCCGCTGCCTGCTGCGCGTGCTGTTGGGATGTGGCCAGCGCATCCGTCGCCACGCCATTCAGGTGGCAGAAGGGGCGCTCCGGTGGTCGACACATCACCTCTTCGGGGGTCACCTGTAAATGCAGCAGGAGGAACCCCTCGCTTATTAAAAACGAACAACATGACAAAAACAATTTCACTTCTCCATCCAAGAAAGTGGAAGCATGCAGGAACTATGTAAGAAGAGCATCAGAATAAGGGAAGCCTCTTTTTTATTTTTAATACACTTACTGACTGAAACAAAGCACCAATTGGATAAACCAGCTGTTTGAATTAGCCACTGCACAAATAAACTGTAAACTGCGATGTTTAATGTCCCTAAGCGAAACATGGGCTACGAGGGGCACTATAGCGGAGGGCACTGGATTAATTTCAACTACCTGGGGTTTTTTCTGCATTGACCTATCGCAGCACATGAGCTTTGTATTTTGCCTCTACTGAAACACGGCCACCGCGACAGGGACAGAACCCATAACCTTTGGATCAGCAGCCGAATGCCAAGGCCACTGAGCCCCCACGGCACACGGCAGGTCACTGCACTGATAAACTAGGCCAAGAGACAAGAATGACACAAATTACTATTACTGTAGAACCCCGCTAGAGTAAGCTCGGTTACCGTAAAAACTCGGATATATAAAGCGAAGCTGCAGTCCCATTTCGCTTTCCATAAATGACTGTAAATTTTTTTTCGGTCATAGTAAAGATATTTTTTTCGAAGAAATGGCTGGCTGTGGCGATGTACTTCCCGCGGACTGATGACATCGCCGCAAGTGCGAAGTCTAGGATCGCAAGACAGATACCGAATGTGCTCTTTCAGGTGGCTTCACCGCCTAGGTCTAGAGCCGCGAGGAGGAGCCAACTTTTCAAAGACCTTGAGTCCGTGAGGCAAAGCACGCGGCACGCATGGAAAAAGTAAAGCTGGCTATGAACGTAGAAAGAAGGCGGCGCGGGTCGCTAAGAAAGGAAAACCAGCAGAAAAGCAGTGAGGAGTAGAAAAGGGAAGAAAAGGGAGTGTGTTCAAGCACGGCAGCGCGAAACACGGGAAACCGCCAGGGGAACCAGCGGCAAGAAGTGGAGGCACCGCAGAACTGCGTAGGTGATTCTGCCACACTTGACTATGTCGCATGTGATTCTTTACTGCCTCTTAAATGATGTTGAAGCCACAGAAGACGATGCCGTGATCATGGAAAGCTTTGGTTTTTGACACAGGATCAAACTCTCTTTATTTCTGTAGCCATGTTGTTTCATGCAAATGCAGTACTTCCACAAGATGTAAACGAAAACAAGATAACATGTGATAACTGATAATAAATAATTACCACATATAGGGATGATGAGAGCAGGGTGTAAAATATTTCTGATTGTTTGTTTTATAAACCAACAGTTTGAGCTCAGTAACCAGAGAGCATAGTCAGAGCCATGCCATCAACAACTGATATACAGTAGCCGATGGGTAATTCGGACTCCAATAATTCGGACTTGTAGGATATTTCGGACCTCGATGAGGCACCGTCAGTCTTCCCATAGAAGCCCATATATATTCACGATGGATATTTTGGACTTAAAAAGTCCAAAAGTTCGATTTTTCGGACTAATTTCAGTCGCCGGAAGGCCAAAATCGGCCATCTTATCGGCTTTTCACCGATGCAAAAGGGGCCATCTTGGATTGAGGTGGATTTATGCTGAAGTTGGCTTGTCTTGACACACTTTCGGTACCTCATTGTTGCCAGTAGAGGTCTCTGCGATCTCTGACACTTCGAGGTGGCAGCCGGATTGTCATCGCCGCCAACTTTCTTTTGTCGCCGACGTTGTCGCGGGCAGTTATCGCTTGTCCCATACATTAAAAATTGGTTGTTGGGAAGGAAATTGTGCAGCAGCTATCTCACATTTCGGTACGAAAGGATAAAGGAGGGACTGAGAGAAGAAAGGAAAAAAAAGAGGTGCCGTAATGGAGGGCTCCGGAATAATTTCGACCACCTGGGGATCTTTAAAGTGCACTGGCATCACACAGCACACGGGCGCCTTTAAACGCGGCCACCGCGGTCGGGTTCCAACCCGGGTACTCCGGATCAGTAGCTGAGCACCCTAACCACTGAGCCACCGCGGCGGGTCTCGTACGTTCGCAATTCGCCGTTTCGTCACTTGGGTTTCTCTGACCGCGTTGACCGAGTGGCGCTCAGTCTTAATGAAGTTACATCTGTTCACTGTTTTGTGATTGCGTCCGGCGGTTCCGCCGCTTTTAAAGAAAAGTGCCTTATCTTTGCGTGTGTTTAACGAGTGGTGTGGTGCACACTCGGATTGTGGACAACATGGCCTCGCCGAGTCCGTCAAAGAAGCGTGGGAAGTATTCCAACTAAATGCGGTGACCTTGCTGTCTAGCGTGTACGTTGAAAGCACAACCTTGGCACAAATGCAGGTGCAAATTGTCGCCAGCAAGAGAAATTTTCCGCAAGGTAAAATCAGTGACATTTTTAGGACGATTTCATCTCAATAAAGTGATTTTTTTGTACTTCACGGATTTTTCGGACTGTTCGGTTATTCGGACCATTTTTCGGGTCCCTTCGAGCCCGAAAAATTGGTCGGCGACTGTAGTAAAGACTCTGTTACAGTAAATAATTTTTCTGGTCCAAGCTAATTTACTAGAGAGGGGTTCTACTAAGAAAGCCAGTCGACGAGGGAAGCGCCAAGGACAGGCGGCCCCCCTCTGTCAAATGAAAAAGGAGAACGCAGGTGCTACAACTGCAGCCAGTACGGTCATATGGCGAGACCAAAACGACTGATGAAATGTTTCCGCTACAACGGAACAGACCACACGTAGCGCCACTACAAGGAGGTGCCACAGCAAAACGAAGCAAACACAGTGAATAATACAGTGACATAATGGCAAGTTCGTTGTTTCTTGGTGACTGTTCTTTACTCTGTCACTGTGCTGCTGTACCACTAAAGACTGTTAGGTGCGTGCCATGTGGTACTGTGTGTTACAATAAGTTAAAGGGATCGACCCCTGACCAAACGTGTTGTGAGGTTATGACAAAAATGAAAAGATCGTGCCTCGTATTGTAACAATTTAGTAGTGCAATATCAAAGAAACAAGGATTCAAAAATAGAATTTGCCATTGCAAATGACATAAAACAAATTGAAATGCCATTTTGCTGTGAAACACTGCCATTTTGGTGGATCCCACCACGTGACCACCTGTTGGTAAAATATTGCTGATTTGTTTTCGATTTGTTTGAACTCCACAGCGTTTTTTTTTTTTTTCTTTCAGGAATTTTCACCATGTTTTGTTAGAGTTTATGCTCTTTCCAGTGTACCCTTCGATGAAAAGCAACACTCCCTTCACATCATCGACAATGTGCTTAACTTCCGTCACTAGATGGCGCCACAGCGCTTTCTGATTTTTGAATGAACTTCAGTCAACGAGGCGTACATCACTATGCCGTAACAGCTTTGGGTGAGGAAACTAAAATGGACACCATTCTATATAACAAAAATATACCTTATTACTGTCTGACATGTGTGCGTGCGTGCGTGTGTGTGTGTGTGTGTGTTAGTTTTTGGCACATCACTTTTGCCGACGTGCAATCGCCTTTGCACTTGTTGATCGCGTCCCACAACATCAGGATGCATAAAAACAGGTACATGCACTGATTGAAAAATCTTCGGTAAAATCTTCTACAGCCTTTCTAACAAACTGCTGCGGAATCGAGCACCTTAGACTGTAAGCTTTCTGTTGTGCCGAAAAAAATTGGATGCTTAAAATTTAGTGTTCGGCCTCTTTGAGAAAACTCTTTCCGCACTAAATGAGCCAAATGAAAACTACAGTCGCCGACCGACATTTTAGATTCGACGAGACCCAGAAAATGGTCCGAATAATCAAACAGTCTGAAAAATCCGTGAACTTCAAAAAATAAACTTTTCTGCAAAAAAAAAAAAAGGCTTTAAAAATCACAATCACAATATTACCTACAAGCGGTAATACTAGACTGTATCTGAGCCATAGTCATGCTTTCATCATGTCCGTATCCTCTCATGCCACGATACCAGACAGTGCGACTTGACTGCAAGTCATGCCCCGAACGAATGCACTCGCCACGCAAAGCAAGAACAGTCAGTTTGCATGGGGCAACGATACTCATGAAGACCAAGAGGTAACCCATGGGAAGATGCGAGCAGAAGCGAGCGCCTCCGAATGCGCTTCCCCTTCCCACCTCTACCGCGTTTGCTGCCTCGCACAGCGGGTGGCGTCGTCCAAGCCGCGGCGGATGCTACAGCTGTCCCGGTGTCCCGTTGTACTGTTAATACAATCGCGCGCTCTTTGTAGGCCATCTCGATCGCAACGATGAAAAACAAATAGCTAAGCCTGATTCACTCCATTCACTCCGTTCACTGTGACATCAGCGGTTGAAATAAAGGTCAGCTGCTCCAAGTAAAAAGATTCATTTCTTTATCGAAGCACGAAAATCTAGTGCGTATTACAATAAAAGTCACTGCATTTTTTTTTTATGACCTCAAAAAACGGGAGTGTTACAATTGAAAGTGCTTCAGAATAGAGTAAATACGACACGTGCAAATGCAAGGCCATCCAGGATTAACCACTGCCCTTGCCAGCTGGTTCACCAACCTGCTGAATCATGCTCTCACAACAATGCCAGAGCTCATCTTAACCCGAGTGCACGAGTTCACTAGTTCATCTCACTTTCTCTTTTGCACTGCGTTAGCAAAAGGTTAAGCAACAGCTCTTAAGCTGTCCAGCAATTCAGTCCAGTACAGTTCAAGGCAAGGGAAGTTTTCAACACACCCTGTTTCAAGGAAAGTGCGCAGAAACAGTTTCAGATTTTGTCTGTCTCACTGCTGGCTACTTTGCACAGTCCCTCTGTACCTTCCTGATATGTAGCCAGCTGTTTGAAACAAGCCTGCCAATTTAGCTGACACCAGCTCTACCTTACATAATGCTGCACTGTCTTGGTGTTGGTGAGATGGCAGCCTCTGGGGACTGCTGCTGCATTCTTGGTCCGCACAAACAGGCCGTTCTTTCAAGCAAGTGCGCATGCTGCCGTGGCCGCACATTTTGGGCAAATGTACGCTTACGTTCAAGGAAACGTTCAGAACAAATCCTCGGATTCGAGCTTCTAATAATTGCAACCAACCCTGAATATCGAAACAACCAAAATAATCAATCTCTAAGGCATGCAGAGTGTAGGGGATACAATGATCTTCTTGTTCCTTCTCTGGCTCCCTATTTCAGAGTTCTAAATTGGCGAGGTTTGAGGGTGCCAACATCTCCCCTTGCCTGCGCTAGGTCCCAGAGGCGGCGAAGCATGGCTGGCACCAGGCGGGCATTGGCTTCCCGGTGATTGGCTGCGATGTCCTGCACCTCCATGGCCGCCGCCAGGAGGCCAGTCGCGTATGCTTGCAGCAGTTGCGGGGTGCTCTCTGACTCGGCCCACTGGAGCAGCCGGCCCACCAGACCCTCCGTGTCCTGCGAGGAACAATGCAACCCACCGGTGAGCACAAGCAAGGGGACTTTGCAAAGCTCCAACTGACTAGCGAGTGACTGTAACGCCAGAAGTACGCTGAATTGGGCTGGGTGGTGCACTGCCTTTTGTACACCATTACGGAAAAACCGGACACAGACTCACAGACACAGGAACAGACACAGGCATACAGACATAAAGGTGAACCAAAGACAGTAAAATGAATGTTCGACTTCGTTACTTGCTCCATTCCTATTAACTTTTTAGCAAATTTCAAGGTAAACCTCACTAACTCAAGGATCATATAATGAGGAGCCATTTGGCACGACGTGATTTAAAACACAAAAACTGTGCAGGAGACGAGACTCATCCTGTTTACCTCTCCTCTGTGTCTAGTTTCACGCGCACTTTTTATGCATTAAATATTAATTCAACATGTGCGACATTTGAAACAGATCCTATTTGGCACACCATTTGAGAGTACCAGAAGTAGTATGGTACTGTTAAACCTGGATGTTATGAACTTCCATGTAGCGAGTTGCTTCATATTACGAAGTTTCTCAATTCCCCAACACTGCCCCCATCGAAGCGCGTGTATTTGCGAACTGCATGTAGTAAGGGTGCTGCAGTGGCTGACCTTTTTATAACAAACTCACTACGTGACCATACATTAGCTAGCACTGCGTTACCTGAAATTTAACTGAACCACAGCTATGTTTTATGACAATAAAACATGAGCTGACATGAAAGCAATGCCTAGATCACAAGAAGTGACCGCAGTTGACACAACGCACTGTGCTTTAGTGCTGTCAGTCCCTCTACAAGGCAGATGCAGCAATCTATGCAGCTTTCGATTTTGCAATGCAACACCATATGGCACTACAATGATTCATGCTCAAAAGCAATGAAACACAACAGTACACAGCAACGAAGCCATCGGACAAGCAGTGCACAGACACTGTCGCCACTCAGTTGCTCGCATGATTCGGCAAAGATAGCTGTTGCGCATTGGGAGCAGAGGGGGTAGACGGCGTTGGAGACGGGAGGTGGAGTCCGTTCCCTAGGGCAACAATGGCCGGGAAAAAACGAGACAGGAAAGGGGCAGGTGCCTCTACGCAGTGTTGGTGACATGACCACGCGCGCTCTCATCTAGCCGGCCGCGGTGCCCCCGACCACCCTGTCTCATCCACTCTCCCACCACACTAGTAGCGGCGTTGTGTGAGCCATGGCGGAGGTGGTGGCGGCTGCTGCCGCAGTTGCATGAAAAGTTTCTCCGCATTTATGACTTCAAATAATGCGAATATTTTCAAGATGATTTCACCTACATTTATTTCTCATCCTGGTTTTTGTTCTGCAAGATCCGCTAGTCTCCACGAGAAAACTGCCTGTAACGAAAACCTGCACGCAACGAAAGACCTGAACTTTCTCTCAATTTCTTTACACCTGGTTTAACTGTACATTTATGGCAGTCGATGTTTACACGAACAATCTTTCCTTTGACCAGACCAAAGAAAAAATGTGAAGTACATTTAACTAGCATGCAACACTTGTTTGGGCATGCTACATGCAAGCAGGGGCAATTCACAGGCAACCAAAAGGCACACCCTAATTATACGGCCATGTTTTACACATGTTGACCTGCCACCCAGATGGGAATACAGTCGGGCAGTTCTAGAAGAATGCACCTGGAAAACAACGGAGGTCTCCAGCCCTGGCAGGATGTCGAGCAGGAGTCGGCAGGCAACCGTGCTCAGGTTTCCACCCTCACGACTCAGCACATAGTTGTTCACCAACTGCAGCAGGGGAGAAACAGGTGAGGGTGAAGAAATGAAAGCGAAGAAGGTTCTGCAACAGCAAAGCAACAGCAACGGTTCAGCTCTGCACGTAATCATTTTGAGAAATTGAAACATTTGATCCAGTCAAGTTCGTTGTTCAGGTCATTGCAGAGAAATCGATATTGATTGATCAAGCCACCAACCCCCCCCCCCACCCCCCACCCCTTCTCTTAGTGTAACGAGGAAGGGATTTTGTTAAATCACGGTTTGACAGCAATTCATTTGCAATACAGAGCTCGACTGTGGGATGCCCAAGCTGCAGAAGTGAAATACTCCGAAGATTACAACTGCCGGGCGTTCTTTCCCATGAACAAAATCTCGTCACACACATGAAACACACGCAGAAGGAGCCTGTGGTCTAAGACTGATCTAACAAACTTTATGGCACCCAAAAATTAACAGAGGTCACATCAGTGCAGCTTTCTCAAATACTGTACCCTTTTAATCCAGGCAGACCGGATGAACAATCAAAACTTCCCAAGAAAAGTGCAATGTTTCTTACCTCCCTTCGTCTGCTCACAAGCAGCAGGTGCAAGTAAAAAACATCAGCAAAAAAAGCCATTGCCTATTCCGTCAAATCGATGGCTTCGATGAATGAGGAGAGCATCTGCCCATACAGCAATGTGCAAAAACCCGTCTTGCTGCCACGCTCGTGCACACACCTACACTGGCTGCGCATGGAAATGCCGCCTCACTCCGCTACGGCTCCTGTTGTCTGGGAAGTTTCCGCCGGCACGGAGACTTTCCCGCCACAGATCATGTTACTCCACGCCGCGTTTCCCTTCTCCCACGCTCAGAGCTTCCTGCCTCCAAATGTGCTCTCGCTATATTGCAGGCGTCTTTTGCCCGACGCAGTGCACTTCATGAACAAATGCAGCACATACGTCAAGACTGAATGTACCACTATTAATGATGATTTGAGACCTCTCCCTTTTGCTTATTTTTTTTTTATAACAGTATTCACAATCACAGCCACTAATTACTGGTTGGTTGACTAATTGGATGATTGTTTTATTGGCTGATTGACTCTTTTCACAGAACTATTGTAAAAAAATGTACAAGCGCTTTCCAGACCAAATGCCTTGGGCTAGTTGAGGTATGAAAATAAAACGAACAATGCAAACAGAACACATTAACAATTTGTGAATAACTCAAATGGCAGAACAGGAAGCAAAAGTGCTTGCCGTGGCCACATATTATACAGTCAATACAAAATAAATATACAAAAACGAAACACATACCCTGATATAGCATACTGAAGCCAGAGTACACAATAAGTATATATGCCGTGAAAAACAACCTTTCTCATGAACACGTGCACATGCACTACTCCTTTCTTAAAAATAGGGTTTCCTTCAATTCACCTTTACACTGTCTCAAGTTCCTCGTTTTCCTTGGAAATGCAAGCAAGCTTACCTTGTTCATAAACTCGTCATTCTTGAATAGTGCCTTCAGTAGGTGGCCCAGGGTGCAGTCGGGGTGGGCACGGCCTACAATAATATTGGTCAAGATGCAAAAGCAGCCATTGCACAAAAAAAAAAATCATGAGGCAGGAAACAGCAAAACATATTTCGAGCTCCAGCACTGTCACAACATTCAGCTCTTTGCTGATGACTAGGGTACCATTAGGACCTACTCTGCAGCTATTACCATACAGACTCATAATAATCGGCACTTTTCACCCCGCAGATTTTTGTGAAAATCTGGAGGGTGCATTATGTAGAGCAATGTATTAGTAAAAATTTATCTTTTGACAACCAAAATAGCAAGTGCATCCGTTATGCAAGTAATAAATGGTGTTATTATTCCAAGAAGTGATGTTCTATGTGTGCGACATCCACATCACAACGCCCATAACTGGCACACGAACAGGAAGATGCCAGCTATTTATATGCTATTCATTTATTGCCCAAACCACCCGCAAGGCATTACAGCGAGGGGCAAGAAAGCAGGCCAACAACCCCCATTGGCTTCGTTTGATGCAATTCATTCCAGTCACACAGGCAACCTCAATACCCACCAAGTCAGTGGCAACCCAAAAATTAGCAAGGGACATCGAAGCCCACCGCTGCCACCTGGCAAATTTTATTGGTGATTGAGTAGTGAGCGCGCAATCCAGCGTATGGTGCCAGGTGCAGCAAAACTTTAGTGAGAACGCGAAGCGAAGCAGTTATGAACTAAAAGTTAAAATGCTAATGGCAAGTTTTAATTGAGAGCTGTTTCGGAAAAACTATCCAAATACTTCACAGTTTGACACAATCCACAGACAGCGACGGCGAGTGACGACAGGCCACGATAGACACTTTGTTTCAGAAGCATTCGTCTTTCGCTGGCGAAGCTGAGGCCAATCAGAGGCTGTTTCTGTCCTCTTCACAGCTACTACTGAACCAGTGTTCATGGGGCACTTCTCTCTTTCAGTTGCTACATTACAGCATCTAGATTTCGGCGACGTGCGTTTTTAAGCACGCAAGACACATCACTTTTAACATCAGCGGATTATGAGCACCTTAAATATTATTGGAACAGGAAAATTTGTTGCTCTCGGCAGCTTGAAGTATCACTGACGAGGCTACGCTGCCGCATCCCCCCTCTAAATTTCTATTTACACAGGTCGGGTTTGGCGCTCTCTCCCCTTTGTGCATTTTGCCGTGAGCCAGAATCTATTGAACATTTTTGGCTGTATTGTCACCGATTCAACTCACTGAGAAAAAGGTTGCTGGAGGAGCCCTTGCAGCATCTTGGCCTTAGTTTGAGCAGCCCGCTCTTGCTATCATTTGGCGCCACCACATTTGGGTTCAGCCACAGATCTGTTTGCACCGCTGTTCAAAATTTCCTGATAGAATCTCACCGACTGCCTTGCTAAGTGTTCCAACCTTTTCTTTTCTATCAATTATTACATTTTGACTAAATCATTAATATTTAATCCCTCTCTTTATTATTATTCTTAAAATTTTAAAATCAAAACACTCATCCTTTTTCTGTTCATGACGAAAAATTCACCGGTGTTATGCTCCCACGTGCTTTTCCTTTTTGTTAACTGCGTTCAGGTGAATAGCCACCAGATTCTTGGCCGATCCCCCAGTGTGGGTATGTGCCATCTTTTGATAGGCTAACAACAACAACAACAACAACAAAACCGATGTTGGTTTGCTTGCACCTAACAGCCTGCAGACTTGTCATTTTGACTACTAAAAAAAAAAAGCCTCTTTGCCAACAAGTTAACATCAGCAAGTGTTTTCACAATTGACAATAATTACGGCAATATATGCACTCCAAGCAAAGAAAGTAGCACGTGCATTTCACCTGGCTGTCGAGTATTCAGCTACGCAAAATCTTGCCTAGGTTGCGGCCAAGATTCCATTCATAGCGCAGCCATTTCATCACACCCCCCAGGCATCACTTTTTTTTTGTTTGCATCTCAATCCCTTTCCCAGGTCTGGTGCACTGTCTTTATGGCAGCAGCTGCACGGGTACCCTTTCCAGGGGGCAAATACACCCTAAACCCAAACACACCTATATGGGACTCAAAAAAGGAGTGCTCTAGAGGACACCTTACTCCCCTTTTACCCTTTTCTGTTTAGAGTGTAATGCCCTGCTGCCTTCGTCTATATATAGACACTTTACAGTGCGGGAACATGGCCGCCCCCATAGTTGGTCACATGACCATTCCTCCATCACTGGCCTTTGGGCCTTCTCGTTTAGACGGCTACCGGCACACTGGTGCCTGGCTGCAAAACGCTTCTCCGGCTCTTGCTGTGGATAACGAGCCATCGGACAGTGCAAAAACTCCGTGTGAGCGCGCATAGAAGGCCTTGGTAATGGAAAATGCTTGGCTCAACCAGCTCATTTACTCCTCTCCTTCAGACTGTCCGAATCGGCTCGAATGTGTCAACAAACCGCGGTCAGCTACCCGCGAGTTCATATTTATTAAGTCAATTGATCGTCTAACGCTATTTGTGGACCGCATAACTTGTTTAACTACAGATTAAAAGTGGGACAATGCCTAAAAGCTTGCTTTTAAGAGCTCCATATTTTTGCAGAATGGGGTAATGTGTGTTCACAGCTATTAAGAACTGCTCAGAACTGTGCACGCGACTCACAACCAAACATATGCGTGCATCTGACCGCCGGCTGATTACCCAGATATTTACTTTATCATCCGTTAACATTCCGGCTTCCAAAGGAAGAATGTCGATACTTTTTCAAAGGCCCCTTCAGAAGCTCGGCAACGTATGGCTGTGCTCTCTTCCTAATAAAACTGAAGAGTGCTCAGAGTTCAGCACCAGCAGATGTAACCAGCTGAAATAGCTGTAATGTACAAAGTCCTGTCATGATAAATATCACCGCTGTCCCATGCATCACCACTCCCACCGCGCTAGTGCCAAGTATGCAAGAAAGTTTAGCGAGCACTGTGCCAATTCCCAGGAAGCACACACTGCAAAGGTCTAAAAATGCACCGATTATTCGATATATTGCATCAGTGTTTGTCGAAGGTGAGAATGATTACAGGCTTGTATGCTCTTCTGGCATTCCCGCAGCTACTGCTGGCGCTGAAATAAACTGGCGCGTGGTGTTAGTGATATGTTTATTTTTTTTTCGTGGAACAACAAATTGACATTCTGTTCTCCTGAAAGCAGCATGAACTCGCAAGACAGCTCCTCGAAAAACGGCGGCAATGTGCCGCAAAGTGTCCCATATGTAACAAGCGCATCTATTTTTTTTACACTAGACCACACGGATATTAGCTCTATATATTAATTCAACAATATGTATGACATCCGTATCACAGCCGGGTTGTTTGAGAGTCACTTGACGTTCATACACAAGCTGCGCGCAAGCGTTTCACACTGCGACGATGCTGCTAACGCCAGAAGTGGTAGCCATCCTAGTGGCGCCACCTGTCATGGACAGAGCGAACTGCTCTCTGTAAACGGTCTATATAGTAACGGTTTGGTCCAGGACCTTTTTCCCAAGCTTCTCACCCTAGAAAAGCTGAGCACCAGGCCAGGGGAATTTTTGTACCCATTAGAAAACCGGTGGGTAACAGGGCCGCTGTTACAATCGCGGCGGCACCAGCGGCATCGCCACTCGGAACGGCCA
This sequence comes from Amblyomma americanum, assembly GCF_052857255.1. Taxonomy (NCBI): domain Eukaryota; kingdom Metazoa; phylum Arthropoda; class Arachnida; order Ixodida; family Ixodidae; genus Amblyomma; species Amblyomma americanum. The sequence goes on from NC_135506.1 coordinate 62,766,262, forward strand.
GCAGCGCTTCTGGGGAGGATTGGCAGCTGATAGAAGAGCCAACATCGCTATTTGTTTGGCTGATGCATGTGAATCGACTGCTGGCTATGTTTTTCTTGATGGCTCTGACGGCTTGTGCTCGGTTGTTCGGTCGTGTCTTGCGATGGGATATCACGACTATACGGCAAGTTTCAAACTGCACGTCAGCGCTTTATAACGGCGCGCAGCGGCAAAGCCAGCGAGAATAACCGCATGCGCACAAGTTTGCTCATAGACGACAATCGTTGTGTCGGAAAACTTGTAGACGACAATCGTTGTGTCGGAAAACTTGTGCACACGTGGCTGTTCTCACTGGCTTCTCAGCTCCGTACCGTGATAAGGCGCTGACAAGCAGTTTGGTCGACGCTCGCGCGGTACTGTTAAAGAATTGTGTGGTGTGATAATTGATTTATTGATTCGCGGTTGCTATCCCGGACGAAGTTGCGAAAGCAAACTTACGGAATCCGGAACTACCGAACAATTGGCTGGGCCGCAAGCAATGATGCTGTTTTAGCGTCTTATTCAGCTTCGTGCATGCACCTTCATGCCATCCCGCAAGGGGGGCGGGGGGGAGGGGGGGGGGGGGGTGCGCAGTCTTTTATTTGGAGTGAACTTCTTTTCAGGGGGCGGCCAGCGTGGGGTGCGGGTCCGGGTGCTAACGTATACGCAGCAACATACACTATACCTATATTGTGCGTAATGACTGGAGTTTTTTAAGTCGCGCTCGTGAAATCCCCGCGTAATTTGCGCACCCCCCTTCTTGGAGCCCTAATTTCTGAATAAAAAGTGCGCAAATTTTGCGCATAAATACGGTAACAAAATATCTAGGAATACTATGGACATGGGCATGTGGCTTGGGCCACTGAGGCTACGAAAGCATTTTCCAGAATACACAAAATACAGCCACACGATCTCTCACTGGGACTACACTTCAAGAACCATACAGAGCAGCCTGTGGGCACTCTGAAGAGGGGGAGCACAGTGCAGTTACCCCTTTTAACAACTAGTTCCCTGAAATGCCTATGAGCCCTGTGACTCACTTGGATGCCGGTCGTCGAAGGGGTCTGGGTCCATCTTGAGGTACGCCTCCGTCTCCTTCTCGACGAGCTCTGCGATACTGTTCCCAAGACTCATCTCAGACGTGGCAAGGAGCGGCACAAACGCTTGCCATCACAATCAAGTTTTGGGGTGAGGCGAGGTCATTCGTTTGACAATTTTCCCACATCACTTACTCCTTCCAGCTGCTAGACCCAACGCGGCCACTTGTGCGGCTGAACAAGCACATGTTCACAAATGAACACCGACTTCGTTTCTTCCTCTCCTTAAACGACTAACGAGCTGCTGCTGCCGGGAATGCTGAGCTCCTTGATGCTTCTGGGCACGCACATAGAGCAGAAGCCCCCACGTGGTTTCATCCTTCAGTGTACAAACAAGCAAATGCCCCCAGCTAATGCCCGCCTCGAAGAGTTCTGCAATATCATCCCATTTCGAAGACAAAAAGTACTGCCAATACCACAATTAATTAAAGTTGACAGAAATAAAATTTGCTTTTGCTCCGTTCATTTATTGGGGCTCTAATGTTCCTTTTTCAAATTCTTCTTCACAATTTGGGTACTGTACCAAAGGGGGATCACAATTTATTAAACGACTACGTACACAAATTAGACACGTCTTAAGGCTTTAATTCTAGTTTAATCTGACCAGAATAAGGGTTTTCCACAAAAGCCCACCTTTCCGCATTAATTTTAAAATGCTTTCCATCTGAACTAACACACAAAACTGAGTGTACAGAGTGAATTCAATGACTCAGTGAGCAAGAATAGTGCCCGAAAAAAATGAGGTAAGAGCGCAACATGGCAGAAGCAGTGTTGGAACTCATATTTAACTATTTCGAGTGATACCCCTGTCACACGGGACTTCTTCTCGGCCTTTGCCGTAAAGTTGTATTATTGCACTAAAGGAGGAAAACTGAAAAGGAGCAGCGACGCAGCTACACGGCAAATCCAAAGGAGCTAGAACGCGGCCTCCGTGAATGCCAAAAGTCACCGCTGTGTGTGAAGCGGCGCTAGTAACATTATGAAATTAAAGCAGACGGTAGCACTTCAGCTAAGAGTGCATTCGTTTATGTTGGAAAAAGTAGCTATCACGATAATAAACGAGCGTTCTGACGGTGAGAAACGGATATTTTGAAACAAAGTTTCTTTTTTTTTTTCATCGTTCTCGGTCCGAGCACGGTAGGCGCACTTTTCCGTTCGGCTCCTCGTTGTGTTCGAGAAGCGTGCTTTGTGCACACAAGCAAACTCAGAACACGCACTCAACAAAGAGCAAACGAAGAAAAAACAGCAAAGCGAGATGCGCAAGCACGGGTGTGTCGATGCGGCTGCTGAAAAGCGTCAAGTCCTTTCTTAGCAGTGTGGATGTCTTTAGTCATAGCCTCCTCTACGGTTAAGTGCACTGTAACGCAAAATTAACCATTGAATAAGATAAATTAGATATTTTTTACGGTTTCAAAACTAAAAATTGCGTCAATTTTTTTATTCTTTGAGCTCCCTAGCTGGCGCTGCCGTCTGGGTTGCTCCTTTAAGCAACTTTAAAGCCGCTGACGGCCGCCTTTATTGCTACGGAACTTTATCGCAAAGGTCTCGACGCTTTGCCGTGTAGATGCGCGTCACGCGCCTTTGGGGCAAAGGACCTTAATTTCTAAGGCCTTACAAGTGCCCGTGTGACAGGGGTATAAGCTAAGACAGGAGAAAAGTCGGCTTCCAGCACTGATAGTAAAATTTGTCGACTGTCACCTCACGTGAAAGCATCAATGAAGTTGCTCACCATTAACATTCACTATATTAAAAGAAAAATGAACGTGAAGAAACAATTATGTTTTCACTCGAACTGGTTACTACCAGCACATGGAACCCGACACGCGAAAGGCCAATGGCTCACTTTTTTCACTGAAAAAAATATTTCCGGCCGAGCATAAATATGCTCATACCTTTTATTCAAGCAAAGGCGATGTTGTCATTTAATACTTCTGGCTCCCTATATAAAGCGGAACACATAGCTGCGTTTACCCAGGACTAGCAACTGATGGAAAGGCGCCACAGGTTGCACCTCACCACGTTTAAACATGGCAACAACACAAACACACAGCCACACATTCCGCATTTTAAAAGGGGGCAAAAAACGAAGAAAAGAAAAAAAAAGTGGCTGCCTCTCTGGTATCACCCATATGCATGCTGAACTTTAGCATCTGCAGGGTCTGGTTTGGTTTATGGGGGTTTAACGTCCCAAAGCGACTCAGGCTATGAGGGACGCCATCTGTCGGGTCTCTCATAGCTACACCCATGTGGGAAAAGCATTTCAAATTCTGCTGCTGCTGAGCGCACACTGCACGACAGTCTGGCCTCAAATGCTGCAACAGCAAAGCAGAAACAGTGAGTGTAAGTTTTCATCTCTTTGCTTATGCCTTGCTTCCCTTTCCTTCAATCCAACATTCCCCCCCCCCCACCCCCCCACCCTTGAGACCCCCACTGCTGTAACCCTCTCCCCTTGCTTTCATTTCTCTAATACCAACCTCCTCTGCTCTCCATTACCTTCATCACCCTCCCACCCTGCTCCTCTGGTGACAAGACAAGACTGAACTCCCCATCCTGGTTCGGGTCACAATGGGCGCCAAACAATGCACATCCACAGGCATCAGAGTATTAAAAAAATAACAAAGCAACTGAGGCCACTTGCAAGCCCTGGTGGTAGCGGAAAAGTTGAAAGCCATGCTTTGGGTCACGTTTAGCCAACTGCCTCTTTTTTTGCGAATCGCTTAAAAGGTTGACGTAATGTGATTCACAGCAGCTCATCAACTATATGCATAGTAACTCATTCAAAAGGAACAATGTTCTCTTTATGTGATGCAGCACCTGACATAGTGCCTCCCTTCTGCTGATGTCCCTAGACCAGGGGGTCTCACACAAAGCCTTGTTGTAGCAAGCTTCATATGGGGCTTAACGTCCTGTGTGGACACATGGGCTAGGTATGAGAGGCGCCACAGTGAAGGGTTCCGGATTAATTTAGTCTACCTGGGGTTCTTTAACGTGCGCTGACATTGCACAGCACAAGGAAGTTTTTGTATGCTCCCTCCATAAAAATGTGGCTGCCGCAGCCGGGATTGAACTCACAACCTTGGGATCAGCTGCCGAGCGCCAAAGCCCAACGAGTCACCGCCGTGGGTAAAAAAAAATTTGTAGTGCCTTCTTCTGCTTCATTCTCCTTTCATCATACTCTGATGACATATAGCCACAAATACAATTCCTTGATATATGCTCATTCCTGGTGATGTCAATAGCTAGCTAAACTTTGAACATGGCAGACAAAAAAAAAAAGGTTTGCAAGTGATCCTTCTTCCTTACGCTTTCCTGACTTATTTGCCTTGTTATTTTGCAACCAGATTTACATTTATCCTGATTTTGCTTATTTTTACTTTCCGCTTTCTTTTTCTAGGCTTTGAGCCCTCCTGCCAATGAATTCATCATCTCCTCGTTTCGGCAACCCGCCTCTGGGAGACCAAAGTGAGCTAATGCAGCACACTCACCAAGCTAAGTTGCTGCACTATGGATGATGACACTTTTGCAGTATACGACTGGGACACAAAGAAAAGTATAAAGATCACAGGCCGGGAAGTGTGGGTACCTGGTGAGCACGGGGATAGGGTCAGCTCCGGTCCCATTCTGGGACTCCCACTGCTCCAGCAACCGGAACAGCTCGCTCACGGAATCCAGCGTCCGGATGGGATCCGTGGCGGCGGCTCCCCCTCCGCCGGCCGCCGCCGCTGGCACCGGCTCCATGGCAAGGGTGGGACGACACCCAAGCCACTGGACACTGCCCCCGAATAAAAAGGAGGATAAAACACATTTTCCTAGGGATACAAATTTTTCGAGTTAAAGGCAGCCTGAAACCATGATGCAAAACTGCCTATGCTCCATTTCATATAAAGCAGGCAACGCTGCCAAACCTAGCGCACCTGTTCGCGCAGGCCAAGTCCGTGCACAAAAAGTAGTTCTCCATACAACCTAAGCAAACACAAGAATAATTCGTTCCGATAAACCTTAAGTGCCATGGCTGGCACCTTCTGGAATTTGTTTTTCCTCTTGCCACAATTTTGTCTTGCGGCTCATTAAGGCTTCGAGAAGCAAGAATGATACATGGCGACATGATACGCGGTTGGTAGGGCAAATTGCTCTTACTCAATCAGCGGCGAAAATGTAGTTCCCACTCACTGGATATTATAAACAGAGGGCCCGAACCCCGACCGCTTCTCAGCTCCAACCATGAATTTCAAAGCTAGCACACCTTTTGCACCGCTCTTTGCTTTCGTCCAAACTAAACGCTCATCGAAGTTTCGAGAACAAACGATATGCGGGGGAGTAATATGGTTTCGCGGAAGCACTATTTCCGCAGCCTCCGCAGCGTTGCCTGCTATGTATGAAACGGAGTATAGCTAAATTTCAGCACATTGCCTCTTGCATCTGATGCCGTTCTTTCTTTTCTTTTCCGTCCGCATCTCCTCCCATGCTTCTCCCTTCCACCACCTCTCGGTATTTGCTAGTGCACTGCAAAATATGCTAGCCGCCAAAACTTTGTGAAAGTTGCAACAAACACAAAAATTTCTTGTAACTACACCCGCAAACCTAGAGTCATAACATGCAGTCCAAGCTTCAGTGTTTGTGTACCGCGATGCACCACTGACGCATCAATATTATTGTCTGGTACAGATTCTCTCCCGCAGCATAAGAGGAAAGTAGCCACAAGGCCGCTCACATATGCAGTTCGATGAAGTAGCCAATAGTAGGCGATACAACTCGAAAAGTTGTACAGAGAAGATAAAAAAAAACAGCAAATATATACAGGTCATCCCATGTAACATAAACCAGGGCTAAAATCTGGCCCTGAACCGAAGAAGTACAGTTACTGTATTATAGAGTATTCATACGCATTTCTCACTTTGTACTGATGTAATTAACTCATTTAATGAACAATTAACATGCTAGCAAATGCATGGGAAAATTCAAATGCCGAGAAGTAGAGCTTCAAAAAAAGCTACACATGGAGCACGGTTCACATAACAAATTGCTCTGTATTTCACGTGAACAAAGCGTGGTGCAATACGTGTAACAGGTAGGTTGTTTTGAACCCTCTGTGCCAGGCAATGCTTCTAAACCAGCCTAGGTGTGCCAGACCTGTCTCCTCAACAGTACAGAACAACCTCAATCATTTCCTCTGCAGCCAATTTGCTAACTTTCTTAAGGCATTGACAAGTATTCAGAATAACAATATCTATCGTTAAATTAGGCAACAGGTGGCTTCTTTTCATACCCCATAACTTTAAGACAGGAACATTTTACAATCTCTGCCAAAGAGCCAATCTGTTTTACCAATTAGACTATTATAAACAATATCATGCCCTTCCTTTCTCAGTGCTACCTGTAACAATGGCACTTCACTATTAGTCTGACACCAAGTACTAGTATTCCTCAAGCCCTGGATCATAATATGAGCGCATCCTGATATTCTAGCTGTGAGGGTAACCCTGCATAGATAAGATCTGTAAGATGGGCATACTACACGAGATTCACCAACAATAAAGTATATGCATAACGCAACGCTGTACAAGGCTGGATGCAATTTCTTAAGTCACTGAATAGTAAATTCAGGAAAACCACTTGTAAAAGCAAACCTATCAAGGGGAAAAAAACTTGCATGACCTAGCCTACGCACTAAGCATATTCAGGGAGTCAAAAAATGTGAATTTTCGTGCTGCAATGCCACCAGTGTCGCAGCACATAAGTGTGAAAGCACTCATACACTAACCAACAGTTTCAGTTTCAGTTCATTTATTTCTTGCTACAGAGAGCAGTGGGCCCCGGGAAAAAAAGCCGTAGCTTGACAAGCTCCCGAGGCCCACAACATCCAGCAACAGTGGCGCCAATGGTCACATGCAAACAAGAAAGGCATACATAAACCTAAGGTATCTATGAATTAACAGCGAAAATACAAACTAAGTGCACGATATAACATAAAGGACAAGTAATATACAAAATTCAAAGCATGCACTGAAAGCATTATTTAAACATTCTATATACAGAGATTATAGCACTTAATTTCACTGCAGTGAACACATTGACAACGCATAAAAAAGAACAATTTTCAACATACATGAATGAAGACAACGTGATATTGGCGTGCTGGCGGGTTACGCTAAGCATTCAACGAGCCTGCATATTTCGACCGTATAGAAATACATAACAACCACAAACCATAAAAAAAAGAGAATTATTTAGTGAAAGAACGCCCGGCGGTCAGCATTGCTGTATTTATTAATGTCAATGCCTGCATCAAATAGACAGTTGAGTAATGCGGGAAGATAATATCTAAGCCTCTGTAGACCGTAGTTAGGTCATGGAGTGTTAAGGGTGTAGTGCCATGGACGGCGCAGAGGGTATGTAGGCACTAGGAGCTCAAGATTAGCGATTTGAGATATTGTTGGAATTTTGTCCCGTTTCCTGTTTGTATCGCAAGGACAGACGTATATCATAGAGACTAAATATTCTCGGCACGTTACTATTGTAAAAAAGGGCTGCGGAAGGATAATCATATCGTTGGTTGAAAATTATTCTTAAGGCCTTCTTTTGAAGGAGGTAAATATTTTGAAGAGTGATCTTTGGAGCAGTTCCCCAAACTAGGTTGTAGTAATGCAAATGTGACATGAAGAGAGTTTAAAACTGAGGCAGTTTAATTGAGGTAGAGAAAAAATGGCGATATTGTGATAGTACACCAACTACACGAGCAACCTTATGGCATATATTATCAATATGTGTATCCCAGAGCAGTTTTTCTGTAAACCAAATTCATAATGTTTTAAAGCTGTTCACAATTTCTATACTACTCGAAGCATAGTAAAGTTGTCTGGAGAAACTTAATATTTTTCCTTTCGGACAAAACAACATTGCTTTCATTTTCGAAACATTTATCTGTAGAGCATTAGAGTTTACCCAGTGGTCAAGCGCTGAAAGCGTCTTATTTGCAAGGATAATGAGGTCATCGTGGTTGTAACCACTGAAGAATATGCTTGTGTCGTCCGCGTATATTATAAAGTATGCATTCTTATTAATAGGGACCCAGAACCTTGTCATTGCACGTACTTTCACTGTACATACATACGATCTTGTGCTATTGCCTAGCAAATAGTTACTGCCCGAGCTTACCCAAGTTACTCGGGTAAGCTCAGGTAAGTTCAGAGGAGGATCGCACCAACTGTGCAAAAGGTTGCTTGACAAGAGCAACATGGGTTGCACAATCCCTACCGGTGGCTGTGATCTGTCAGTGCAATGGCGCATCACTTAACCGCTTTGCCACTATGCTGGTAGTGGTATGAGGACTCTCTGCCATCTATGAATGTTCAGTAGAGAATGACCAATTCTGCATGTATGGGCATTAACCCTCTAAAGATAACGCGCCATATCCTAAAGGCGGAGCTTAAGTATTCCCTCCAATTGAAGAATGAACACCTGCTTTCGCACGTCTACATGGTTTAACTATGTTAAACCCCTAAGAACTTTTTAATTGAACTACTACTTCTTATGTTTAGGTTTCAGCAGACGAAAAGGTAGCTACAATGTAGAACTTGACTTCAAATCAAGTGAAGCGTACAAAAAACTGCAATATTACAGCTCATTGTTCATTTGTTGTCACTTATGCCCCTGAGATAAGCTGGCCCTTGCAAATTTTTCAGCACAGTGTATGAGCGAGCCTTATCTGCGTAACTGCTGTTATTCTATCTGCTACGCGACTTCCTTTGAGTAAACACAAGTGATTACACAGGAGACGACATACTATGCTTGTTATCAAAATACAGGTCAAAGAACGACCTCTTTTGTTATCGACAGAAGCCTTGGGTCAAAATGTCGTGGTACCCCACCGCCACCTGAGTTGCCAGAAGGACACACAAACATAAAACATGTGGCATGCAGTGATAAAACCTCACGCACCAAAAGTTTCGCACAGTAATCCGAGAAAAGAAAACACCGGGAAACAGTTGTAACTGCTGTCAAACTAATAATACATACATACTCTACTAAGTGTAATACTTGTAACGGTACTGTAAAATACTATAGCGTGCTTGCGCAAAGTAGCTGAGCGAATGTAGAAAAAAAAACCTGGACAAAATGAGTTTTTTATAACATGCACTCAATGGTGATCACCTCACAGAAACATTGTGCCTGACAGAGCAAAGAATACTCGCATGTGCATTCAGATGGTGGATTACAATGAGAATGCAGCAGGACTGCCTACTACCATTAGAAATGGTGCATGAATTGAACCCACAGCTTGATGGCACAAGTTAGCAAACCAGCATGTCATTCCATCTCAGATCGCCTTACATCCACAAGCAAATGACGCGAACTGAATCGAAACTGACACGTTTAGAGCATATCAAGCACTCGTCGAAGCAAAAAACTGTAATCCTTGCTGTTGCAAAACAACAATGGCAAGTAACTGATAAGATAGCAGTTCCTCAGTAGTTCACTACCCTCTTCCCTTTGCTGCAATACTTCCGAGAGGCTTGTTTTCTTGAAATACTGGCATTTAGGTACAAGCCTTACTCACGAAATGGGAGTTTTTTTTAAACCGACGTTATGGACCGCGAACATCACTTTATGCCCGTGAGAAATCAGAGCCTGCACGGTCCATTATGAAATGCAGAAACGTAAGAGAAAGCATTTTCAGCATTTGGTCAACGAAAGTGCTTCATTTATGTCTCAAATCGTTCGCAAAAGGCTCGATTCGAATGTGTAGTAGCAAACTGCGTCATAGAAATGAGCTGAACTTGGCTTCCACCGAATGCCCGCCTTAGCGCGGGAAGCCCGGTACGTAAACAAAGTTCGAGGCTCTGCGAGTGTTCACCAAATAAAGACAAGCGAGAAAGAAACGAAAAATAAGAATTTGGGGTAAGAAGCGATTGAGCGCGAATAGCTATAAATTCTCGCTTTGTTGGGGCACTTCAGACGAACCGCCGAAACGATCAGGTCGTCGCCGCTCGCGCCTGTCCTTGACGGCACCGAAGATCTTTTCCAAGTCCCTTCCACGGGTAAACAAGTAATTAGCAATCGCTCCGTCAAACGTCGAATCAATGATCAGACGACATTCACTAGAACGATAGTGCAGACAAGTTTTAGACCAGTTCTTGGTACGAAGGTGGGAAAATATGAAAAAAGGTGGCAGACGACAAACTTCAGAACAGCCGGTAAACGCTTACGAAACTGTACGAAACCAGTTTGTCAACACGAAATGTTCCTAAATCAGCAAACATGACCACTTTACAAGCTCACAGATTACTCGATCAGATTTAAGGATTGGAATGAGGATGCTATAGAAGCTTGTTTACTAATTCCACAAACAGCCCGTTTCGTGAAACTGGCCGAGAGGCAGTTCAAAGCACTTCCCAAGGATGATTTTGAAGCGGTCAAGTTTGAAGCAAGGGCCAAGCATCAACGAAAACTTGGGAGGGTGCGGAGGGGGACTTACAGCAATGAATGGGGCAAATCAGCTGACGGCAGGGAAGTTTGAACGAGTTTGGGAGTACTCTGAACGACAGGCACTGCTTCTCTTACATGGCTTCCGAGGACGTCCGCCGCGACGACACGCTATCGAACGCATCGAGACGACACCAAACTGTGCGGAAGCGGCAGCAATAAACAAGTTTAACGGACCGACGCTTAACCCTAGCGCATTGTCGGCTCGGCGTTTGCGACTGGGACTAAATGATCTGCTAGTCTACGCTGTCCGGACATGCACGTCTGCAACGTTCGCCTTGTGAGCAGACGGTGCGCTGGCAGTACGCGCTGTACGGCCAGTACACGTTGGCTACTCACCCGGGCTGATGGAAGATGGAATCCGCTGCTGCTTCCGCGGCGCCGGTCGACGACGAAGAACCGACGGGTAAACGAGCACGCACCGCGAGCGCGGTCGCACACCAACCACCGCGGCTGCCACGTGCTTGGCTTCAGATGCGAGCCAGAGGGAGGCGCGACAATCGTGCCTTGGCCTGACGGCCGAGGAAAAACGCCGGTCTCCCGTGCGTCAAGCGAACCTTCTCGAAGTGTCGTCGCACGTAACGAAGTAGTCCTGTACGCGCACCTGATGCGTATCCTTGACACGAGACTGACACCCGACCGGCTTCGGTCCTCGCCGGACTCCTTGCTTTTGCTTATTTGCGTCGCAAAAACGAGCCGCCGCCATGATGACTGGTTTGCGCATGCTCGCGCTCCGTATTTTTGGAGCGCAGTTCACTGAACCACTTTTCTGTTTTCTGTTATTTAGAAATCTCTTATTTTCATTGCATAATAGTGCTTCAGTAGCTTCATAATAGCTGATTATTAGGACAATACCTGTTAGAGTACTTGGAGCTTCTGTTAAAATCGTAAAGATGGCGCGCTGTGAAAGGCTGTGGGAGAAAGCGGGAATGTTCAAATCATCCTAATTGCGTGAAATTGCACGGACCCCTGAATCCAATCCACGGAGCTGTGCTGACGTGTCTCGCATGGGCTCCCGCCTCGAAGCCACTTTTCGGCAGAAAGAGTCAGCCTTCGGGCTCGAATATTTTGGACGACATCCGGGCCATTGTCCAGTGCCTGCTGCAGCCGGATTTTGCCAATCTACGGACACCTAGGCATATTGCCGGCTGACTGCCGGCCTAGCCATCGAGCTCGACCTAGGTCGTCACCTCTCCGCCGGGAACTGAGCGCCCAGGGACCCGCACAGATGGAGTACGCCGTGGAAGGCGAGAAAATATCACCGTCGGAGCTCGAGGCCGGAAAATGGGAAACCATTCTTCGTTACCGCGACCGACAACGAGGCCTGAAGAATAAAGGGCCCGCATCAACCGACGACGAGCCTGCGCAGGGGCACGGCCAAGGCAAGTCTAATTCCAATTTTCCATCGCGAAAGAACGGGAAGAAGCTACTTGCACTCAGCAAGAAAGCCCTTCTCCCGCGCTTACCGACCGACGACTACAAAATCGTCTGCCGACCACAAGGTTGGAATCTGAGGGACTTTGCGCCCGGACTACTACTCTTCTGCGCCTGCGAGGTGGCCAGGCTGCCGTATGATACGGTGAAGAATGAAGACATTATCAGAGTCAATACGGCCAACAACACCTTTACGCTATGCACGCCCGATCGTCAACGGGCGACTGCATACGCCAATATTGAAAAACTGAAAATCCAAGATCAAACCTACAACGTAACGTCGTACGTGGCGGCGCCCGAAGACTCGGTAAAAGGGGTCATTTACAACGCCTACGCGGGAGACTCGCCCGAAGCGGTTCGCCAAGGCTTCGGAAACCGAAACGAAGGAATAGAAGTTGTGGATGCCCGAAGGATCGGGAAATCCAGAACAATACAAATCACCTTTTTTGGAAAGAAGCTACCCAGCCAAGTAATCTATCAGTGCGGCGTCTTTCGGGTCCACCCCTTCAGGGAGCAACATGAGGTATGCTACAACTGCAGGAGAGTAGGACACCGGGCCGATGTCTGCTACAAACCTACAACGAACCTTTGCCGCCGCTGCGGAGAAAATCACTCGCCTCCACCTGAGGGAGAACAGCCAACCTGCCAACCCGTATGCATCGTCTGCAACGGGGGCCACAACACAGGCAGCCGGAACTGCAAATTCCGGCTGATCAACAAGAACAAACAAGGAACGCCCCATGGCAACCAGACACCCAAGCAAGGGGACAACGACTCATCACTACACGGACACCAGTCTAGGCCCAGGAAGAAGGAACACGGTGCTACCGGAAAAGGAGGAAGCCACAGCCGGAACAACTCCAGCTCCTTCCCGCCCCTGGGGAACCCTGCAGGGAACGACAAGAGAAGCTCAAGCCGCGGACGCAGCGATAGCCGCTCCAATAAAAAGGTGAGCTGGCCAGCAGAGGCCTCCCAATCTATTGACGCTCGAGAGAAGGAGTTTCAGATCCAACTACAATCCCGAGACAGAGAAATTGCCAGCCTTAAAAAAGAGTTGGCTGACATTAAACGCCTGCTACAAGCGCATCAGGTACAGAATGCCACTGCGGCTAGAATGCCACCCACCGCGTCCCAGGATTCGACCAATAATGCGATGGAAACAGACGCTATTTGCCACACTCCCTCCAACGCGTCCCAGTCTTCAGCCCATAACGCGACGGACACAGACGCCAGAATAGCAACTAAAAGACCGCATCCTACAAAAGAAGGCGAGGAATCCAAAAGAAAGGCCGAGGCTTCGGAAGCCGACACCCCGCAGCCGTCGAAAGCGCCTACCAAACTCAGGGCAGACATCAATACTCTGTCAGAGAGAACTAGCGCTATATCAACAGAACAAGCTACCTTCCAAGGCCTCGTTACTACCAAATTTGCAGAGATAGATATTCGCTTTGCAACACTAGAGGGACAGGTATCCCAAATAGCCACCTGCATGCAGCAAATAATGGATAGGCTTACAACTATCGAGGCCCGCCTACCCCCCACCGTGGATCTGTCCACGACGCCACAACCATCTATAACCCAACATGGCACCACGCCAAAAATTTGAAATTTGGCAATGGAACTGCAGAGGCTTCCGCCGCAAGCGGGCCCACTTGCAGCTCCACATCCAACAAGCACCGTCTGTTCCAACCCCAGACGTGATTGCATTGCAAGAAGCTAGCGGCAGGGCTACACTGCCAGGCTATAAAGCATATCTGCCACCTCATTATGATACTAGTAACGCAGCCGGCTCCTTCACAGCCACTCTGGTGCATAGAAATATCACCGCAATTCAACATTTTATAAATGATTCGGAAGAAGATTACACCCTACTTGAAATAGTACCAAGGCAAAAAGGAGGCTCAAATCTCTTCATCCTTAATGTATACAACCCTCCCAGAAACAAAGGCAATGGACTCCCACACTTGTTGATAAACACAGTAAAGCTGGCTGCTAGGGCTCAACTATTAATTGTGGGAGACTTCAACGCTCAACACCCAGCATGGGGATATACCAAAGCAACTCCGAAAGGGAACCTGCTCTGGCAAATCATACAGTCACTAGGGCTCACAACGCTAAACAACCCGAGCGACCACACACGCATGGGTAACAGTGTATGTGTAGACACATCTCCAGACTTATCCCTCTCTAAAAACGTCAAGGACGCAAAGTGGGTCAACACCGGGCAAAACCTTGGCAGTGATCACTTCATCCTTAGCATCACGTTCCCCACGACAAAACTTAAAAACAAAGCAAAAGAAATACGAACCACGGATTGGGACAAGTTCAGGCAACTTCGCGACAAAACAGCTCCAAAGGAGATCTCTAACCTTAGCGACTGGGTTATCTCCCTGAATGAGGATGTCAGCTCCACTAGCGTTGTGGTGCAAGTTGAGAAGGAGGAGCAGATTGCAGACTCAAAACTGTTACACCTGTGGCAGGCACAAAAAGGTCTCCAAAAACGCTGGAAGCAGCAAAAACACAACAAGCGACTACGCAAAAAGATTGCTGAAATCGAGAGGCGAATCGAGGAACATACACTTACTCTCCAAACACAACAATGGAACCAAATATGTGAAAGCGTCAATGGACAGCTCGGAAATAAGAAGACATGGCATCTTCTAAGACACCTGCTCGATCCAGAACAAACACGTCCCGTGCAACAAAGTCAACTGTACAGACTCATACATAAATATGAGGGTACAACTGAAGACCTAATCAAAGAGCTAGCAGAACGTTATCTAAACACGGATGATAGTACCACACAACCAGACTACCGGGGGACTCCTAATCCAAATTTAGACGCAGACATCACAGACGCAGAGGTCTGGTACGCAATTGGAAAACTGCGGACAACATCTGCGGCAGGACCAGACAAAGTTACAAATAAGACTCTCAGGAACTTAGACGCAACGTCGATCGCGGCGGTTACAGACCTTATGAACAAATACTGGCATGCAGGCAACATACCACCAGAGTGGAAACACGCGAAAATCACTTTTATTCCTAAAGCGGGTAAGAAACTCAGCACTGAGAATCTACGGCCAATTTCATTAACTTCATGCCTAGGCAAACTCATGGAGCATGTCATCCTCAATAGGCTCCAAAACTATGCGGAGGACATGAACCTCCTACCTGAAACAATGTTAGGATTCAGGGCCCAACTATCTACCCAGGACATTCTCTTGCAGCTTAACAAGGACATAATTGAAGCTGACGAGGGAACAGGAACGAAAGCAATATTGGGTTTAGACCTTGTTAAAGCTTTCGACAACGTCACCCACAAAGCCATCTTGACAAACTTGTCAGAAATCAACCCCGGAGAAAGGACGTACAACTACATCCGATCCTTCCTCACTAACAGAACAGCAGTGATAACGGTCGGAACAATAGAGTCTGCCCCAATCAAACTAGGAAGTAAAGGAACGCCACAGGGCTCCGTCCTGTCCCCTTTCCTTTTTAACCTCTCCCTCATCAAAATTCCCCCCAAACTGGCACAAATACCAGACCTACATCACACGTTCTATGCAGATGACATCACACTTTGGGTAACCAAAGGATGCGAAGGCTACATAGAAGACACACTCCAAGCAGCAGTGGACATCGTCGAGGCATGCGCATGGGATTCCGGCCTCACTTGTTCTGAGCAAAAATCTGAACTCTTCGTGATCCGTCGTAAACAAAGAGGTAGGCGTACCACGACATCCCCCCCGCAAATAAACGTCTATGTTAATGGACGATCTGTCAAAGAGGTACAGACCATGAGAATACTGGGGTTGTATTTACAAACAAATGAAAAAATACTGACACACTCACTAAGCTAAAACGCACGGTAGAAGCGACGGCGCGATTACTCCGCCGCATAGCTAACCGCAGACAAGGGGTGAGGGAAAGAGATTTATGCCGCCTAGTGCAGGCCTTTGCGCTGAGCAGGATACTCTATGCCACCCCTTATCTGAAATTTTCGAAAGCAGAAAAGGACAAATTGGATAGCATGATACGGCAGGCCTATAAGGCTGCGTTAGGACTCCCACTAAATGCCTCAACCGAAAGGCTTATGAGGTTAGGAATACATAACACCTACAATGAACTGAAAGAAGCCCATTTAATGGCTCAAACATCGCGATTAGCCAATTCCAGAACTGACAGGGGTATTCTTACCAGGCTCGGAATTAACTTTCAACCTACGAATAACGATGCTAAAGTAGACTTACCCCGCGCCTATAGGACGGCCCTACTAATCAAACCACTCCCCAAAAACATGCACCCCTTACACCATGAGGGTAGAAGACAAGCACGAGCCAAAGCCTTATATAAGAAATACAGACAGTGTGCTGCAACACTTTATGTAGATGCGGCAGAATACAAAAATACCAATGCCTTTGCAGTTGTGGTTGTGAACGAGAATGGTGACCACATCGTCTCGGCGACAATCAAAACGAAATCCTCTGAAACGGCAGAAGAGGCGGCTATAGCCCTCGCCCTAGCACATACCCAAGGGAGCATCATCCTCAGCGATTCCAAAATGGGTATCAATAATTTTGCTAAAGGGCGAATTACAAACACCTCCCTTAGAATCCTTAACGCAACCAAATTCTCACCAAATTATTCCGAATTGATATGGGTCCCAGCCCATTCGGGGAATCCGGGGAACGAGGCAGCCCACAATAAAGCCCGAGGTTTCGTCGACCGGGCAGTGGATGAGTCTGGCTCCCTGAATTTCACGAAGGACTCAATGATCACATATCATGATCTCACCAATCATTTTAAACTAGAGAGGAGAATTTTCCCCCCTCCAGACAAAAGACTTACTAAAGAACAAGAGGTTACGTGGCGTCGTCTACAGACGAGATCGATACGCACCCCATCACTCCTCGCGCACATTTATCCAGATCTTTACAACCCAAACTGCAAACACTGTGGCCAACGTGCTACCTACGATCACATCCTGTGGGACTGCAAAATAGAGCCACCTCCGGGTGATCTAGTTACAGCTCCTTCTCTCGAGCGGTGGGAGACCGTGCTGGCTAGCTCTGACCCCAGAACGCAAGTTTTGGCGGTGGAGTGGGCTGACAAAGTCGTCGAGGGCTATGTACTCTCGACCACTTAACGCGACTTCTTGCCAAGCTCTTCCCGGCGAATAAAATGTTTTACAATCAATGCACGGACCCCTCATATGGGGGATTTTAAGGCAAGGCATCCGGAAAGGGGCTATAACGCTCACTGAACCAAAAGAAAAAGACTCCCAGAGTCCATCCTAATCCATTGGATGTCTATCTTAACGGACCTGACGGCTCCCACTAGATCAGGGAATAGCATCAATAATGACACGTCACCAGATATTACAACCCGCCGCGGTGGCTCAGCGGTTAGGGCGCTCGACTACTGATCCGGAGCTCCCGGGTTCGAACCCGACCGCGGCGGCTGCGTTTTTATGGAGGAAAAACGCTAAGGCGCCCATGTGCTGTGCGATGTCAGAGCACATTAAAGATCCCCAGGTGGTCGAAATTATTCCGGAGCCCTCCACTAGGGCACCTCCTTCTTCCTTTCTTCTTTCACTCCTTCCTTTATCCCTTCCCTTACGGCGCGGTTCAGGTGTCCAATGATATATGAGACAGATACTGCGCCATTTCATTTCCCCAAAAACCAATTATTATTATTCACTAGATCTTACTCCAGCACATAGATGTGGAATGGAGGAGCGCTGGAGATAACTTCGGGAGTGATCATTATGCGCTGGAGATCACCACTGTCTCCAACCGAAGGGCTCCCAAAATCAGCAGAAAAATCACTGACTCGGATAAATTCCGAGAAATTAGACAATCCATAGAAGCCCTACTCTCAAGGCATGGCAGAGGGCACTTAATAAAGACCTAAGGGAAGCAACAGATACTATTCAAGACACCCTAGCGGTGCCCTGACTGGACAGTCAACTAGCCAATCACCTGAGAAAGAAAGCGGATCTGGAAAGGGAACTGAAAAGCCAACGATGGAATCGCAATATTAGGAGAGAAATTGCGAGACTGACCAAAAGCATAGAAAAGCATGCCGCTGATCTGTGCGAAAGGAACTGGATGGAGATGTGTGATGAACTTGGATCTAATATGAGCCTATCTAAAACCTGGGCCATCCTCAGGTATATGATTAATCCAACCAAATCCAAGAGGGAGACCAGGCTAAATCTAACCAAAATCAAGCAGAACTTTAAAGAGAGTAATGAGGACCTGCTAGATAAGATTCGCAAAACCTACGTTTGTCAAGACCCAGGCTCTCCACTACCGGAATATAAAGGCGGGGAAAATAGAAGCTTTGATTCTTCGTTCGAGGTTGCAGAGGTGCAGACAGCGTTACAGGACCTGAAAAAGAACTCGGCTCCAGATCCTGACGGCGTCACCAACACCACTGTGAAGAACTTGGATGATAATTCTATCTCTTTTCTAACTGAGCTAATGAACAAGACCTGGGACGGGGAGAACTTGCCGGAGGAATGAAAAGTCTCTAAATTAGTACTTATCCCTAAGCCAAGCAAAAGCATTCGAAAGACCACTATAAGCTTTGTCTCCTCAAAGCAGACTGGGCTCGGCAATAAGGGGACCCCTCAAGGTTCAGTCCTATCTCCAATGCTCTTCAATTTTGCCATGAGCGGACTGTCCCACAGGCTAAATAAAATTGAGGGGCTAAAGCACATCATTTATGCCGATGATATAACCATGTGAAATGCAGGGGGAACGAACACTGACATCTCATACCGGCTGCAGGCAGAGGCAGAAGTAGTTGAAAACTATGCTCTGGAGAGAGGGCTTTCCTGCTACCCTAAAAAATCTTAGATCTTCTCGCTTAATACCAAAGACCAGATGATGAAAGAGACTCGCTTCCCTCACCTATACGGCCCGATAGAGGTTGTCGTTGGGAGTAGGTTAGTACCTAGGGTTGACACTATAAGAGCCCTAGGATACTTTCTCCGGACGAACTGACGTAACACAACCACTATCAAGAAGTGGTTGAGGAGAAAAGGAATCCGTGGATTAATCGCCACATTATTCATCTCAAACGTAAAGTAAAGCGCCTGAAGCGCTCGAAACGGGCAAACATAGATCTTTTAGCAGAACTTTCAGCTGAACTTTCTTCGAATATTAGATTTGCCAGGAAACGGTACTTCACAGAATGTCTCCCGGAATTGATAAAAAGTAACCCTGCTAAGTTTTGGAATCATATCAGAGAGTCTCATAAGCCGATCGAGCAAATAGTGGCGAATGGATGCGTTAATTGTTAGGTGCCAAATGGGCATTGCCACAGCTTTTAATAATTATTTCCACTCTGTATTCTCAGCTGATGGAAATGGAAATGACGGTTTTCTTTGTGATCCCTTTGAACCTTTAGACATTGTATCTGATGGGGGTGTCATTGAAATGCTACTTCGATTAGATACGAAGTGTTCTTCCGGCCCAGACGGCATCCCTAATGCATTTTTGCGGCGCTATGCTGAATCATTGTCTTGTTTTTTGTCCAAAATATTTCGTGCTTCCTTATCTTCTTGCTCCTTGCCGCCTGATTGGCTGACAGGGAAGGTTATTCCTGTTTATAAAAATGATGATCGACTCTGTGTAAACAACTACCGCCCAATCTCTCTAACGACATCCTGTTGTAAGCTTATTGAACATATTATTGCCAATCATATACTTGCAATATTAAACAGTAATGGTGCATTAAACCCTGCTCAGCACGGCTTTAGGAAAGGATTCTCTACTGCTACCCAACTGATAATAGCCATTCATAATTTCAGTGCAGCTTTAGACAAGTCAGGCCAAATTGATGTTTTATTTTTAGATTTTGCCAAAGCCTTTGACAAGGTGC
Organism: Amblyomma americanum; assembly: GCF_052857255.1. Taxonomy (NCBI): domain Eukaryota; kingdom Metazoa; phylum Arthropoda; class Arachnida; order Ixodida; family Ixodidae; genus Amblyomma; species Amblyomma americanum. The sequence continues at coordinate 62,786,187 of NC_135506.1, forward strand.
CACATAACAAACTTCTTTTAAAACTGAAGCTCATTGGTGTACCACCTCCGCTCATTGCTTGGATTGCAGCTTATCTACAACACAGGGCGCAGTTTGTGGAGATTGGCGGTAGTTGATCTCCCCCGCTCCCTGTAACCTCTGGGGTCCCTCAGGGAAGTGTGCTTGGTCCTCTACTTTTTTTAATTTATGTAAATGATCTAGTTTCCGGTATTAACCCAGCTGTTAAGATTGCTCTGTTTGCCGATGATTGCATGATATATACTCCGGTATCTTCCGTTTCTGACCAGGAACATTTAGATAATGCTCTGCTTAGTGTCGTTTCCTGGAGTGAGAAATGGTGTATGGAAATAAATACTCAGAAGACTGTGCTCTTGCGGATAACAAGGAAGAAAAATCCGTTTTCCTTCAACTATTGCATTAATGGCGTTCCGGTTAAAGAAGTGCCAAGGTATACGTATCTTGGTATTGTAATAAACTCGCAACTAAAATGGAATGACCATATAGACCACATTAAATCCTCAGCTTTACGTAAACTTGGTTTTCTTCGCCATAAACTTAGGGGCGCACCTAGCAGCTGCAAGCTATTAGCCTACAATACGCTTATAAGACCAAAACTCGAATACGCCGCCATCGTTTGGGACCCCCATGCAAAAAAAGACATAGCAGAATTAGAAAAAATACAGAGACGCGCAGTACGTTTCATATTTAATAGATACAAGAGAACTGATTCCCCATCTTCGTTAATGGCAGCAAATTATATTAAACCACTCCACGTCAGACGCAAGATAGCCCGCCTATCCTTCCTTCACCAGCTAATCCATGGAAAACTAGGCATTTCTCCAGTCCCCTATGTGCAGTTTTCAGAAACGCGTAGAACTCGTCGTCATCATGATCACACCTTAGCACCATACTTCGCGCATACTAACACTTTTAAATTTTCTTTTTTTCCACAAACGATTGACGAATGGAACGTCCTGCCTCTACAGGTGATATCGGCTGTTGATTTTGACAAGGCACTCTGTGAGCTATTTTAAACATATGTACTACATTGTACAATTTTATTGTTCTGTGTTTTACGATGTAACAGTTTTTGTGTTGAGTGAATGTATTTTTCTGCCCTCTCTGCCTGGACTCAAATGAGGGTCTGCAGTATTGTGGAAATAAATAAAAAGTTTAGCACCTATGCCGCCCAAGTTATAGGTATCTTTAGGCGGATCTCCCTCAGAAACAAAGGTCTGCGAGATCACTGTCTCCTGAGATTAGTACAAGCATTCATAGTGAGTAGGATTGCATACGCGACTCCATTTTTGAATCTTAGTCCGCAAGAGGAGGAGAAAATAGACAAGTTAATACGAAATGCATACAAAAGAGCACTCGGCATCCCACCTAAATCCTCAACGGAGAAACTGCTTAGTATGGGGGTCCACAATACCTGTGCGGAGATCACCAGGGCAGTAAGAGAAGCGCAAATTTGGAGGCTTAGCTCCTCAATAGCAGACAGGCAGATTCTCAATAACCTAGCTATAGGGAGAGCGAGAGGAAGCCCCCGTATACTGCGGAGCTAATCCCCTTAGACATACGGAAGCATCTCAAAATTGCCAATATGCCTAAGAACATGCACCCGGAGCATGATAAAGAAAGGAGAAGACATATAGCTCGAACAATAATAAACAATATCTTGTCCGGGACCCGCCGGGTACGTAACATAGCCTTCTGCGACGCAGCCTGTGGGTCCGATGGCGCCTCCGTCATTGCCGCCGTTGACGGGAATGGGGAGGAAGTGGCTGTAGCATCGATTAACACTAGGAATGCGTTAGTGGCAGATGAGGCTGCTATTGTCCTAGCGTGCCTCGGTACCAAAGCCAAGATCATCTTGTCTGACGGTAAGGCAGCTGTTCACAACTTTGGTAAGGGGATGGTCTCCAGTCAAGCCGCCAAATTACCAAGAAGATACGCCTCAAGCAGAGAGATCTCCCTCATATGGGTTCCTGCTCATGAGGGCATTCCGGGGAATGAGGCTGCTCACAGCTTTGCTCGAGAATTATGCATCCGAGCTGCTCTGGAAGTGCCCCTGAGTGGGAATAAAGACCCTCTCGTACCGTATAAAGGAATAACCGAAACACATAGACTGGATAGGAGAACACTCTCACTTCCGGATAGGCCGCTCACTCCAAAGGAATGCAGGGCCTGGAGGAGGCTTCAGGTCAACAGATTCTTTTCGTACTCTATACTACACGATGAAGACACTGGGGAGCCTGAGCTCTGCAGTAGCTGCCACAGAATGAATGAGCAAAATCACTTAATTTGGGATTGTCAGGATTGTCCTGGAGCTAAATCACAAGGAATCCCAGACCTTGCCACGTGGGAAGAGCAGATCCGGAGGCACGACCCGGATCAACAATTAAAGACTCCTCATCCGTCAGGCGGAGACAGCTTACTACAAGACTCTCCGCGGTCTCCGGTGCTGCGCCCCGACCATGAGGCCCCATGATGACGGGAATAAAGTTCATTCATTCATTCATTCATTCATGCGTGGACTATCTGCATTTTGCCTTCTGACGAAATAAATGTTTTGCAATCCAATCCACCATTGTTCATGCAGGCAACCTAATAAAGTCTGAAAACCTTCTGAACAGGCCTCATCCTATGGAATTACAACAAAGTGCAAGAACGTCGAAAAAATTCTGCCAGCTTGTTTTGTGAGGAGGCGTTGCAATCTCAAATAAGGACTTCACGCATACGTCCGGTGTTTAATTTTTTTACAAATTTTCTTTTACTTAAAATCCAGACTTTTATTCGTAGCTCGGAGCGCATTAGTACTAGCTGCATAATAGTCAAGCTACCGTCACTTGCCATTAGAGTACACGGTTGTTTCGTTTCATGCTTCGCCTCCGAGACATTCTGACGTGTGATCGAAGTCGGAGGCTTCGTTTAACTTGAAGCACGTTTACCCGTTCGCGACAGATGGCGCCAGGTGTTCCATGTGCATAGATAGCGGCGTTGGAAAAGGTTTACTGGAAGAATACTGAATCCTGTACATATTCATTGTTGTGTTTTATGTACAGTATTGTGCGTTTTTATCGTGAAGACTTTCAAGAATTTCCCCGCCTCAACCGCTGGCTCATTTGCGGTGAAACTGCACACAGAGCTTGCGTATTATAGTAACTTTTGTATCGTAGCTAGCCTGGCAACGGTACTTACTTAGTTGAACCGTGCATGATGCGAAAACGTAATCGTCTACGTAGAGATCGGTGAACCAAAACCCACAGACGACGTTTTTTCGCTGAATGGCGGCAGTTGCGCCATCTGTTTTCGACAGTGGAAAGCCTCACGACAACGCCGCCGAGACGGTCGTTGCAAACAATATTCTTTGAAAGGTAAAAACTCTTTAAATCAGTTGTTCTGATATTTTTTCCGCTCAATTAGCCTAAAATGTTGTAAGCGCTTCAGTTGAAGCAGACGAAACGGCCGGAACGGCATATTCAAAGGGCCGCGCTTCTCGAAACGCTCGCCTCGGCGGCCTTGTCGAGACGCTTTTGACTGCTAAAAACAGATGGTGCCACTACCGCCATTTAGCGAAAAAACGTCGTCTGCGGGGTTTGGTTCGCCGATCTCTACCTAGACGATTACGTTTTCGCATCATGCACGGCTCAACTAAGTAAGTACCGTTGTCAAACTTGCTACGATTCAAAAGTAACCATAATACGCAAGCTCTGTGTGCAGTTTCACTGCAAATGAGCCGGCGGTTGAGGCGGGGAAATTTTTTAAAGTGTTCACGATAAAAACGTACAACACTGTATATAATATTATCTCATCCCTCCTCCTCTCTTGCTGTCCTCTCGTCTCTCATTTCACTTCTCCATTCTGCCTGCTGTCCTTTATTTCCGTTACCCCAGCGCAGGTGCATCAATATCGATGGCAGATACTGCAGCTAACAAAAATCTGTTCCTTCCTTTTTAATATTATTTTAATAAACCACTTACTACTACTGCATACCGTCTGTTGCGGAAATAAACGTGCGCTGTAGAATGCTTCTCCCAGCTAAACGGACGTATTGTTCCAGCTCAAATTTCGCACAGAAATGTCATTTGGTCGGCACAACTGTTTTATACCCCGTTTGTTTGGGGTACTTACCTGACTCGATCAGAAGTCGTGTATTCACATCGTCTGCGGTGACGAAGAAGGAAATCAAGCATTTCTCTCGGCGGTCACACCGTTGGCGCCATCTCATTTGTTGGCTATGAATTAAAATTCGGGAAAGGAAAAAAAAGGGAGGGGGTTGTTTTTCGGTAGGTTTGAATACTCTCAATTGTTTTTTTTTTAAATTGGTCACAGAAAACATAGTTTGGCCAAAACTGCGCTAAATTTGAAGACATTCGTTTATCTATCGCAATATATATTTTCGAGCTTCGAGTGTCGTCTGCTTTCGTCTGTTCGCTACCGAATGCAGCTTTTGAACCTGTACTTTGCCTTATTTTCTAAACTACGGAAACTTATCACCGAGAAATGAGACCGTATACACAGAAGAGAAGGTCATGACCGTGTCTTGAATGTGCGCATGTAATTCAATGCACGTCGTGCGGAAGAAGTTCCTTGCGATGTTTCATCGCTGACCGCCGCATCGCGCATCTCTGAAAAAGTTGGTCGTAAAGTTTCTGTCCACTGGAACTTTCGCAAGACCCAAAACATGCTATGATGTGAGCTCCGGGAGTTTTATTTTACAATGTCGGTGGACACCCGAACCGGACCGTAAAGGAAGGAAAATGAAATGAAAATTATTTTTAAGGAAAGGAAATGACTCCTGTCTCAATTCTCGCGCGAAACCCGTAGCGCGCCGTAAGGGAAATAAAATAATAAATAATTGGTTTTTTGGGGAAAGGAAATGGCGCAGTATCTGTCTCATATATCTTTGGACACCTGAACCGTGCCGTAAGGGAAAGAAAATCCCTTTCCTTACGGCGCGGTACAGGTGTCCACCAAGATGCGCCATTTTTCGCTCACGGCCAAAGACGCCGACGACACCGGCTTTTCTGCCACACGAGCTCCTTTACGCTGTCGCGTTAAAGATAGCGTGCTGACATTAAGCGGCCGCATGACGCACACATCACTCCGAGCACAGCCATTTCAGACGCTTATATACATGTCGTTCGTCTAATACTCCCCACTGGCCGAGCTCAATGTGACGCTGGTTTTCCTGACAACAATCGTATCACATTGTGAAGCAATCGCTGGTCGTACAACGTTCCCGGTGGTGACATACGATTTCTCGTTGCAATATCGCTTACATGTGCTAGTGAAGTTTTAAGCAGGCTTGCGACAGGGTTTCGAACCTACGTCATATGCACATTCAATTGGATGCCTTCCTACTCACCTTTTCCCTTACGGCGCGGTTGAGGTGTCCCCCGAAATGTGAGACAGTGACCCCCACATTTTGTGGGACACCTCAATCGTGCCTTAAGAGAAAAGATGACTGTGCAGGAAGGCATCCAATTAAATGTGCATATGACGTAGGTTCGAATCTCTGTCACAAGCCTGCCTAAAACTTTACTAGCACATGTAAGCTACATTGCCAAGGGAAATCGTAGGACACATATTGAGCCATTTCCTTTCCCAAAAAAAAACCATTTTCATTTTTACTTCACCAAATGAGCCATTTCATTTCTTCAAAAACCAATTTTTGGAACAAAACTTGGAGGACGTTTAAGCTTCGTCTTTAAGAAGTGGACGTGACAGCATGTTGCCCCGTTGCCAAGGGGTCCACGGAACGCCATCGCCCGTTTGGCCCGGCGCCTTGCCAGTTGGACTTAATTTAAGGAAAGGAAATGCCGCCTATCTCACATATCTTGGTTGACACCCGAACCGCACCGTAAAGGAAACTGGTTTTTGGGGAAAGCAAATGGCGCAGTATCTGTCTCGCATCTCGGCTGACACCTGAACCTCGCCGTAAGGGAATAATAATTGTTTTTTTGGGGAAAAGAAATGGCGCTGTATCTGTCTCACATATCGTTGGACACCTGAACCGCGCCGTAAGGGAAGGGTAAAGGAAGGGAGTGAAAGAAGAAAGGAAGAGGTGCCGTAGTGGAGGGGTCCGGAATAATTTAGACCACCTGGGGATCTTTAACGTGCACTGACATCGCACAGCCCACGGGCGCCTTAGCGTTTTTCCTCCATAAAAACGCAGCCGCCACGGTCGAATACAAACCCGGGAGCTCCGGACCAGTAGCCAAGCGCCCTAACCACCGACCCACCGCGGCGGGTCGCCGTAAGGGAAGGGATAAAGGAGGGACTGAGAGAAGATGCCATAGTGGAGGGCTCCGAAATAATCTATGCCAACTGGGGATCTTTAACGTGCACTAACGTCGCAGAGCACAATGGCGTCTTTGCGTTTAGCCTCCATCGAAACGCGGCCGCCGCTGTTGGGTTCGAACCCTGGCACACCGGCTCAGTAGCCGAGCGCCTAACCACTGAGCCACCGCGGTGGGCTAGCGCCGTAAGGAAAGGAAAATTAAATGAAAATTGGTTTTAAGGAAAGGAAATGACACCTGTCTCAGGTATCTCAGTGGACACCCGAACCGCGCCGTAAGAGAAGGAACATTTTTAGACGCGCGGCGCCAACAACTACCGCGAAAGAGAGAGAACTTTATTGATGGGTCCCAGCACGACCCCACTGTACTCAAGTGTTTGTAAGGTCCATAGCACTGGCAGCCCGGCCGGTGGCGATGGTCTGCACGGCCGGGTGCTCCGAGCGCAGCAGGGTCTCCCAGTCCTCCCAGGTCTTGAGGTCCTGTAGGCCGCGCGGGTGAGGGTCCGCCGGGCAGATGGCGAGGATGTGGGGGGAAGAGGCGAAGGGTTCTGGGCACCTGCAGGGTGCAGGCAGGAGTGGGGAAGGACGGATGATAGTGGGCTAGGGTCAGAGGTGTGTGGAGTGTGTGGTAATGTATTAATAGTGAGTGGTTTTATTAAAATAATAATAAAAAGGAAGGAAAATTTTTTTGCTAACTCCGGCATCGGCCATCGATACTGAAGCGCCTGAACTGGGGCATTGGAAATAAAGGATAGTGGGCAGAATGCAGAAATGAAATGTAAGAGTTGAGGGGACAGGAAGAAAGGATAGGGGGAGAGGTAATATACGCAATTTACACAATAACAAATGTGTCGAGGTTGTCCGCGTGATTAGTTCATGTTGGATCAATAAAAACACACGCGCACACCACTATGTTGGCTACAACTGGAGTGATGCGTCCAGTCGTTAATTGTCCAAGGTAGAACTCGCGGAGAGTTCGGTCACTGCGTGTAACTACTTGGCAGAGGCTCACCAAGGTTCGCTAACGGGTGCGCGCACTGCCCTGCGGCCACAATAACGTGTTGAGGGAGTCTTGTAGTGCCCTATAGGCCGCAAGCATATCGCGACGAGCATCACCGAACGCGGCACAGTGAAGGAGCAGGTGCTCTAGTGCTTCCACTGCATCGCATCCGTCACACACATCACTCGTCGCGATTCCGTGACGCTCCCATCGTTCCCCGGGCCACACGCAGCCAATGCGCGCGCGGAGAATCATTGCACGTTGCGACCGCGTAAGTGCACGACAGCCGGTGATGCTGTCGATGCGCTCACCTCCTGCGGTGCGTGGGTCGGGTTGCTGCTTTCGGAGATGGTCGTGGATGGCCGCACGCACGTCCTCCAGCGCAAGGGGCAGATCGGTGGGAGGTAGTTGGTGTGCGGCGGTCGCGAGGTCGTCAGCTTCTTCGTTGCCGGTCGATGCCGCAGTGACCGGGCACCCACTGTGCACGCACGGCGCATCCTCTCTGCGCGAGGCGCTCGATGCGTGAGCGAATTTCCCTCACTAGTGGAGTACCGCGGCCGTTGGATTGCAGGCGACTGAGGGCGGCGCGGGAGTCGCACAGCAGAGCACTCCTGGGCGGCGAAGGGCCGAGGGTGAGCAGCAGGTCCAGCCCGAGCCGGATCCCCATCAACTCCGCCGTGGTGGAGGAACCCAGGAAGGTTGCGTGTTGCTGGTTGTACAGTCGCAGGGCGGGGGTTGGTAGCCGCAACAGCTGCAAGGGAGCAGCTGTTGCGGGCCACTGAGCCGTCGATGTACTCGAGGAGATATGGCCCTCGAGCTCCTCGTGTATGACGGCTCTGGCCAGCTGCAAATTGGTTTTTGGGGTAAGGAAATGGCGCAGTATCTGTTTCGCATATCGGCGGACACCTGAACCGCGGCGTAAGGGAAGGGATAAAGGAGGGAGTGAAAGAAGAAAGGAAGAGGTGCCGTACTGGAGGGCTCCCGAATAATTTCGACCACCTGGGGATGTTTAACGTGCACTGACATCGCACAGCACTGGTGTGCCTTAGCGTTTCGCCTCCATCGAAACGCGGTCTCCGCGGTCGAGTTCGAACCCGGGAACTCCGGCTCAGTAGCCTAGCGCTCTAACCACTGAGCCACCTCGGCGGGTGGGGAGTGTGTGTGCCTGTAGTCTGCGCCAGAATGTTGCGTGTTTGTTATCTAGGGAGGAGTGGGGCGGGGGGGGGGGGGGGGGGGGTTAGAGCTGGCGCGAGGCTCTGCAGGCCTGCGTCATCTCGCTGAACAAGTGAATTCGCTCCCTTCGAATCCCCAATCCGAGGCCACCTAAGCCCGGTTTAAAGAACCTTGGGCTAAAATGTTGGCGGCCTCATTTCCGGGATTCCAAGAGTGCGCAGGCATCCATATAAGCTCAGCATGGCGGGGTGGGTGTGCATCGGGCGAGCCCAGTATGCCAAAAGCAGGTACGTGGACTCGGCCTCGCGCAAAATTTAGAATTGCAGTTTTAGAGTCTGTTAAAATGTACCGGGCTTCCGTGCGGGTGATGGCAATTGCGATGGCGGCTTCCTCTGCAGCCTCTGGGGTGGTGTCAGGGGGAGAGGTAGTGTGAGGAGGGCGGATAAAGAGGAGTACACCACGGCTGCGGTTGCTTCGTCACCCGTGCAGGCAGCGTCCACCCATACGGCGTCCGTCTCGGAGACGTACACTCGGCGGAGTGCCTTCGCACGGGCTCTGCGGCGCTGCTCATGGTGGGCGGGGTGCATATTTCTCGGCAGCGGCCTGATGACCACTTCTCGGTGAAGGGGTCGAGGAATGGGGAGGCCGGTTGGACTATAACTACTACTACTACTACTACGACGCCGACGGCTTTTCGCCCGAACGAGCTGTATACACTGTCGCGTAAAATGGTGATGCAACCGTTCATCCTTCAGCGTTCCGGGTGGTTCCATACGCGCGCGCGTGTTTGTGGGTGAGTGTCAATGCACCCAGGGGCGGTAATGCTGTCATATTCTGACACATAAGTATATTTCAAGTGCCTGTGCCGAGTTTTTCACCATTCAAGGGTGCGATTTCGCCATTCGCAAAATTTGTTTAAAAGACTAGCGCTGAACAGGGGTAGACATGCGAGAATAGAAAAAAAGACTATCTTGAGATAAATTTGAGAAATTTAGCTGAGGGATCTTATATCGCAACCAACAGCGCATGTTGGTTTAGATTGGACGGCGTGCAAGTATAGGTGCCACGAGTCGTTCGGCTCCAACTGATGCGGCGAAAGCGCGTACAGCCTCAGGACATGCCAGCGGGGATTTTCGAAGAAAGTGTCGCAATCAAAATGAATACGCCATCAAAATAAAATGAAATGAAATGCAAAAAACGGTAAAATGAATTAAAATAGAAAGTAAAAAAGAAATGAAATTTACAAAAATTAAAAACAATAATAAAAATAACATAAAGTTATAAAATCAGAATTCAAATAAAAATACAAAAACAGCAACCGAAAAAAGTAAAAAATACGAGTACTGCCGTCGTGGAGAAAATTTATGCCGCCACCGTCTAAATTTTTTTTCCACGATGGCAGTACGCGTTGTATTTTTACATATTTTTGGTCGTTATTTTTGTATTCTTTATATGAATTTTTATTTTCTATTCAATGTTATCTTTATTATTGTTTATAAATTTGTATTGTTGTTTTGTTATATTTATTTATTTTTTCATTTTGTATTTTCATTCATTTTTAATGTTCTTGCATTTTATTCAGCTTTATTTTGGTGACGTGATCACTTTGATTGCAGCTATAGTGTGACACTTTTCTGCGAACATCCCCGCTGGCGAGATATCAGGCTATAAAGACTTTCGCCTAAATTATGCCGACACCGTCTACCCGCTGCTGTGGCTCAGTGGTTAGGGCGCTCGGCTACTGATACGGAGTTCCTGGCTTCGAACCCGACCGCGGCGGCTGCGTTTTTATGGAGGCGAATCGCTAAGGCGCCCGTGTGCTGTGCGATGTCAGTGTGCGTTGAAGATTTCAAATATAATAATAATTAATAATTGGTTTTTGGGAAAGGAAATGGCGCAGTATCTGTCTCATATATCGGTGGACACCTGAACCGCGCCGTAAGGGAAGGGATAAAGGAGGGAGTGAAAGAAGAAATTAAGAAAGAGGTGCCGTAGTGGAGGACTCCGGAAAAATTGGCAGTGGCTTAGCTCGGCTATGCCAGGATATACATAGCGAAAGCTAAGGCATAGCGTGGTTAGCCTTGGTTAATCTTGATTGCAAGTCCAGGTTAGTCTGGTTGTCTAGCTACATTGTTGTCGCTTTAAAGACCACACAACTGTGGTTGCGGCGCAGGCGAGCTCTCCTTTTGAATCCTCCGACATGTTAACAGGCATGCGACGCAGCTGGCGAAGCGAGAGGAGGCGAGCGCAATGACGAGGAACGCGGTGTGACGTCATACCAAACGGCGGCGGTGAGCCACGCGGTGTGACGTCATGTCAGATGGCGCGGCGAGCGAAGCGCAGTAACCGTCTCACATGTCTTTGTGGACACCCAAAACGCGCCGTAAATGAAGGGATAAAGAAGGCAGAGGAAGAAGAAAGCGCGGTTCGGGTCTCCACCGAGATATGTGAGGAGCGCGGTGTGGCCTCATGTGCCTCCTTGGAGTGCGGCCACGGCGAAATCGCAAGTTCGCGGCCAGTAAAACTTTCGCTTTAAAACTGAAAATTGAAAGTTGCATTTTGAGGAAAGGCGCGGAGCTGCGCCGCGGCGGAACACCTATGGCTCGGTGCTACTAGTAGTGACCAGGGAGCGAGAGAGAGAGAGAAATACCCGCGGCGAGGCGCGCGTTGTGACGTCATGTGCCTCCTTGGAGTACCGCCACGGCGAAATCGCTAGATTGCGGCCAGTAAACCTTTCGCTTTAATATTTTTGACCACCTGGGGACCTTATTCGTGCATTGACATCGCACAGCACATAGGCGCCTTAGCGTTTTGGCTCCATAAAAACGCAGCCACCGCGGTCGGGTTCGATTTGAAATGAAATTTGGTTTTTGGGGATAGGAAATGGCGCAGTATCTGTCTGACGCGTCGGCGGACACCTGAACCGCGCCGTAAGGGAAGGGTTAAAGGAGGGACTGATTGAAGAAAGGAAGAAAGAGGTGCCGTAGTGGAGGGCTCCCGATAATTGCGACCACCTGGGGATCTTAACGTGCACTTGCGCTACTAATCACGCTCGCAACCTGTACACATTTCTTGTTGTGAAAATAGTTTGTGTATATTCCCTCTCCTCCTATCCTCTCTTCCTATCCCTTCCCCTCTTTCATTTCATTTCTCCATTCTTGCTGCTATCCTTTATTTCCGCTGCCCCAGCTCAGGTGCTTAATTCAGTATCGATGGCAGATGCTGGAGCTAGCAAAAATCTTATCCTTTCTTTTTGTTATTGTTTTTAATAAACCACCACTACTACTACTTAAGGTGAGCTACGTACGCCACTTAATAATTAGGTAACCGAACAGTAATAGTTATAAAGTTAACTATTCAATATTAGTCAACCATCCTGCTAGTTAGGGCATCTTAACTGTATTCTGATGTTCTACGCCGCTGACTATGTTATGCTCGAAAAGGAGCTTCTCTAAATCAAAAAGCCTATTTTTAAATGTCATGTAAATTCTAAGGTGAAAGCCACTGTATATAACTAGATAAATTACGCCGTGCATAAAAGTCCAATCATATAAGACTGATATCAACGTCTCTCTTTGAGGCAATGTATTGAGGCCGTCACCTCTCATCAGCCGACGTTTCCACTTGAACTGGCGATATCGGAGGTCGCGGTGCAACGACCGCCATTGCGGGCGCAATTATTTGCACCCGTGAATGCCTATATATGCAAGATATCGCACTTCTGTACCCGGCTGTTATCGGTATTGGTGCCATCGCGCGCATTCATGAATGCACGAAGCGTTATCGTATAAGCTCGTCACGAATCGTTAATCAGTGAGGCAGAACCAAACAAAAGGCGACAGGCGTTTTGTGTAATGCGTCTCTTAATCGATTAGTACAGTAATGTACGGGCAACGTTCGGCGGGGAAAAAAATTCGATTGTGCTTTTGTGGGCTGCGTATTTAGTTGATAGCAGGGGAGTGGCTGACAAGTGCTTTACGGAGTAGTCTGTTTATTTTAATTCGTTATTTTGCTTATTTATTTCTCTATATTTTTAATTTTGGTGTTTAGTTTAGGTTTGAAGTATTTTACAGCTTTGTTGTATTTTAGTAATTTATGTGACTGTAAAAAAGAATTTAGAATTTTATATGTGCAATAAAAATACTTTTGAATTGATATCAGAAAAAAATATAGAATTTTAGAATTTAACAACTATGGAATAAGTACCCAAATGTGAAGCAACTGTCGCAGTACTGAAATTGGACTTTTCTGCCGAGTGAACATATTTGGGAACAAGCCCAACGCGAGAACAGGGGATGTGACGAAGCGGTTTTTGTTTTCTAATAATTTCCTGGGGACGACCTTGTGCCATGGCGCTCTTTGGCCATAGATGCCCTTGCGCCATAAAAATCCCTATTCATCACCATCACAAATTTCCAAAGGCGTACGACTCTGCAGTGAAGCTGTCAGTTGGTGGTCCGCGCCTGTACATACTCTTTTCATCCTAACTCGTATTGTTTGCATTCTCTATTGCGATGCCAGCCAAACAGAGTCAATTAATTGGCTGCTGTGGGCAGTGTTACATGCTCAAGAACACATCATCTCTCTGATGTGCACATTACCACACACCAGCTCTCTGATGTTCACTTTACCACGCCAGAAAAAGTCCGGTGTGAAAACTAGACCACACCAACCCACTCTGGTGTGAACATCACAGCACACTAACACACTAGGATGTGTACGCCAGCACACACCAAACCAGTGTGGTGCGAACCCTAGTACACACCAAAACTGTCTGGTGTTTCCGCAATAGGATGTCGCGCCATCTGGTGTCCCCACGGGAAAACACTAGACCACGCCAGACGATCCTGGTGCGTTTTTCAACTGGGATACTACATATTCACATTACGAATTGGAACTAACTTTCGTCCGTGTCCGTCTTTCTTCCTTTCCTCTTTCACTCCCTCTTTTATCCCTTCCCTTACGGCGCGGTTCAGGTGTCCGCCGATATGTGAGACAGATACTGCGCCATTTATTTTCCCTAAAAACCAGAACCATCCAACACGTGTCTGATGGCGTGTTGAACTTGCACCAGATAAGCTCATCTTCAGGGTAGACTAAGCCGCGTACGTCCAAAGTTCAAGTAGGCAACCTGCCAAAAGCAGCATTTTCACCTGTTCTATAAAGCAGAAATGCCGAATAAAAATATAGCCGAGCTAAAACGAAGTATAGCGTAATTATTTTTTGTTGCTGTTCTTTCACTCACTGACAGTAAGCTGACCCATTAGGCTAGAGAGCTGTGAGAAAAAGCCAACTTCTCAACGATTATGGTCATAACCTTGGGCGAAGAACGTAGCACGCGCTTGCAAGAACGGGTTGCTACAAACATAGAAAGAAGGCGGCGCGGGCCGCTGCGAAAGAAGAAAAGACAGTGAAAGAGCCGTGAGGAAAAACTGGAGAGGACACTTCGTTAAAGATCCCATTGGGGTCGAAATTATTCCGGAGCCCTCCACTACGGCACCTCTTTCTTCCTTTCCTCTTTCACTCCCTCTTTTATCCCTTCCATTACTGCGCATTTCAGGTGTCCGCCGATATGTGAGACGGATACTGCGCCATTTATTTTCCCTAAAAACCAGAACCATCCAACACGTGTCTGATGGCGTGTTGAACGTGCACCAGATAAGCTCATCTTCAGGGTAGACTAAGCCGCGTACGTCCAAAGTTCAAGTAGGCAACCTGCCAAAAGCAGCATTTTCACCTGTTCTATAAAGCAGAAATGCCGAATAAAAATATAGCCGAGCTAAAAGGAAGTATAGCGTGATTATTTTTTGTTGCTGTTCTTTCACTCACTGACAGTAAGCTGACTCACTAGGCTAGAGAGCTGTGAGAAAAAGCCAAGTTCTCGACGATTATGGTCATAACCTTGGGCGAAGAACGTAGCGCTTGCAAGAACGGGTTGCTACAAACGTAGAAAGAAGGCGGCAGTGAAAGAGCTGTGAGGAAAAACTGCCGCGAACACTTCGTTAAAGATCCCCAGGTGGTCGAAATTATCCCGGAGCCCTCCACTACCGCACCTCTTCCTTTCTTCTTTCACTCCCTCCTTTATCCCTTCCCTTACCGCGCGGTTGAGGTGTCCGCCGATATATGAGACAGATACTGCCCCATTTCCTTTCCCGAAAAACCAATTATTATTATTATTATTGTTAAGCTACGCCTTCAGCTTATGACGCGATAGCGCAATCGGTTAGTGCCCATTCATGCACAATTTGTCATTATCTACTTTACATTCACATATCCCTGGGAGGAGCCCTCACACCACTCCTGGTGCAGTGCTGCAGCCGATAAGCGATGCGCCTCTGCCCTGCGATAGCAGGTTCTGCCAGCGGTGGGCCTTGTGCGACCGAGGTTGCTCTTCCCCAGCGACCAATCATATGCAACGGCGGGAACTTAGCTCGCAATCAGGTGGACACGTGTGATGACGCCGTAAGGTCACGTGGCCTAGGTGTCCCTCCTGCCTCCTAGGTTGCTTCCTGGGGATTTTTCGTGGATTTTTCGCTCGCGGTCAACGACGCGAAGACGGCGAGACCGGATTTTCTGCGACACGAGCTCTTTAACGTTGCCGCGTTAATAGGGGAGGGAAAAGAAGTGCGAATGGGCAACGAACTGCATTGCACAAACAAAAAAAAACGAAGCACCGAGGCAAGAAGAGGCGGAATGGTAGCCGCTGTTTCGAGGAAAAACCGCATGGTTTAACCATAGAATTTCTTACTATTAACTAGAGGGAAAGCTGGCGGCGCTGCATCTGAGCCACCATGGGCGCACAAAGCATCATGGGGCGATGAGCTACTTGGTGCGGGACAGTCGGTTTTCTTCAAGAACAGAAAGTGGCGTTACTGAGATGACCCATTCCGTATCTACGGCGCGCCCCGACCGCAGACGACTTCGGCGTAAAAGTAGTGCGCAAAAGCCATAGTAGCGAAAACGCGCCAGTACACGACGCCAATAAAAGGTTCCTGTTTTTCGAAATGCTGTAAAAAAAACCTCTTAAAGTGTTCATGCGACAAAAATTTTTTCGGAAACGTATTTCTTTTTAAAAATGCGCCTGTTAATCACGAAATATTGGCTTTTGTGGTGTGCAATACTTGGCGAAGAGGAGAGCAAGTCAGCGCTATTTTAGGCAAACTTTATATTTACATGCGTTTCTGTTCGTTTCTTGCAGTTTATAGACAGGATATTGAATGTTAGGACATTCTTGATTATTGAACAACGTTTGTTCTTTCATTATTTTTGGCCAAAAGTTGTGGTTCTGCAATCAGTAGCTCTCCGCCCCATGATGCTTAGAGCGCCCATGTTGGTAGAGGTGGTCTCGAGGAAGCTCCATGCAAACTCCCATAGGCGGGGCGCCAGCTTTCCCTCTAGTTAATAGTAAGAGACTCTATGGCTTTAACACTTTGGAGGTTTCCTGCAGAATATTGCTTTTTTGTTCGTTCTCAATTCGCGGAATTAAATTTTTTTTTTCCGTTGCATGAAATTAAGGGCTTTAATCATGGACATCCTGTTCCGCAAACTGGAGAACCGGAAGTTGACTTGGAGGAGAGCTAAGGCAAGACTGCAAAGGAAATCGACTTTATACTGTGCACCTACACCGCCATCATGCAGGACGTGAAGTTGGTAGGCGAAGCGAGATGTAGCGACCATAGGATGGTGAAGTCTAGAATCAAGCTAGGTTTGAATATGAAACGGCGGAAAGTACAGTAAAGATTAAGCACATAAACGAGTTAGAGGTGATGTGGTAGAGGAGTTCGGGATCGCGCACGAGAACAGATATTCGGCTTTGACCGAGGAGGACGACCTTAGTGTTCAAGCGATGAATTATTTATTTTTATTTATACAAAATACCCCTAAAGGCCCTCAATTTGAGGGTACTGCATAGGGGGGGGGGGGGGGGGCACAGCCATGTAATAAAAAGGAAGAAATAAATAAGCCAAAATTCAGGAAACTACCAACAAAAAACAGCTAAAAGCATATGGATCCTTGGTATGACAATACAAAACCAACATAATTAAACATTGAAGCATAAATGGCAAGAAACAGAAACATTAACAGAGTAAAGTTAATACAAGTTATACAATGTCTATCCACAACGGCATGAAAATAAAACAACGAGAATCATCAATAACAGAAATAACAATCTTACAAATAAGACTAAGCACTGGGCAAAAAAAGTATTGGGAAGGGCAGCTAGACAGGACATTGCCAAGCTCTGTAAGGAGACGAATTATCTGTTTAGGAAACGCCACAGCACGAAAGTCTCTAACCTTATAGATAGAATAGAACTGGCAGAACTGTCAAGGCTGACTAATTAGCGTAAGATAAACAACATACTTATAGTTTATTTTTTATGCTATCATTTCTGGCGTGTCCATTGTATTATTTGTCTTGCGGTTTGTGTGTGTTGTAGCTGTGCTTTACTCAGCGTTATGTCTCCGGTTCAAGTGCTTTTTCTTCAGTTATGTGCTAAGGAGTAGCCGGTGCCATAACCAGGCACCAACATCTCTCTTTATTGTCGTGTCAATAAAAATTGGCAGTGGCTTAGCTCGGCTATGCCAGTATATACGTAGCGAAAGCTAATAGCCTTGGTTAATCTTGATTGCAAGTCCAGGTTAGTCTGGTTGCCTGGCTAGTTGTTGCCACGTGTTCGTCACGCGGTTGGTCACGTGACCAGTCACGTGGTTGGTCACGTGGTGCGGTGCGACCACGGTGGGAATGCGAGCACGGCGAACCTGCGAGTTCGTGGGCAATGTAGCTTTCGCTACAAAAATACAAAAACAAAAACGTAAGGGAGTGTTCTGTCACTGAAAAAAAGTAAAAATAAAAGCCTTACATGATATGAAAATGGGAGAAGTGGCAGACCAGATATTCAAGAACTGCAGATCCGGTGAGTGACGGTGGGGGTACCACGTATTAGCAGTGGCTCCCGACCTTGAGCATACGGGAACCTTCGATGAAGGCTAACGTAACTTGATCTCTAATTAAGGAGAAGGCGGTGTCAAGGGCCACAAAAATTGCAGACCTATCAGTGTACTGTCCGTTGCTTTTGAGGTATTTGCTAAAAGGTATTTACCAACAAAGTTTTTTCAATTTTACACTTCCGTCAAGAAAAAAAGACAGCCTCGCCTTCGGAAAGGCTAATAGGAAACATGCCATACTCACGCCATCAATCAGGTGATTTCGAAATGTGCAGAATATAACTCCTATACTCATTTATTATATTAAAGGCTAAAGGCATTATTGAGGGAATGGATATAAGGTATTTTAGTTACGGTCACGAATACTTCATACCTATACATTGTTAGCTGAAACTTTTGACGAGCTTTGCTAAGTTGCACATTATTAGCTAATGCATTGCAAAAATGCGCGTGATCAAAATGAAAGTGAGCGATCCGAGAAGGCGGTTCCAATCTTGTGACGCATACGAGGACTAAAAGACTGGAAGGAAGTTTTCGCGTGATATGTATCTTTAAACACTGATAAGCTATATGGACTTTATTAATTACAACGAAGGATTTGGCGGAGTCGAAACCTCAACAGTCATGTAGGCATTACGTAACTGTGGTGTAGAAGATAAAGATGTTCGGGTACTTAAAAAATGCGTAACGCGATGTTCGGGCTTAGACTGATTTACAGGCATATTCAGTACCAGAAGTGGCAAAATAGACTGTTTAGAACATTCGAGTCAGTGCAAAAGCACGAACTTTTTTTGCTAATAACTTTTTTTTTACTGATTTTAGATGCATGAAGGACTGAATTGAGGCACACACATGATTACAGATGCAATTTGTCTTTTTTCTAGCGGGCACGAAAAAGACGATTTTGCTCGGGTAGGAACCTCCGGATTAGTGCTGCGTAGAAGACGGCGAAAAGCTTGCAAAAGAGTTGAGATCTGGGCCAGTTGGTGCACCGTTAGACGAAAGACAGTAAAAATAAAGTCGATGCACAAGAGGAGGAATGCCCACGACTGGACTGGCAACTGTGCTTCCTTGAACAAGGCACTTTCCCAGTACGGCCCACAAGACATGCGCAGCAATACCAAATCCATCACCGGACAGTGCCATCAAATGGATAAACAGCACTCCTATCGGCCGCGCGCCAAAAAAGCATGTTCTTTTTCAAGCAGGCGCACCGAAGTGGTGCTAATGCAATCATCACCATGCAAGCTGATGTAGTAGGCTTCTAAAATTTCGCGTTCTCCTTTCCCCCTTGCCTCTGCCAAGAAAGCTTACGTTGCCAAACAGCGGGTAGCAGTCACACTGGCGACAGCGCGTGCGCTGGGCACATACCCACAAGAGACGATTTTCTAGGCTCTGAACTTCCGGATTAGTGCTTTCGTACTAATATGTATAGCGGCTTCACAGCGACTGCAATCCTCCACAGAGAAAGCGATCGCTATAAGGAAGGGAATCAGGAAGGAAGACACGGTCTCTCCTCTGATATTCACCGCATGTTTACAGGAGGTATTCAGAGAAATGCATTGGAAAGAGTTAGGGTTGAAAGTCAGTGGATAGTAAATGCCTTAGTAATCTCCGATTTGCTGATGACATCGCTTTGCTGCTTAGTCGCTCAGGGAATGAATTGCGGAGCATGAACAATGACTTAGACAGGCAAAGCGGAAGGCTTGATCTAAAAATAATGCAATGTTCAATATCTCGGAAGGGAACAGCCATTCATGATAGGCAGCGAAGCATTGGAAGTAGTAAGGGAATACATGTACTGGCTATGCCAGTACTGTTATAAATGTACTGTACGGTTATACATGTAGGTATACTGACCGCGTATGCGCACTAGGAGAGGGAAATAACTAGGAGAATAAGAATGGGATGGAGTGTATTTGGCAGGTTCTGTTAGGTCATGAATAGCAGTTTACCTGTAAGCCTCAAGTGAAGATTATATAACAGCGGTATCTTACCAGGTACTCACCGATGGTGCAGAAATGTGGATGCTAACGAAAGGGTTGAGCTTAAATTGAGGACAACTCAGTGACATATGGAAAGGAAAAGGGTAGATGTAACGTTAAGAGACAGGAATAGGGAAACAGACTGGGTTAATGGCATCCCTGTCGAAATCAAAACGAATAATTGGGCTTGGGCAAGACAAGTAATGCGAAGGGAACAAGAGAGGGGAAGACCTCAGGGTGCTTGCCAACGTTTCGACAAGAGGACTTGCCTTCGTCTGGGCAGAGCAGTCATCATTGCCGGGGTTGAAATACGGTCGACACTCCCACGAGGTAGGCCCGGTGAGGGGGAGGAGGGTGTAAAGTGACAATGGCGTTAAGATGGTTAGGGTAAATCTTGTCCAGGCATGATGGCTGCTCAAGTTGATTAACCAGCTGGCCTGCAAAACTGTAGAAAGGAAAAGGACAGCTCAGGAGAAAGGAATCCTGTGGTGTGGAGCGTGGAAAGATAGAGAGTGTGGGATTAATAGCCTGTGTGTTCAGATGTGACAGGTGGCTTGGTATGACTGGCTGCGCTGACCTGAAAAAAGTCAGATAAGGGATTAGTCAGCATGCTGGAACGAAATACCGGGAAAAAATTGGAAATAAAGGAAAAAGAAGAACATGGGGCGAGTTCAGAGAAAGCGTGAAAGGAAGGGGGGAGGCGGAGGATTGCGGAAGCCAAAGGTTCCTGAGAAATTATGGCAAGAGTTGCAGGGCATCAGCAAAGATAAACTGAAGAGAGAGAGAAAAAAATTGTCATTGAGGGGGGAAAAGGACGGTTCGGGGGGGGGGGGGGGGGGGAAGTGTAGGGTGAAAGAAACGATGAAGCCGTGGTTTGAAGTACTGCGAAATGCTCTAACCATGTGTATGAATTATTTAAAGAATTGCGTAATGGACGGAATGTACCTGAGAGATTTTAAGTTTCCTCGGGATTTGTTGATCCCTGCTGGCTGTAAGGTTAATGTGGATTTCAATCTGTGGATTAGGAATGCTTCTCTGTATTTTCTGTCCCTTGCAGATTTGAAGCCTGATTGAAAACTGAACTGTTCAAGTTCGTCGAAGTTGTGACCGCATTTATTAAAATGTTCCGACACTGCTTTCTGTAAGTTCCTTGTTGTGTCAGCTCGATGTCTGGCGCTCATTGATAGCCCGGTTTCTCCGATATATTGCTTCTGACCAGAGGAGCATTGAAGCACGTAGACGAGTTAAAGCTAGTCTATATCGAAGCTGAAGTCGCTTGCGGTGCTTCTAACCGTAGTGTCGCTTTGTAAAAGCCTGCATGTCTTGCATCTGGTCCAGAACATGTGATTTCTGTCGGCGGGAGTTTCTTATCAAGCCTAGTGTGTACTAGGATGTCTTTCAGGTTTGTGTTGCATCTGTATGTTTCCCTTGGCATACCGAACCATCAAGAACCATCTGACCAACCTGCCTCTGCCATGTAATGCGAAGGCAAGATAACCGATGGTGGTTAAAGGTCTGTATACCAAAAGAAGGTAAGCGCAGCAGGGGTTGGCAGATAGTTAGGTTGGCGAATGGGATTAGGAAGTTTGCGGGGATATGGTGGCCGCAGCTTGCACAGGACGGGGTTAGTTGAGAGATATGAGAGATACCTTTGTCCTGCAGTGGGCGTATTTATGTTGTTAATGATGACACAAACTCGCACGCTTCAGCTATCCATTATGCATAGGATGTGTTGTACGAGACAGCCTCTACTACCTAATCTGCAGTTGCATGATTTTTACAATATCACGCTCAACAATGAAAAATGTATTGGATATCGCCATGACTGCCCTCACCCTGACGAATGTAGCTGGGTCCTGTTGCCATGCAGCTTCGGCGTTTCGCGCAAAGAAAGCCATATTAGGATTTCTTACAGACACGGCTCTTGTGCGCACCCTGGTTCGAAAATTTCTTGTGGGCATGTGCATGTGCGAGGGTTTTGTGTACATATGCTTTCCTTTACCTTTACCATCGGTGGTAGCTTGCCAGGTAAATTACCCGTCTAATACAACCAGCGATCATTAAATGTGGCATCTTCTTCCCCATCTTCCATGGTTCGTTTTTCAGCTGTGTGGTGGTTAGCCTGTTAGCCTCTCTGTGGTTAGCCTGGCGCTCTGCATCTCCGTAAGGTGTCGAGAACCCCCGTCCTCACCTTTTACAAGCTTCTTCCTTCTAAAAGCGAATCTCGTGGCCTTGAGTCATTTGGAGAAAGCTGTAGGTAGTGCCCACTCCTGAGGCCTCCCTGTCCCGAGCACACTCGGGTGTGTGTGTGTGTGAAAAACTTTATTTCAGGGAGGCAGCTTGAGGTAGCCGGAGCAACCTCTCGCAATCTCTAGGTGGGCTCCTCATTACAGGAGCCCATGGCACCGCCGCGACTCGAGCTCGGTGGTCGCCAATACACACACTGGCATTCTCGGATTTACCAGTAAGCGAGCGGGAGAGTTTGTTTGTTTCAGGGAGTTACGGCAGACAAGGCAGCGCCATCGGCGTCGCAAAAAAAGCTCCAACGTGCGCATTTGTGGACATGACCTGAACACTCTCGAGCCTGCGTACAGCACAAGAGGCAGTGCCCACAAACCGTGTGCTGAAGTTCGTAAAAAAAATTGCTCGTATTGTTTACTTCTATAGCCCTCTTCCGAAGGATCTTCTCGCAGTGTATTATGATCGTAATATTTTCCTTCTCAGCGTCGTAGGCCAAGATGCAGCTCCTCAACAAAGGAGCAAGAATTAGACAACCAGCACAAGTCGCTCAGAATCTTCCTTCTAAATCCCTAACTCCCTCCGAGCAATGTGTCTCAGGATGGACATATTCCTTCATCATTATTATTAATTAATTAATTAATTAATTACAGCAGAAGGATTTGGCCGCTCAAGGGGATTTGCGCCCACTATAAAAACTGACTCGTTGTGATAGGCTCGGACACCGAGGCTGGGTAAGTGAAGCAAGCCTTTGACGGCAGCATGTAGGCGAACGAGCCTACAATGCGTTTTTTTTTTAAATATGGTAGGACTTAGAACACTTGACACCGATGTCCGCCGGGATAAGTCGTCATCATCCTTTCCCGCAGTGGGCACGGTTAATTGACCTCGGTACGCTGTTAAATGCGCGCAATCAGGAGGTTTGAGAAAGCGCGACGAATCGAGGTTTTTCACCCGGTATGCACGTGCTGCGGTAACCGACAATCAGAGCCTTTGGATAATCGATCATGTTTCTAATCTAACATGCCTGTGTGAAAGAGTGGCCATTGAGAATCGATGCATTGTTCCTTCTCTTTGTCTACTCCTCTCCCTGCCCCACTTTCTGTTTTTGTTATACGGGGGGGAGCCTCCTCACCCTCCTTCCGTTTCAATTTCTGCTCTCTCTCTCTCTCTCGTCTGGCTATCTCATGGTGCTACACGTGCTTCAGAAAGTCCGGATCCATGTTTTTGAACCTCTCCGCCTTCAAAACTTCTCCTTGTCCCGCGTAATCCGCTCGTATAGAACGACCAGCGTCATGGCTGGCCAGTCGGTCACACGCGTGCGGCACGGTCAAGGCTGCGGAGGTCACACGCGCCTCTGATGATTTCACAAGCGATTGTTTCCTCTTAGCGGGGAATCGTTTCTTTCTTGCTGTTCGCTGTTGCATGCAGCGATACAAGCTATTGGAGGCTAGCCACATAAGCGCGCGTCGTTACGGGGTGATTTAGGTCGGTCGATCCGTCAGGTCGGCCTGTCGGTCAGATTGCTTAGTCAGTGTGTCGGTCAGTCAGTCAGTAGTTCATCAGTCAGTCAGGTCGGTCCGTGAGCAGTCAGGTCAGCCAGTCAGGTAGGACAGCCTAGTCTGACAGCAGTAAAGACAATCAGTCAGTCAGGTCGGTTGGTCAGACAGGTAATTTAGGTCTGTCATGTTGGTCAGGTCAGTCAGTCAGTCAGTCAGTCAGTCACCAAAATGATCAACCGATCCATCGCTCAAAAGACCAATCAGTCAAGTCAATGAGTAGGTACGTAACGCCGACAACTCCGGAGTCAACAGAATTAGGTAAAGACAGGGTCTCTTTCGACGGACCTACCCTCTCTGTCGTCTACGATGATGTTCTAGTCGGTAACGGGCCATTTGTTTGCTATTACGACGACGCTTTTCTTCCCTCAGACCGATAGAACATTTCGATAAAGAAATTGAGCATCAGCCTTAGATTCCCGCTGGGCGCGTATAGATACGGGAATTCAACGGTAGTGTCACAGCTGTACTAGTCTCACTTGTCTTTCTGAAGTGCCCAAGCTGTCCTCTTTACGAAGACCTTCAGGAATTTTCACTTTCTTTGTACTGAGGCAAAGAAACGTCAGGATAACTGCCAGGATCACGAAACCGTTACGTCACATTCATCGGAGTGCCAACTGTCTGCCTCACCGAGATAGCTGTCTCATCGGACGACACGTCAGCGTTCGACCTGCGACAACGGCGCCGTTCGCTGTGGAGATGGTTAAATATACTTGTTTCTACATGAGAATGGCTAATTCGGATAGTTAATCAGCATAGTTACAGCGAAAAGTTGTCCAGGAGATACAAAAAAGTCTTGTCACAATTTTGTCTTCACCTTATAACAATGTTTGTTCATTTATTTCTTCCCCGAACGCTCCTCAAGACACTCATCACTTGACCCTCGGATTGAGCGCCCACGCCTCGGCCACCATAGCTGCCGCTCTCAGAGGCCACCAGATGGAAGCAGTATCGAATTTGCTTACGTCTAATAATATTTCCTTAGATAAGTACTGCTTAAAAACATCAGTGCCATAGAGACCAAGTGACTGAATGGAACACGGCAAACAACAAGCGCGAAAACATTACCCCAAAACTGGCAAAACACCAAAACGGCACAGTAAAATGCACTACACAGAAAAAAGGCACGTCAAAACAGTAGAACAGACCGGTAACACCAATGCAACGAAAAAGCAGCGCATGTCATAACAGCGCAATATAAAAAAAACAGCACAACGACAAAGCGGCACAGTGAGAGAACAGCATATAACACCACAGATTGACTACAAAACCGCACAGCACAGAACAGCACACAGGAGTACTGTTTAGCGTATGTTGTTCTGTCGCCGTTCTGTTTTACAGCAGTGCTGTTTTGTCGCTGTGCTGTTATGAGGTGTGCTGTTTTATCACGGTATAGCGTGTCTCACGTTGCGCGTGAAATTAATATTCTATACTCTCAGTGCAATGATCCTTTCACGGGCTACGCTCAGTACGAGCTGTGCACCGCCTATTCGTTCGCTGCGCCACTAACACTGCATCGCGTAGTACGCCTCTCAATGCAACTGGGTCAGCGCCACCACCGGCGACGACTGCGACGCTCCCTTGTGCGCGCGTGCATAATCGACCCGCATGTGCACTGTCTTCCTGGCGCCCCATTGAGCGCAGATGGTGTCTCCCTTTGTGGTGTCTCTTTTTTCTCCCCCCCCCCCCCTGATGGGCTTATCGGGGCTAATGGAGGGGGATGTTCGCTAGAGGAGGAAATGTATGCATGTGAGGGGCTGTTGGCTGTACAGCTGGACGTGCAAGGCATTCTTAGGCAGGCGTGTGAACTTTGCTGTCTCGTGAGGGAAGTAATCATGCAGAATAATTATTCTTATCAGGTTAACGGTATACTTCCGAGGGTCCAGCAGGATAAGGGAGTGGATTTCATGCAAGAAAAGGCAAGCGTAGCAAGGGCAACAAGCATACCCATCAAATCTGGACAAAAGTATTTTTGAACGAGAAAAAGTTTATTAACCGTAAATTTTTTCACATATTGTAGGCTTTCCCTACAACAGTCAATATATCCGCAGGTCTCCCGTCGGCAGGCTTGCATTTTCTTCTATTAACGTTTTTGCTATTTTCTAGTACGTTCCCCATTGGTTTTCTAAAGTAGTGTTAGCTGCTCGATACGAGTGATGGAAACACTATGAATGATATATGTTGCTACATATCGGAAGAATAGACCATCACCTCCAATACTTCTATACCAGTATCTCACAGTTTTCCAATTTTCAAAATTTTTATCCAATAATGTTGGACACGGAGTTAGGTGGGAAGATAAGGAAGTATGCCGAGATAATAGTGGCATCAGCTGATGCTGGACAGGATAAATTGCAAAGCAGTTGGAGAGGACTGTGCCCTGTGGTGGACGTATAGTTAGGCTGATGGTGTTGGTTAGGACTGGTAATGAATCGAAAGTGCGACTACGCCGATAACAATGATGGCGCGAAAAAAAGCGGCGAAACGGGTATTTATTCCGGAAGCGATATAGAGACGCTATGAGATATAAAAAAAATCCTTCATTTCATTTTCTCATAGCGACACAGAAGAGACAATACCTCTGACAGGCTCCCAGTCTAGATAACTCTCCTCCTCCTTTAAAATGCGCCCTACCAAAGGCTCATCTAGATCACACAAGACCAGAGATTACGCATTCTCGAGCGCTTTCTCTGTGCCTTGGAGCACACTTGTGTACCTCAAGGGCCAGACCCATACTCTCAGTGGAGGGGCGTGGTTGTATCCGTCGACAATTTACTACGCCGTTTAACATGAGTGAAATCTCTCACCCAACTCATTATCATCATCAGCAGCAGCCAAACTAAGTCTCCTGCGGCGCGAATATCCTTCCGACTGACCCCTCCCCCCCCCCCCCCCCCCCTCCTCAACCGTATCGTGCGCCTACTGCGGCCACCGTATGCCCGCCAACTTCCTGATCTCATTCGCATATCTGAATTTCCGCCGCGCCCAGCTAAATGTGCCTCCTCTTGGAATCCAGTCCTTTTCCCTAAGGGGCCTTAAGTTATCTTTCATTCGTATTACGTACCCTGCCCTGCCCATTCTCGTTTCCTCTTACTGATATCAGCTACCATACCGTTAACTGGCCTTTGTCCCCTCTACTAGCCATCCTCACCTGCTGTCTTTAACTTCACGCCTGTAGTTTTTCTTTCCATAGCTCGCTCAGCTTTCTTCAGTTTATACTGAAGCCTTTTCATTAGCCGCCAAGTTTATGTCCCATATATAGGTGAGTATACAACCAAGCTGCACACACAGCTATCGAGGTAAAAATAGACGGTACACCTGCCCTATTTACAAGCAATTAAGAATCCCCGCCGTAGGTGTGTACAAATTACGTACGCAACAACGCGGCTTCTCCTTGATTCACCGTTCAACCAATCGACAACCGGGACCAAGAACCGCACTGCCGGAAGCATGCCATTTATCTATTACCAGTCACTACGTCACAAACTTTCCGCTTAGAAATGCGCCTCCTTGCTTTGTCCGCGTCATTGTGAATAAGGAACCCGTAAGGGTTCCGAAACGTCTTTCATCATTGCTTGACTTGGTCAGTGACTGCAAACCTTTTTCATTTCTATGCCTGACCAGATGAATTTTCGTCCAATCCTTGACTACAAGCAGTCAGCCGTAAAAGCCCCATAACATTGTCCGTCTAAAGTGGTATGACCGTCGCCGCTTGCGTAAGGTTGTCCCATTTTCTCCGTGACGCATCGGCGTTGTAGGCGGGTCTATTCGATACCCACAATCCGGTACACTATTTCTATACTCCTAAATTTTATACACCACTCGGGGTGCAAGGATGCTCATGTGCGAGGTGGTGTCGGCAGCGGCTGGTGCCGACACGCCTGTTTCTGAGTGCGTTCATTCTCACGCCGGCGCGAGTTACAATGGGGACAATGCATAATGCGACCGATCGATCAATACCGACGCCCCGATGCGTGATGTGCGTTAGAAAATTAACGAAGCAAGGGAGAAACGGTGCTATTATACGCTGTTGTGGGAGCGATACAATAAGCCCTTGGGTGTCGCATCCACCGGCAACCAGGAATTATCGCCGACCGGCACGTATAGCTTCCAATGTCTTCGGTGCGCAGCGACGAATAAAATTACGTAGCTCTTCAGGATGCGGAAGAACAATAAATAGAAAAAATTGAGTGCTTGGGGTTAGAATAAAGCGGGGAGGGGATCACTGACGCTCAAACCGCTTCTCAATGAACTGATCCTTTCCGCAAAGCTGAGTTTCTAAACCCGCGATTTTTCCTTTAGCAAGTATTGGCGGTCTGTATAAGAGTCCTTTTATTTATTTATTTATTTATTTATTTATTTATTTATTTATTTATTTATTTATTTATGCAGGCAAATACAGGAGTGGGTCACAAGGCAAGCAGTGGAAAAGTAAAAGATCAGCTGAAAATACAAATGTAATTCAAAATTTATTTCGGCTACCTCGTAGGAGCGAAGTATTATGCAAGCACAGAAGAAAAAAAAAACATAGCACCAGAGGAAGTGAGCAAAAAGAGTCAAAAACAGTTCTCCAGTCCAAAACCGAATAAAAATGCAGCAAAATCATGACTACAGCAAAACGCATCCCTCGGAATGAGATGCATATGAGCTTTGAACTCTGAACAGAAAGGAGTAAAAAGGGAGTGAGCTCTCATCCAGCGCACACCCTTTTATAAAAGGGAGTCTACAAGGGGACAGCTTAATCTCTCTCAACTTCCATATAGCCGTACTCATGTTTAAAGTCTATGTGCTTTGTTCAGTGCTTGTAGAAAAAAGTTCACTGTCAAACAGGTGACCACGCTTGCAGGCAGACCACTTCATTCAGCGATAGTGAGAGGAAAAAAGAAATAAGTATTTAAAACAATAGTCGTTTTCAGCAAAAATGCTGCCACATTTTTTTTAGTGATAGGAGTACACAGAGTAATCACCGGCCACAGAGTGATCCCATCGGGCCCCGCGTCAGGACTACTACAATCACAGCGAAAAGTACCAAGGAAATTTCATTTTCAGATCTGGATGTAGCAAACCTGCCATCTTAGTACACAACCGTGTTATTGTTTTATTATTACACATTGTTTCATAAAATGAATTTTGCACGCCGTAGCAATTAACACAGGATGCTATGGGCAGGATCCGTTATATAGCTACTGATTATTTTTGTTCACCTGTGGTTGCGTTCGTTGTGGCTGGGTTCGATCCCGCGACCTTGTCGACTTGCCGGAGGCCGCACGAAAACTGCGCCGCACCGGCTGGTCCTTCGCGATTACTGCCACCTCCATTGCTGTCAGTTCCACTGCTACAGCATGAAATGCATCGAACAGTTTCGCTTTCACTTCCCGATGTCAGGCCTTCCGGGTCCGGTCTCCCTTGTATACTCACACATTTGCCCGTTTGTCCGCATGTCGTGCCCTGTGCGGACACCCGACGTCGCGAAACAGGCCAACGTCCCTCATACAGCTGACGCTGTAATGCATGAGCTTTAACAGGGAGCCCATCTCACCTAGTACAGGTTTGATCTGTATGGACAGTAACCTTGGACGACAGCCTCTAAGAATGCATGTAGCTTTATCGGAGGTCCGTGAAGGAAGCGCAGCCAGAAGGTATCATCATCAGCAGCACGACTACGCCCACTGCACGATATAGCCCACTCCCATATCTCTCCAATTAACCGGGTCTTGCAGCTGTAGCTACCTGCGGGTTTCTCAGTGGGCACAGGCCACTAACCACCATGGGTTCGGGGCTTCGCGTGAGCCAAGGGCCCCGATCAGCCGTCGCCACACGCACTCTCAAGGGGCACTGCTGCGGTGCACTCAACTTCTGCAGGAAGGAGAGCGATTGGTCGCAAAAAAAAAAGGCCTCCAAGTTCCCAAAGGAGACGTTTATTGACCTCAACCTCCAGTCAAGCTCAAACACCCCTTTCTGTGGTCCTTTAAATGCTTAAAAGTCCCAGCGGCAGTGCTGTGATCTTTCTCACGACGACCGTTGGGCCGCTTGCGAGAGTAGTGGGCAGTCAACTCAAGGCGACCCCACCCGATGTTGGTGGAACCCAATGGACAGGCTCGAGCCGCTGTAGCTCGGAGGACCCCTTGTTGGCGAGTTTGGTTATGCACTGGCCCGAACGGCAAAGGCCGGCTGACAAGAACAGTAAGCGTACGCACCTGACGCTGTCTGAGAGGAGTCTCTCCCCGTGGTCCCTGCGCGGCCGCCGCAGCGGGTCTCAGATTCCAGCCGAAATGCCCCAGTGGCAACGGTCATTGGAAGCTGGTGCGGAGCTGTTGCCGAATGACAGTGATTGGTCACCCAGCCGCCTCTCCGTCACCTGCGGCGGAAGAAAAGGAGAACTGGGAACATTGCGGGACGCCGACAGCCGCCGCGGATAGGCAACGGCGGGAAGCCAGGATTCCCGCATACTTTAGCGAGAAGGTATAAATACTGCAGGAGTACAGTATAGTAATCCAGGCGTAGCACGAACTAGCCTGCAATGATTTTGCAGAGCGATGACATTGTCAGGGACCATCTTCAAAAAGGCCTTACTATGTGGTCCTGATATCAGCAAACTTTCTGGCTAGAATTATGTTCTATCGCCTCTGATTTTACCGAAACTTCCATGGTCTGTTCTCTGCAGTTTGCTGGCCCTTTCTGTCATATTTTGCAGCGGGGCGGTGTTTTGTTGTTGCGCGAATGAATTTTAAAATTTTCCCATTTCGTGGCCTCAGTCGGGGAGATTTTTACGTGCAACCTTGCGTGTGTAACGTCACTGGACGCAGGGCTGTCAATATTCCCTCTCTGTTTGCTGAAGTAAAAAATTTGGAGCTGGATTTATGTCATTTCAAACAAATAACGACTCAAGCTCTCGCTAACAGTCGCTAGTTTGGCCAATCAACGCTCACATGATAGGTTTTGGGACAGTACCCGCAACGTCACAGGACGGTCTGCCGCGGCGTCACCTTTTGCTCGAAACTCGGTTTCGGTTTCCTGGTTTTTACTTTCTTTAAATACTTCTGCTTTGGTTTTTGAAAGACTGCTTTGCGTACCGGGAGCGAGGTGTCTCTTAGGAATGTCACGTGATTATCAAATTAAAATCTTCACAACATCCTCGGAGTTGGTCTTTAAGGATACTTGAGTTCCGGCGGATACTTGAGCAAGTTGGTACATCTTAAGGAACACAGTTGGTACGTCTTACGAGTTGATAGTCAGCGCGTCGTGGCGTCGTGTTATTTCTTCATCCTGTGTTTCTGCATTATTTTTCTCCTCTTTGAGTTTAGCTTCAACCGGAAATATACGAGCTGTGAGTCAGCCTTTGGTGTTCTGTTGGTTTCCCTCTTGACATGTCGTTCGCGTATTGTTATTTGTTTCGTTTCAGTAGTTGCTTCCTCCCGAGTTAACGACCTGAGTAACTGACAATAGGCCTCGTGTGCAGTCCCCGGATGTAAACTGCCGCTCGAGGTATGTTCAGAGTACCTGTTCACCTGCATTGTAGTCGATTTAGCAGTGTAAAAGGCATAACTTCATCGCCATATTTTAAAATTAAAACTACTGACTGAGAAACCTTGCTTAATTCTATTTTAACCACCTATTCGTATCAAAAGCCCTGAAACGTTTCTCTCTCTGGAATCAGCGCTAAAACCAGTGTTAAAACCAGGGCTGAAATACTGCTAAGCTAAGCGGAGATTACGGCATCAATTATGCGATGCTTACTGAAATGGCAAGCGCGAAATATAGAAAAAAAGCACCTAATGCGATTACTAAGATGTGTCCTGCTACATGAGACTATTATTAAGTTCTTGTAAAAACCACATTACATTGCCCAGGATGGTGAACACAATAGCCATTCGAGAGCTTGCAAGGGGAGTTACGAGTCGGACAATGCAAATTCGCGAAGAAAACAAAGAAACAAACTCGGTACTCGGATACAACTTAAGTTTTCAATGATGCTCCGCCCATATTCAGAACCACCAGAGAAAATTCTTCGACGTGAAAAAAGCTTCCCTCTGCTGAGGGTTTTTTTTTTTCGCTTGAAAGAAGTCTATCGCAAGGCGACGTCATAGGCTCAAGGATTTTGATGTTTCTCGCTTTTTAATACATTCAAGCATTAAAACCAGATTTAATTTCCGTTATCATGGCTTATTGTAACTACCTGCTGTTTTTATAAGTTATATCTTACTATAGCCACACACTCTTCCTAATAGCGAAACGCGTTCGATAAGGAAGGACATATATTAATGTAAAGAGCGGTAAAGAACTCCCTTCCTAAAAAAAGATCGAAACTTCATGTGAATCTCCGCGATTATAAAGGGCAGTTCATTAATTCGTTTTCTATTTATTTCAAAATACTGCGGGCCTGTATTCTGGCCCTAGCAGGAGGTGCATATAAATTTACTGTATAGAGCAAGACAAGAAAAAAAAAACCGCAGGTCATCCGTGAAGCTAGCAAAGAGAGGAAACCCAACACACATGCAGCAGACCAACAGAACACATACAACAGAGATTTAAACAAAATTTGATCCAGAAGATCCCACTCGTAGATCATTTATTTGCCGCGCGTGAGTGGGTAACGATTGCGCTTCTGTTCTGAAAAGATTAGGGCGAGTAGCGAGACCCAGGATATATATCTGCACGGGGTGGTCCCGTGATCGCTTCACCGTGGTGTTCGTGGCACCCTGTGCGGAGTGCCACCCACTCGAAGGGCCGCCCTCGGCTGCACGGACGCTGGATGGTCACGGCAGCTACAGCTACGTTTAGGTCAATGAACCTTCACCTTAACATCTTGCGCTGAGAAGCTCTTCACGATAAAATGCTACAGTTACTACACAACACCGATGTTGAAGATACGTTCGCGGTCAGTGCGGATATGTCCTTGACCATATTTTTAAATATTAATTAATCAATTCCTAAAAGTTCTAACTAAGTTGTAGATTGAACTGCATTGAGTACCCGCTGCGGTGGCTCAGTGGTTAGGGCGCTCGGCTACTTATCCGGAGTTCCCGGGTTCGAACACGACCGCGGCGGCTGCATTTTTATGGAGGCAAAACGCTAAGGCGCCCGTGTGCTGTGCGATGTCAGTGCACGTCAAAGATCCCCGGGTGGTCGAAATTATTCCGGAGCCCTCCACTACGGCACCTGTCTCTTCCTTTCTTCTTTCACTCCCTCCGTTACCCTTCCCCTAACGGCGCGGTTCAGGTGTCCAACGATATATGAGACAGATACTGCGCCATTTCGTTTCCCCAAAAACCAATTTATTAATTATTAACTGCATTGAGTAAAATAATACGCCCTCTTAACCCTCGCCGAAATCACGCATACACTATACCGGGTGATTTTATAAGCTGTTCTGCGATGTTTAAAAATATTCCTCTGGAGTTAGAACAATGCTTTTTACGGTATGACATTGTCAGCGGTGCAGCGCATCAGAATTCAGCGAAGACTTACAACTGGTACGCTGGTTAACTAACAACGATTAGCTTTTTAGCTATTACTGTTCGTCTTTTTATATATAGGGAGGCGTGTAACATACCGTAATTAATATGCAAATCAGTCTTAGACGTTCTAAAACGCACTCGCCCTCGACGCTGTTGACAAGCAAATTCTGGCTCCATCACACCACAATATATGCGTTGTCGAGAAGCTTTGAGGCGAAGCAATCTCCAGTGCACGTAACTCGTCGAAATAACCTAAATTTGTTGGGCCGCAGCGCGTAGGACAATTGCGTTTTTGAAATTGTAAAAACTGATCTTGATATTAATCGATATTACACCTCCAAATAAATTGGCTAACAGAATATACTATGAGGTTGAATGAGGAACCTCTTCCACATATAGACTAAAAGTGATAGTCACAAAATTAACTATTTCATATAATTTAACTAGCCTACTATTTAGCACGCGTTAGCTATATTCTGGTGCGCTACTCCGCTTACAATGCTACGCAAAGCACTGTTCCAACTAAAAGCCTATTTTTAAAATGGTCAGAACAATTTAGGGGAAATACGTGGTGTGCAGGTAA
This sequence comes from Amblyomma americanum, assembly GCF_052857255.1. NCBI lineage: Eukaryota > Metazoa > Arthropoda > Arachnida > Ixodida > Ixodidae > Amblyomma > Amblyomma americanum. The sequence continues at coordinate 62,819,435 of NC_135506.1, forward strand.
GCTCCTTTAACACTTCACGTGGTCAGGCGGACCTGGCCAGGTGGTCGCCGTGTTCAGAAACATTTGTTAATAATAATTGCTAAATTGCCTAACCGAAGCCGTTAAAGGACCAGGCTGTCATTCGGAAAGGCTACCCGACCATCGGTCGTATTAGCACCATCGATCCGGCGATAGAGAAACCCGCCGTGCATAACCAACTGCTATCTGTCACAGATAGCAAACGGTTTTTCCTCACCGAAACGAGAGTACTTATTGCTCAGTCGTAGCCTAAAAAATCATGCACGAATTGCAGTATCAGGGTGCAATATATATCTATGCTGCACAGCCACCGTACTCCTGCATAAAAAAAAAATTAAGTCCCAATCAAAAAGGATGTCAGGGAGGGAGACACCATCTCTCCAGTGCTACTCTCAGCTTGTTGACACAAGGTATTAAATCAACTGGATATGGAAGGGTTTGGGAAAAATGTTAATGGAGAATGCTTTAGCACTCTTCCATCTGCTGATGACATTGCCTTGCTAAGTAACTTAGAGGCCGAGTGGCAATGCGTGATCAAGGCCGTAGGCAGGAAAAGCAGAACTGTCGGTCTAAATATTGATATGCAGAAAACCAAAGTAATTTTCAACAGTCTCTGAAGGGAACAACAATATACAACAGGCAGCGGTAAGGAAAGGTATCTATTCAGGAAAGGCATTGACTGCAGATCCGGACCACGAGCATGAGCTATCTAGGAGAATAAGATTGGAGAGCAGTAAACAAGGGACAGCGCTCTCAGGTGGTGAACAACAATGGAAACCTACGGAGCCGAAACGGAGCCCGCTGTCGAAAAAGTTCCAACTCAAAACAACGCAGGGAGCAATGTAAAGGAAAATCATAGCTATGAATTTAGGAGGAAGGAAGAAAACATAGTGGGCCACAGCACAAACGCGTGTTAATGAAATCCTAAGTCGATTTAACAAGAAAAAGTGGGCTTGGGCAGGGCATGTAATGTGAAGGCAAGATAACGGTTGGTCCTTAAGGGTGACGGAGTGGATTCCAAAAGAACGCAAGCGTAGCAGGGGGCGGCAGAAGGTTAGATGGGCGGATGAGATTAAGAAGTTTTCAGGCCTATATAGGGTTGGCACAGCTGGTAAATGACAGGGTTAATTGGAGAGACATGGGAGAGGCATTTGCCATCCAGTGGGCGTACTTACGATGACCTTTGCGTAACACATTGTAATTCGCTAGTAAATTGGATAAGTTTTTTTCATGTAAGGAATTTAAGTTCCCTGTACAGTGCGCGCGGCTCAGTGCGTTTAAACTCTCACACGTTCATTTATATCGGGCTAGGTGGTTATCTTGAACGTTCAGGTATATTTGTAAATGCTGATTGTTGAATTGCTCAACATGTTTTAAATAGCTTGTAAACTGAACTGTGTAGAACCGAATGAAACACCGAAATCATCCATATACAAGTAACTCAGCACCGCGTCTTTGCGTACTTGGGCAGATTGGGATATCTTGTTCAACCATATCTGTGAATACTAATTAATTACGTGGTGCAGTTTATATTCTTGTGTATTCTACTCGACAAAATACGACACCGTGTACGCGTCCGCCGGAAGTGCCCATATATGCGGCTCAGTGCATTTAACCTTTCACGTGGCGCTTCGCGCGAACGACCTCGCCTTGTCGTAGGCCGGTACGCAGTAGTGACGTCTCCATGCCTTGATCCTTCTTTGCGTTTGTCGCGCATAACTCGAACCCGGGCGCATTCTTGTGTCGGAGTAAATGAGTGTATGTCGTCCCTCCGTTCGAGGAGTGGCACTTGTTGCTGGAAAGCGGTTGAACCGAACAAGATGTACGAAAAATAAAAGGGGACGTCAAAACACACGGGTGCACAAGAACTATCTTTTGATCTTTTCCTGGGAGAAGAAAGGAAGTTACTTGACAGCGGCGCAAGGAAAAGAGAAAGCAGACGGCGTCAAAACAAGAAGCAGACGACCTCAAGGGAACAGAACGGAACGACACCGCGCGTAAAAAAAAAAACAATAAGATAACGTCACAAGGCGCGCGCGTGCGCGTGAACGCGCCCCCAGGTATGGCGGTGAACAACAACAGGACAAGAGCTAAAAAGGACGAGAAAGAAAGAAAGGGGCGAAGAGAAACAGGACAAACACCGGCGGCAGGAGCGGCGACGATCAAGGTATGCGCGACGCATCAAGAACGAAGGAGAGCGTATGCAACGTCGAGAAAGAGAGAGGTAATGATTCCTCCTCTCTCTCCTCCTGTGCCGCTCTTTCCCCCTCTCTCTGTTAACCCTTCCCCGGCGAATGGGGACGAAAATTGAAAGGAGTTTTGCGCTTTGTTCGTCGACAGCCGCCGAGGACTAAGGCAGCGCCGCGCGCCGTCGACGGAGCCATGCCCACGGTGAGTCCGAAACGTCGCCGCGCGGCGCTTTTAGTTTTGCGCTAAAGTCGCTGGCGTTGGAGTGCGCCGTCCGGCGGAGCTTACCGATAGCTTGCGCCCGTAGCAAGAGTGCCGTCTGCTATTTTTCTCGCGATCCCTGCCTTGGACACCTGGTAGCAGACGACGCGCGCTTTCGCGTCGTCTGCGGCGAAGCTCTATTCTCGCGCGCTTGCGGCGACGTCGTCTGCACCTGCGACGATTCCGCTGGCGTGGAGCTTCGTCTGCAAGGTCTGTCACGCCAGATTGTAACACTGCGACGCTACGTTTTGCGACGTTCTAGCGCGTTACGCGTGTTGAGAACCTTCTATGCGCGCGTGTGAGGTTGTGCGCGAATCCTTTCTTATTTATATCTCTTTGCTCTCTTTCTATCGGTGCTAGAGCGGCTCAGGCGGGTCGCCAGGCATCAGGAAGTGGATTCCACGGGCTCGAATTGAGGTCGCTTTTGCTTCTTATTTTCTTTTTCTCTTCCTCGCCCCATCGAGACCGGCCTTAGTTGTGGTGGCAGCGTCCGCCGCCTCAGGCTGATCTCTATCTGCCTATCGAGGAGCAGCATAACGGATCGCCGATATCTGCTCGAAATTCGACGATGTGGTTCGTTTAAACACGTGCTGCAGAGGTTATCCGAAGGATCAGCAGGTCGCCGGTTTCGGTCTTACTTGAGATTTCGGTAATAGACGGCTGTTTCGGCACCATCTCGTACTACGTGACGGAAACAAACGCAGACGAGGTCCTGGAGACTACTACCGTTTTTGTGGCCCGTGTGAGAGTGGAAAAGTATATTGGAGGTCCATAGCTGTTCAGAGTCGTTCAATCGCTCAAGTTACGAATCTTCGAATCAGAAAGTGGACAGGGTGGACAAATAGCGTTTAATGGTTAGCAGGCGATGACATCGACGATTAATTGTCTATAGTTACCCATGGGTTGTTTCCCGAAAGTTTTCTCTTCTGGGTTTTGAGCAATTGAATTGATTGTGCTCCCAAGGAGCTTAACCGCTACGTAATGACTTTCGAATTTCGGACCATTCGAGGTACCGGATTTTGATGCATGGGTCCCGTGGGGGAGTTTTACAAGTGGTCAGATCAAAGAGCATAACTGTGTGCGAGGTCGGTTGCGATGCTACTATGTTTTCTTCCAGCTGAGACCTTCGCTGTGTTGGCAAAACTTGTTTACTCGTGTGGACGAAATTACGAAGCTACTTACCTTTCAGATCACGCAGCCCGCTGGAGGGCAAACACTCGTACTTGATGTTCAAGATATAAGTCGCTAACGATGCTTTTTTCAATGAAAATCATGGTTGTTCAGGTAAACAGTTTGAAGTGAAGTGCAGGCGCACTAGAACGCGCTGCGCGAAACCCCCTTGAACACGGGCGAGCTTTTTACCATGAAGACGATATTGCTACGATTCGGACGAAGTTTCTACAGAATGCGTTCGTTTAAATTTGAATCTTCAACAACACACTTTGCAGTGTGAACTTCACCTTTTCGACGAGCTTTTGGAGGTCAAGCTGCAGTGAAAGGTTCAAGCAAGATTTACTGAGGTTGCAAACGTCAGTCGCACCCTCGTTTTAAAGGCGCAGTTATATAACGGCGGATGATAACTACGCCCTTGGTGGATTTCGTTGCTACATAAAAAAAACTAGGTTCAGTAAGATGGATGTGATTACTACATAATTAACATGAACAATTAGAATAATTTATCAGCGTCTGACGCTGATCAATGTACGGTGTCCTGCTCAAGGCCGTATCGAATCAGTGAAGCGGAAAATTCAACATCGTCCTTTTCTTGGCCCATGTAACAGTAAACGAAACTTCAAATTTAGGCTGTTTTTGCCTGTAAGGTCAGATATTGCAATGAGGAATCTGACAGTAAACCTCATGGCCCGTTGGTACTTTCTCTGTGTTGTGGCAAATACTTTGCGAAAATGCGTTTGCTCACTGGTATAATGATTTCATAGAAACCTGCGTTATGTGCTGTGCGATGTCAGTGCACGTTAAAGATCCCCAGGTCGTCGAAATAATTCCGGAGCTCTCCACTACGGCACCTCTTCCTTCCTTTCTTCTTTCACTCCCTTCTTTATCTCTTCCCTCAAGGCGCGGTTCGGGTGTCCGCCGAGATGTGAGACAGATACTGCGCCATTTCCTTTCCACAAAAACCAATTTCAATCCAATCTGTATCGTTGCCTCCACTACGGCACCTCTTTATTCCTTTCTTTCGCTCCCGCCTTTATCCCTTCCCTTACGGCGCGGTTCAGGTGTCCAACGATATATGAGACAGATACTGCGCCATTTCCTTTTCCCAAAGAACCAATTGTTATTATTATCCAATCTGTATCATACGTCATACACCGGGCATTAGAGATTTCACCGAGAAAAGAGAATGTGAACAAGGCACATCGTAGGAACATGACGTTATGCGGGCGAGTTGACGAGACGTTATGCCGGAACGGGGACGTCGTTATGGCTGGCTTCTCCGCAGCTTGCCGCACGTGCTTCCTATAGTTTAGGCCTCACCCCGGCAGAAACTTGTCTTTGACTGAAATCCAAATGTGAAATTAACGTTCACTGACATCGCACAGCCCGTAACGCAAGTTTCTATGAACTCATTATACCAGTGAGCAAACGCCTTTCCGAAAAATATTTGCCTCAACAAATAGAAAGTACCAATGGGCCAGGAGGCTTACTTTGAGATTCCGCATTGCGAAATCTGACCTTACCGGCAAAACAGCCTAAATTTTAAGTTGCGTTTGTTTAAACAGCTTCGTACACACGATTTCCGAGTTCGGTTTCTCCTTCGAAAACGACCGCATGCGGCCACTCGCTGTTAAAGTGCATTCAAACTTAAAAATCGAGCGCTGGCTGGAAACCTAAGCGCAGCGAAACATTCATCGCATCTAGAAAGTCGGGACCTCACCCTCTGAATCCAGCACTGTTTAAGCAAAACACTGGCACCATGGTGTTTAGACTTACTTTCCTAAAGAAGGAAACATACCCTGCATTATGGAAAAAGGCATTTTTGAGCGGGAAACCGTTTATGAACGCAATTGTTTTCATACAATGTAAGATTTAAAATCTAAGGTTTGACGAAATATCGTCTGGTCGGGTAGTAAGTAACTCATTTCAACAGAAAAAAAGGCAGACGCCGACCAAAGGTTTTTGTCAAAACAGACGTTTCGGCGTGAACAGAGTGAACAAGGCTTCCGTATGGAAGCCGAAACGTCTGTTTTGACAAAAACCTTTGGTCGGCGTCTGCCTTTTTTTCTGTTGAAATGAATGTAAGATTTCACTCTAACAATCAATATATCCGCAGATCACCCGCCAACAGGCTTGCATTTTTCTTCTTTATTTATTTCTTTTCATATCCAGCTTTCTCGGGAAAAAAATTTGAAAATTGGAAAATTGTAAGACACGGTTATGAAAGATATTGAATGAATGGTCCACTATTCTGGTGTGTAGCAAAATCTTCCTTTCAAAGTGTTTCCATCAATCGCATCGAGCTGTTAAGACTGCCACAGAAAACCAGTGGGGAACGCTTTTGACGATGTCAAAAAAGTGAATAGAAAAAAGAATACAAGACTGCCGTCGTGTGATCTGCGAATGTATTGATTGTTGTAGTGAAATCTTACATTATATGAAAAACTACGTTCATAAACGGTTTCCCGCTCAAAATGCTTTCGTCCAGAATTGCTGGGTATGTTTCTTTCTTCCTTTCTTACTTTCGTTCTTTCTTTCTTCCTTTCTTTCTTTCTTCCTTTCTTTATTATTATTTCTTTCTTTCTTTATTCTTTTCTTCCCTTCCTTCTTTCCTCCTTTCCCTCTTTCTTCCTTTCTTTCCTTCCTTGCTTGCTTCTTTCTTTCTTCCTTTCTCTCTCTCTTTCTCTCTTCCTTTCTTTCTTTCTTTCTTTCTTTCTTTCCTTCTTTCTTTCTTTCTTTCTTTCTTCCTTTCTTTCTTTATTGCTTTCCTTCTTTCGTTCTTCCTTCCTTTCTTCCTTTCTTTATTTCTGTCCTTCCTTCTTTCTTTATTTCTTTCGTTCTTCCTTCCTTTCTTTCTTTCCTTCTTTCTGTCTTTCTTTCTTCCTTCCTTTCTTTCTTTTTTTTTACTTTCCTTCTTTCTTTCTTGCCGCCATTCTTTCTTTCCTCGGTATATCTCTCTATCAGTTGTTGCCACTGTCTCTGCCACAGCACGGGTATCGGGGCAGCTCCAAGTTATTGGCCATCCGTCCGCACTGAAAGGGGTCATCGTTCGGACGACGCGGTGCACATGCTTCGCGGATGAGTCGCTCCGATTTCGCTCGCCCTCCTCTTGTTTGCAGCGATGATTCTGAACAGAACTAGACAGTCACTGGTGTGTTTTTTTATGTTGCTTTCAACCCTCTTTGTATCATGCATCTCTGTCTGCCGGGAACAATGGCTGTCGGCACGTGAAGCGAGTCTGTGTTTACTTTCATTTGCAAGTGCGAGGACAAGGATATCACCAGAATACCCCAGGGACAGCTGCTCGCTAAAAACTCCGTATCAGCATACCGACGATAGGAGAAACTTGTTTTCGTCTCCTACATAGGAACGGAAAATTTCGCGCACTGCATCGGTGTTGGACCCCATTGCGGGCTCACCCTTTTGACATTGTTTCGCCGATTTCTGATCGCGGTAATCTTTCGGACTCCACAAACACTCCAGAGAAATACCACCTGGATTTCTTTCTTTCCATCATTTAAAGAGTCGCTTTCTCAATTAAGGAAGTGGTTTTATCTAAAAGGCCAGTTTGTTGGGCTGGTTTGTTTTGTTGCATACGTTAGGCGCCACACAAAGACAGGGTGCACAAATATGAGGACAAGACCTGCATGCATTATGTCTCAAGCCCTGTTGCTGTTGATGCCTCTGAAGGAATGGCACATACCGACCGTGGGCAATTGGCCAGAGTCTTGTGCAGATCCAAGCAGAAGAAAAATTCACCCAGACTTAGCTCAAACGGTTCATAAATAAAGATTGAGGAATCAAGCAAGCCCTGTCCACATGTATGTGTTCTTTGTCTTTGGTTTCTTGGAACTTCGCAAGTTGTGGTAGGCGAAACGTGTGGTAGTTTACTTCAAACCGCGAAACGTCAACGGCATGCGTGACAGAAGTCTGGAAACAAATTCCAAAATTGGTAGGGCCAGTAGTTTTTCTGGGTGGTCAAAAATTACTGCAGAGTTAGTCCTAAGATACACCGAAATTAACTGGCGTCTTTTCGTACAAAAAAGAAATATATTTCTCTGATCAATTTTCCTGCAGCTGAACTTACTCGGTGACGTACCGCTAACCTTTGTAACATAATATAAGTTTACCTATGGCAGTAATTGCTCATTACCATTCACATGAGTGCATACAAATGACTTTCTAAGGAACTTTGCAGTTGAAGAGACACGCACCTCGGAAGGAGCCTCGAGAACCTGGAATACCGCCGTTCCTGTCCCGAGGGCAGTCCCTGCACCAACTAAGCTAGCCAAGGCGGCTAGCAGTTGGCAGGGCGACGCCTAATTCAGTGACAACTCGAAGTGGCAACGATGTTAGCCGTGCTTGGCTTAGTTGATAGACCGACCTGGAAACCTTATAGGCGGTGGTGTCGGGTTGGAGTCCCGGACCGAGACGAATTTTCTTTCAGCTGCGAAGTTGAAGAAAGTTGAACAAACTGGTTTTCCTTTGTGGCCGAACGATTGCGCTGATGTGTAGGGTAATGAGTGAATACTCTCATAATTGAAATTTACTCCACCTAGGGGAATCCCCCTAGATACATAGAATACACTCTAAACACGAATACGCCTGTATAGCTGTAAAAATGGACTATGGTGTCTTCTAGTGCACTTCTTTTTGTATAAGGGAGTGCGTCAGAGGTTCTACTCCTTTTTTACTGCTTTGTGTTTTAAGTGTGTAACTTTATATGCATCTTAGGGCAATAACTAACTGTACGAATGTCCTCTGGGGTAAGTGGCCTTTGAGTCGTGCTATGTCGCTGCTGTGTACTCAACTGCCTCACCGCAGTAAAACAGTTAAGGCGCTATTTCACAGCGTCTTGGACAACGCAGCAGAAAGGCCAACGGCGTCCACTACTCACCACCCTGGTGAGAATTGGACTGTGTTGGATGTCGGACAAGGTCGCATTTATTCCCAAAATAAATGAACTATTTTCACGTAAAGGGCCCTTCATTCCTTCGGTGAACACATATGTGTGCCAGCTGCTGGACACCTGCGAAGTGAAGAGATGGCACAGCCTGCGCGGGGAGGCGGTGTAGCTGTCAACGTCCTCATTCTTGTTGCACGTACACGTGTGGCCAATTGGAAGCGGAGCATGCTTTGGCGTTTGAATATTTCTCATGCGTTCTGCAGGAGAATATGGCAAGGACTCTTGGGTTTACACCCGGACGCACCACCGTCATTTTCTAGCCTATGTTTAAAGTACATCCTAATTTTCACTGGGTTAGAAACGAGATGAGTTTGATGGTCTAAGCGTGATCAGCGTTATTATGGTCGCGACTGTACCCAATAATGCAGACATTACTCATGAACGACGCTTTTCGGAGCTGCTGCTTCACTGAATCACGAGCTCCCGTTTTTCGCCTTAGAACTGGACGACTGTGTACGCGTATCTGCGACCTTCGTTACAGCAAATTTTTGCTCGCATGCTTTCTTCTTTCAAATGACGCGTTAGGCACAAGTACACACGAAGCACTCTGTGTGTCCCCTTTCGACCGCTGAATAATTTATAAGTGCATTTATTCTCGATGCTGTTTCAGTTCCGGTTTCATGAACCGAACGATGGCTGTGGTGTGCAATAAAAATTGTCCGTAATTCGAGTCCTCCATATTAACAGGGCACCATTGTACACGTGAGTCGCAGGTGACGTCACAAGCGCCATGATGGCGGGAAGCTTCCGCGGTGCAGGTCAGAGAGCAGGTAGCGATACGCGGATTAGGAAAAGGCTCAGATTTTCGACAGTGCTTCTAGTCTCAAACATGTCGCCCGCTATGACGCCACTGCTATCCACGTAAAGTTTACAGCAGCTGTTGGCGCTCTCTGTAGAGAGCTATATAGTGCAAATCTGTCGGCTTTGGCGTCTACGCTTACCCGAGCCACGTAGACCTGAATAAAATTACCAGACGCGGCAGGCAGCAAATTAACAATAATATATATACAAAAATAAGCGAGAGGATAGCCGCGTGAAAACCCGCCTCCATGAAAGTCAAGTTGGTTACAACATCGCATATGCTGTTGCGAGAAGCGTTCGCCATGGTTGCCGGCGTGACTGCACGTCTTGGAAGTTCTAGGAACCTTCATCCTTTTTCTGCCAGGAATTCTGTTCATTTCCCCTGAGAAGTTACGCTAAGTTGCGTCAGGGTTGCAATAGAGCACGCTGGAGTCGGGGGTCAGTAAGTTGTTTCCGGAACCCTTTTTCTAACCTTAGAGGTATACTACCGTGCTCCTAAATATACTGGAAAGCACCTGTAATGATTACCTGGGACCTCCGTTACAGAAATGGTCTATAAAGAGTCTATAGACTTCTTATAGACTCTATTGCCTTCATATATATATATATATATATATATATATATATATATATATATATATATATATATATATATATATATATATATATATATTTCTCTATTCATATTCTATAGACTGTCTATAGACAAACGTCTACGAAAAGTGTATAGCTATAAATCTATAGCTTGTCTATAGAGTGCCTATAGGATTTTTATTGCCTATAGACTGTTCTCTAGGGTTTGTCTATAGAGTTTATATACTTTATAGACAGAAGTCTATGGGCAGTCTATAGACTGTCTAAAAAATTTGTGAGAGCTAGGCAAACAATGGGTTGAAAATCGTGGCTTATGACGATTAAGTGGGTCGATGGCTTTGGCAGCGAAGGATTGACGTACTGAGTGACGTGAGCATTTCCTCTTTGTCAGCTCTGCGTACTCAAGAGTGGTTATAACGCAAACATTATTCGAGGAAACAGTTCTTGTCATGCAAAAAAGCGATCGTTAAGGCAGATAATTAATGCCAGGAATTTCAGTTTTTCTTCTGTTAATTGCTTGCCACTTCAATGACACTGTTCTTGTCATGCAAAAAGAGTGATCGTTAAGGCAGATAATTAATGTGAGGAACTTCAGTTTCCCTTCTTGCCACTAATGACTCTGTAGATGACAAGGGTGTGGCGACAATAAAAAGAAAGATAATCAAACCTCACTTTCGCACTATGATACAAAAAGTATAATATATACTACAAAAATTCATCAGCAGAGAACACGGGTATATCGACTGGCATCATGATCACCACTATGACCGCCGCGTGCAGAATGAAGAGAGAATTCACAAGTGAAAGGAAGCTGAACTAAAATCAGTCATGCATCGCCGCGTAGATTCAGGTCAACTACACCTTTCCTTATCCTTCCTTCTTCACTTAATTGTAGAGTGTTCCACGCATGGACACCCCGATGCCGATATCTAGTCTGGATACGTCAATACGTTCGTATCCCTTGCGACTATTTTCGGCATCGAACGAAATATTCCGCCTTGCTAATATGTCAGGCGAAATAGCTAAAGCACAAATGCTGCTGCTCGGCAATATTTTTTCCCGTTGATTGTGCTCGTTCGATTCAATCCCAAGCAGCCCAGATAATCGGCCCAACATTGGAATAGTATGGTTTCACTACGGTCTTTTGTAGGACCGGCCTTTGCTAATATATTTCCAATATTGGAACAATTACACGTGATGCTTGGGTTTGGGATATTGAACCTTCGGCAAACAACGTGTGGCCTAATGAGCACGAGGAGGAATCAAAGGCCCATTTGCCCCAAGAATTTCACCCCACAGAAGCCGAACGCCTGGCCAATGGAAAACTTGTTATCTAATGAAAACCGGTGACTACCCGGTGACCTCCCGCGTACGCGGCACTTCTACTTAGTTACGATCAGAAGCTGCACTCTCGTCTTGGCACATTCCCGGCCTTCTAACCACTGCACAGAACTAGCCAGACAGCACGCCTGGTGCGTGCATGCGCAAAGCCCTCAGGGCACATCAGGACCCGCCACCGTTGAGAAGCAACTTATTCACTTGGCAGGCAAGCAGGCAGGCGTAAACAGGAGGCATCCATGCACGTGAACCGGCTTCTCTGTATATCGTTGAGAGCGGCGGCTGGAATCGTCGCCGCATGCACTCTACTAATCGGGACCTCCTGCTGGATGGCTTCCAACACGCTTATAGCTCGTGAACGATCGTGCTTACTAACCCCCCCCCCCCCCCCACCCCTCTCTCTCTCTCCCACTCCCCCTTTCCATTTAACACACGGACTTGACGAGCTCGAGTGCGAGTAAAAGGCAGCAAGCACTACGTGACGTGCTTATGCCTGCCGCGAGCCATTAAGCCGGACGGGTCTGTTCCTCCTCGCGATTTGACTGCCGCGCTGCCCAAGAAAGGGCGCTACCTGCGCCTCCCCTTTCCTTCCGCCCCGGCCGCCAGGGGTCACCGTGATGTACACCAGCTTGACACCAGCTCGTTCTCACGCGGGCGTGGTGCCTAATGATGCGGTCGGTACGGCGCCAATTAGGCGTGATGAAGCCCGAGCACTCAAGCGCGACTGTGGAACACCTGTTGCTGCAACTGTCTGCAGGCCGCAATAGAGGAAGGAGACAAAGAATAGAAAAAGAAAAAGTTGTTGCGATTTGCTGAGTTGCCATTAGGCTTTTGCGCAAGCTCGGCTATTTTCGCTCAGATTTTCCTCCTCCTTATCCTTATATTTTTCCACTTTGGACTGCCAGAGAATTTTAATTGACTGCGGTAACAACCCCACGCAGAGAGACAATGGGGTGGGCTCCTGTGTGCGAAGTGGATCTCGGCGCAGCCTTCAGGTCTTACGCGAGCTGTAACTGCGCAACCACAGCCAAGAATTAAGAGTACGCTTTGTTCGCTCTCTTGCTTACATTCCGCTAGCACCTCCCAGTTCAAAAATGGTTCAAAGGTTACCAGTGACGACGCTAGTGACGTGGCTTCTGCAGCGGTGACGTACACACTGCAGAACGAACCAGTGTCCCGGAAGCCACTCTTTCCGGTTGCGTAAAATGCGACATCTAATGCGACTGGATGCATTCGAAATCCAAGTCACGTGATTTAGAGTTTTCCTCGACAAATGGATACAGAAAACACGTACTACACGGATGCTACCCAACCAACTGCCGGGGCTATCTCCGATGAAGGGATTTCACCGAGACGTCACAGGGTCTTCATAATACGCTTATATGAAAGAGCCCGCCCACACTAGAAGCGCGATGGAAGCTGTACGCATGGTCACCGCCACGTTGACGTCCGTGACGTCACGTGCAAGCCATCTGTTGTATAGAGAACGAATGTGGAACAGTGCAAGACAGTTGCTACAAGGAAAGAACCAATAAAACTACGAAAACCAAGATACCAACAAAAATCAAACATTGCACGAGCCCGAGATGATCCTATATAATATAGCGTAGGTCACGGTAACTAAGTGATAACTGGAAGATACAGCAACGAACGCGAACTGAAAAAAATAAAAACATAGGAGGCACTAACAGAATATATCACACTAACATATTAGACGAGTAATGAATACGGCGAAAAGTGTAGCTAGGCCCACAGGTAGCACATACAGCACTAAGAAGAAATATTGCCACGTGAAACCCTTTTCGAAACTACAAAACCCTGCTGTTGCACAGCGCTGGCTCAAGTTACGTTGCATGTGCAAGCGACAGAAATTGCATGCACACCCGCATAAGTATGGTTGCCGCGTTCGTTTTATTGCCAGAAAAGGCGCGAAAAGATGAAACGAAAGGCTTGCATTTTTCGAAACGCTTATTTGTTTCCTGCACCTTATATTCACCAGCTGGCGCTGTGCTTTGTTTTCACCAAGACGAAGCATTACTGAAAGGTGACATCGTGAACGTCATTCGGCCAGTGCATGCAGCGAACATTAGTACGTACCGTCTTGACAAAGACGCAAAACGAACTGCGCCGCTGCGGTGGCTCAGGGGTTATGGCGCTCGGCTGCTGACCCGAAATGCGCGGGTTCGATCCCGGCCGCGGCGGTTGAATTTCGATGGAGACGAAATTCTACAAGCCCGTGTACTGTGCGATGTCAGTGCACGTTAATGTACTCCACGTAGCCGAAATTTCCGGAGCCCTCCACTACGGTGTCCCTCATAGCCTGAGTCGCTTTGGGACGTTAAACCTCCATAAACTAAACCAAACGAAACCAAAACGAACTGAATGAGGTACTCATTTTTTCCCTGTAGTATTTCTGACAGGAATAAGTTGCCGGCTGAAGTGGTGAGTGTTCATCGAGAAGTATTTTTAAGACTAATCAATCATTTATGATTGTACACTTCCATCAAACCAATAATTACAGACTGAATGTGCTGTCTGTTCATTTTTCTGTTTCACTGATCTTGATACATTGTTCCTTTGTCCTCGTTTCAATTTCTTTTATGTGATTTTATTTTACTGCTCGTCACTTTTTATTCGTCACCCACTCCCCTTCTTTGTCGCTTCGGTGCTGCAGGGCGTGCTGTAAATAAAATAATAAACGAAACCAATTAAGTAGCCGAGGCACGGGTTTGTTTCTTACCGTGTAGCAGAGTGCTTATGGAACCCTAAGCTCTTATCTGTGTAAGGCGAGGAGAACCACATTGCTTACCCATCTAGGCCTTTTGGCCTTTATCGGTGCCGTAAGGGCTCGACTATACGTCTGCGCAGCAAACTCTGTTGCCTGGCCAATTTCGGTATTGACAGTGCATGCATGCTGTCAGTGCACTGTACAGTACTAGGCATAAAACAGCAGCTCACATGCAGGGGACCTAAAGCAGCTCTCGTATTTTGTTACTTTTTAAAATCTATTTACAACGCGCTGGCTAGCGCTCAGCTTAAAGTGGCATTACTACGCAATAAAAACTACAAAAGTAAGACAAATAATAAGCATAAAAACAACCTCACAGAACACACTGACGAGTTTTATACAACCGGAAGGACAGAATAAACACGCAAGGCTTCTTTTTCCTTCGATTTTTTTTCTTATTCTATACACAACAATGAAGCGCGAATCGGCAATGCTTGAACCAGCTCGACGTGGTACGAAAGAAGACCGTGAAGTTTTATTTGTGGGGGATATTTTTGGCATATCGACCACGTATTAAAGGGCAAAAAGTAAGTGCGTAAACTAATCAGTCTCAAAACCAAGAGCGCCTCCTAAACTTGAGACTCCAAAGACTCGAAACAGGCTCTCCTAGCACGGCGGGCAGACCACTGCTACTAAAGAGTTAAGAAAGCAGTTTGCGCCGCATCGTTGAACCCAATTCGCGATACTATAGCCAGCTCTGCGTTTATTGCTTCAGGCGCTTTGAGAAGCTAAATTAAGCAGAGACAAGCGCCTCGTAATTTTATGCAGAAGAGCTGCCCGCCACATCGCTACACGCTCAGCCAGTCTTCTGGAGCTGAATGCTCTGGACACGCCGCGGTATATCGACCCCTTGGGAGCTGCAGGGAAGCCTCAAACGCCAGCCGACTCGACACGCGCGGAGCGACCGATAGTGGAAATTGCTCCGCGTCCGACTAAGTACTTATCGCGGGATGTTGGGCGTTCGGCAACCCGACACTGAGGCCCTCGCAGCCCCCTCGTTCTATGGGCGACGGGTGGGGGGGACTCAAGATGAGATCGAATTAGCGAAGAGGGCCTGGCCCCTGTTTAACCCTCCCCTCTCAGTCACCCCTTCGCATAAAGTAAGAAAGAAAGATAGGAAGGAAGAAAAAAAAGGCAAGCGGGCTCCTTTCGTCGACAGCGACGGTCCGTAATTCTTTTCTGGTTGTATGGCTTCCGCACATAACAGAGGTCAACCAGGACGCTGGAAGCACCTTCGGTTATGGCCTCGCCGCAGACACGTCTTGAATGGATTCACTTGTGTCGATGCCGACAGTCTGTGTTGCCCTCTACTCCCTGCCCTTTCTTTTTCCTCTCTGAAGGCGAGAGAAAAACCAGAGTAAAATTTCAAGAGGGCGTCTGCGTTTCGATGGAGGCGAAACGCAAAGGCGCCCGTGTGTTGTGCGATGTCAGGGCACGTTAAAGATCCCCAGGTGGTCGAAATTATTCCGGAGCCATCCACTAGGGCACCTCTTCCTTTCCTCTTTCACTCCCTCCTTTATACCTTCCCTTACGCCGTGGTTCAGGCGTCCAGCGAGATAAGTGAGACAGATACTGCGCCATATCCTTTCCCCCAAAACCAATTCTTTTTTTTTTCCGAGAATGCCGTAACACGCATGCGCACTGTAGCCGCGATGGTGTTAGCTTATCGGCTGCCTTCGTCGGACCTGTCAAAGTCGTCTTCTTGTGTTCCTATAAGTATGATGTCGCTGAACCTGACGTCGTGTCGATGCTGCCTTGAGTTGATCGCGTCTCCACCCGTAGCGGTCTTGCTTACGCCCTCCTTCTCTACATTTGACTAAACGGTCTGGTCTCTTCCGAAGTCATCTATCATATACGTGCTGTCTGGACTGCTTGTTCGCTATTCACGACGGAGTGGTTAGTTTTCCTTCTCTAACCGTGACCCATCAGCCCGGCAGAATGCTCCGACTAAACGCATTCGCCTTTAGCGCCTCTTCGTCGAGTTGGTCACCCCTTTTGTGCAGATCGACTCTTCCACAACTGCTCAGCCAAGTGCCTTCTCTTCGGTACGGGTCTGATGGATTCGCAGCTCAGATGCATGGCTCAACCCATGACTCAGTGTACGCCTGTCACTCGCGTGTGAGGCTCACACCATTCCTCATCTCAAGCCTCACTAAACACGGATACATTGGAAGGTGTTTCGAAGCATCTGCCTACCGTTTGGTCTGCACTGGCCCAGTTCAGAAAGGACGCCGAAAAGTGAAGCATAGCGCAATAATTAGATCACAAAGATGGTGGTGGCTCAACTCGGCTTGGCCAGTTTATACGGAGCGAAAGGCAACCGGAACAGTGGCCGATGTCGACGTGGAGACGTTGGCAGCATCCGCGGCCCTTTTCTGCTTGAGATACCCTTGTTGCCTGCGCCGCTAATTCTCCAGACGTACCTCCCATTCTTCACCGGTTTAATCAACTGGACGAGCCCGCTTTCGCGACTTATCTCCAGCCAGCGCGGCTTCGTGACGCTCTCTGTCGTAGAAATCGCTAGAAGCAGCCCGGCGCTTCCAATGATCAGTCGAAGAACCCGTCCCGGTGACCGGTTCTGGCTCCATGTCTCTGCGGTGTCTAGGCGGCGAGCGCTGGCCTTTATGCAGCGAGAGCGACTCACGTGGTTCGTGACGTGTCCCAACTGGCGAGAGCGAGCGGTCGCCTCAGCGGCGGAACGAGCGGTAACAGCTGCGGCAAGCCACGTTGTATGACGTCGCAGCCACACCTGTGGCGAGCTTCCAGTTAGAGGTCAAATCCAAGCGTCATTTCACCTTCAGCTTTGCATGCGAGAAGTGGAGCTTTCGCTTCAAAACCGCTGTGAACAACAGAACCGCGTGGGGCGCAGCATGTTGCAATGGACGGGTTTAAAAGCAAAAGTACTCTACAGTCTGCGCGTGTCGACAGTTCTGAAATGTGAAATTTTCGCATTTAAACATTCGTAGTTCGCGGACTGCAATCCGAAAAAAAAATATTCTGGCAACATCCTTCTTTCACTGTTTGAACAGCGTGTCGCTTTCTCTACTGATTCTACAATCTTGGCTCAGAGGTTAGGGCGCTCGACGGCTGAGCCGGAGTACCTGGGTGAAAACCCGGCCGCGGCGGCCGCGTTTCGATGGAGGGGAAACGCAAAGGCGCCCGTGTGCTGTGCGATGCCAGTGCACGTTAAAGATCCCCAGGTGGTTGAAATTATTCCGGAGCTTTCCACTACGACACCTGTTGCTCTTTCATCGTTCACTCCCACCTTCCTCCCTTCCCTCACGGCGCGGTTCCGGTGTCCGCCGATGTGTGAGACAATTACTGCACCTTTTACTTTCCTCATAAACCAATCTTCCTTCACTTTTCCTACTTTCTGAAAATTGATTTACTTCCCGTCTGGTTACCCGCCGCGGTTGCTCAGTGGTCAGAGCGCTCGGCTACTGATCCGGAGTTCCCGGGTTCGAACCCGACCGCGGCGGCTGCGTTTTTATGGTGGAAAAACGCTAAGACGCCCGTGTGCTGTGCGATGTCAGTGCACGTTTGAGATCCCCAGGGGGTCGAAATGATTCCGGAGCCCTCCACTACGGCACCTCTTTGTTCCTTTCTTCTTTCACTCCCTCAATTATCCCTTCCCTTATGGAGGGGTTCATGTGTCCAACGATATATGAGACAGATACTGCGCCGTTTCTTTTCCCCCAAAACCAATTATTGCCGTCTTGTTTAGAATGAATGGATGGATGGATGGATGGATGGATGGATGGATGGATGGATGGATGGATGGATGGATGGATGGATGGATGGACGGACTGATGGATGGATGGATGGATGGATGGATGGATGGATGGACGGACGGACGGACGGACGGACGGACGGACGGACGGACGGATGGATGGATGGATGGATGGATGGATGGATGGATGGATGGATGGATGGATGGATGGATGGATGGATGGAGCATAGGGGCATCCCCTTTGAAACGAAGTGGCAGCAGTTGTCTCCATGCTCGGCTTTTTTCTTCATAACTCTTTCACGGTGTTATAAATAAGTCTATAAATTTGCCATTTTCTTCTAACGCATTTTTAATCCTGCACTTTAAACCTAATCTCACCTCTCCGCTTTTGAGCCACCAATCTTCCAGTCACTTTTTGCTAACTTCCACCGCAGATTCATCCAAATGACCACTATTATCTCTAAATACTAGGGCCTTAGGGAGAGCGACTGTGACTGCATCGATATCCAGATGGATACCACCACATTCGATAAAGTGATGTTCAATTGTTTCTACAGATTTACCACACGCTGGCCATGTGCCATCTTGGATATATTTGTTTTTTTAGCTGCATGTTCCAAGACACCTTGATATCTTCCAACAGTAGTACCCTTGCTCTTGAGTTATCATGGAACGCCAATCCAAAAGCGCCCCCCGTCGGGAACTTTCGGATGCAATTTCCGCAGGACTTTTTTAATGTTGCATTCGACTCTGTCGCTTAGTTTTCGAGACCGCCGCTCTGACCTGCCTATTTAGTTCACTCATCGGTAATAATTCTCGTAAACAATCCTCGAAGCGGCGCAACAGACGAATGCTCCCAATAATTCCACCTTCCATTTCTTTATCAGGCTCGAAAGCATGCATACGAGTCATTATGAAGCAACAAAAGCCAAAAACCTCTTCTAGAGAGGTGGCCACGTAATCATTCTGCAGGTTGTTGTTTTATCGCCTTCCACGGCCGGCTCGAAGGAATGCGGCGGGCTGACAATACGGAGAAGTGAAAGCGTCTGCAGATAAGCTGCAGATAGGTGTGAAAGGGCAATTTATAACATCGAAAAACTGGAGCAAAAGGAAGAATAAGGGCGGAAGTGCGCTAGAAGGTGAACTGGCAGATGACGCAGAATACCATGTCCATGCCTATCTTCTCCTGCGCCACTTTGCGGCGATAAGCGGCCGTGTCCCTCTACAGAGAGCGGCTACACGCGCATTTGTACACACTAAGAGTGGGCGATCCTGTACATCCGCCTTTACATCCGGCCACCACTCCCATTTGGCGGGTGTAAAGCGCCTTGAAAAGACACGCTTCTACGGTGGCTTGCATGCGCGCACAGGCCCAGATTGGTGATAATGAAGATGAATTTTACTGGGGCAAGGGAAGCTTTGGTTAAAGAGCGCCATGGCACCAGATGTTTTAGTCTATGCAACCTGTGGTCAGAGACATAATTTCGCACAATTTCAAAAGAGTGGAGCCGAGAACCAGGCGAGAGGACAGCTTGTACCCACTGGAAACCATTGGGTACCAGAGGGCACTGAGAATAGAACACCGCACCCTGTGCATTTGAGGCGGATTCTAAGACCCCTTGGCCATTGCTGGGATCAGGCCCAGATCGTGTCGTCCGCTGTACTGATTACTTTACAATATACTAAACTAACACGCCTGAGTCACTTATAATAAACGGTATGTCCGAATACAGTATTTTCTACGGACGGATGTTTATTGCTTGTTCTTTGCCTTCTTGGGCATACCAAAATACAACAGACTGTAAGCGGGCAATTGTCTCTGCGACGAAGGCCTCGTATAGGTATATGTAACAGACGTAGCTGGATGTCTTTCCCTAGCGCCATCTTGAAATGGAGACATCTTAGCGCCTTTGCATCCACTGGAACGAGCCAATGAGCCAGTGGTCGAGAGACCGATGGGATGATGACGATTAATGTAAAACATTATTGGTTCCCATAAGAAGTTTGCCTAATCCCGGAGGGACCTTCAGTTCAGGGTTGCGGCAGCGGCTGCCGTCAATGCGACCGGTCCACTAGCTTGCGCTGGTCATGTAGGTTCAGGATGGGCATCACGGTTTCTCGTTGAAATGGGGATGGGGTGGATTGCCGGGTTTAGTTGGCACTCCCAGGTTTTATGCTATAGGGAAGGGCATTAATTATAGTTTGGCCATACATGTCAAGGCATAGTACGGGGTTCAATTTGTGTAGCATGCTCAGTTGAGTGTACGCATTGGTTTTTATCTATCTGCACAGGAATCTTTCCTTGCGTCTTTGTGGTTTGAACTGCACAATTTGCAGACACAACAGGCCTCCTTTTAGAGTAGGCGCTACCGAGGATCATCGAGTGGGCCAATGCTGGCGCTGAAAAATAATCGGCAAACAAGGCAGGAAACAGGACTTTCCCATCTGGGATGCCTCATGCGCAACGCCATGCGTGCGATAACCGCATGACGACGCATCCATGCTGTTGACAATACACTACAGCAATCTCGACTTACGTCATTTCGCTTTTGTGTTGCTTCCCCAGGTCTTATCGTCCCTCCGTGCATCCTACTTCACTGCTTCTTAGCTCGGACCTCTGCGCCTCCTCATAAGAATGGTCTGTATGTGTCATGTAACCTGAAGACTGGAAACGAATGTTTGAGAGTACCGAAATGCTTCCTTTCTTTTACCCATCCTTAGACGCACAAGAGTTGAGAATAGCTAATTTTTTAATGTTTCGGTTGGAAGAAACATGACGAGGTGACACCGGGGACTGGGGGAGATCGTGCATATTGCAGGACTCTGGATTAATTTCGATTGCTTGGGGTTCCTTAATATTCACGGAAACTACAGCACACGTTATTTTTTTTTCGGTCTCTGCACTTGAGGCCTCCACGAAAATGCGGCCGCCGTGGCCGGCACCGAACCCGCAACATCTTGACTGCATCCGAATGCAAGAGACTGAACCACCACGGAGGGCTAACTACGTCAGACTCTACTTTAAAAAAAAAATAAAGATCCCTGAGAACAAAACCACCGAGTTTTTGTTTTAGTAAGAATTTGTTTTATGGCCTTTTCTTGTTCTGTTAATTTTTTAGCCAGCCAAACACACATTATTACTGGGAAAATTGTATTTAAGGGCATAATGTTTTTTTTTTCATTACACGAGCCAAACTAGTGAGGTCAACAGCAAAAAGGAGTCTGTAATCAGCTTTTGGAAGTGAATAATGGTATATATATCCTACTCTAAACACTAATTCGTCTATATGGAAGTTATAAGGAAGTGCTCTAGATAACAGCTTACTCCCTTATTACTCCTTTCCGCTCAGAGTGTAGCTTTGGAGATCCGTGCGAAAAAAATTATAGTCGGATACAGATTAAGTCAGCAGTGAAGCTTTGCACACATTCAGTACCGCCATATAGAATTCCTCCATGACAAAAAAGTAGTCCATTGTTAAAACCTTTTTTGTTCCCCGAGCGAGAAGCTTATCATGCTCAATAAAAAAAAATTATAAGCGCATATTGCCGAGGGCATGATCTCTATTTGCTGGTACGCCTTTGTACTCATCCTTACGACATCGTACTACCATAGGCATACTCACAACTGCCATACCGTATACCCAATAAATTATCTTTAAGTTTAAATACAGCCGCCACGGTGGCTGAGTGGTTATGGCGCTCGGCTGCTGGCCCGAAAGACGCTGGTTCGATCCCGGCCGCAGCGGTGGAATTTCGATGGAGGCGAAATTCTAGAGGCCCGTGTAGTGTGCGATGTCAGTGCACGTTAAAGAACCCAGGTGGTCGAAATTTCCGGAGCCCTTCACTACGGCGTCTCTCGTAGCCTGAGTAGCTTTTGGACGTAAACCCCCATGAAACATAAAAAAAAACATTACTTTCAGTACGAGCGCCGTACACTATTTGGGAATCCATCAACACACATCATTCCGAGCGCCCCCATACATCGGCGCATTCAAGACGCGCATGCAAAATGATTTCGTGGAAGGAAATAAACAAATAACATGAAAGCCTGTTGTGTAAGCCACCGTCCCGGTCACGCCTGCAGTGCCCCAGCACAAACACACTTGAGAGGGGTGATGGTTGCACAATGGAGCCTCGCCGCCGCTGCGAGCAAGAAATAAAGGAGCCTCTATCTTCGCTGCGCTACCGCTACTGCCTCTATGCAGGCTGTTGCGCAAAGAAATCTTTCTCATCCACACCCTCCTTCCCCTTAAACGCCCTCATCCGTTGCCAACTGCCTCATCAAAACCGTGCAGCACTGCGGGAGATGGAGCGGACGTTAGCTAATCAAGGCTCTTTAATACCAGCAGTTACAAAACTCTGTATCTGAACCTAACCATAAGGGGTACGAAGCGTGAAGGGGGAGGGCGTTATAGCCCTCTGCGGCGCCGTCATTGTACTGGAGAGAACGCTTGCTCAAGCAGAGGCACAAAATCGACAGTTCACTGTTTCAGCAACAAAAAAATCTACTAAACGGGTATGACCAGAAATCTATAATTGTGCGTAGGATTTTTATTACCTATAGACTAGTCTATAGGGTTGCTCCATAGAAAGACTGTAGACTTTATAGACAAGAATTTATGATTTGTCTAAAGACTGTTCAAAGAAAGTTTTGTAAAGGAAGGACGCGCACGTGAGTGCGATCGGAGCGTCGCACGTACTGTGGCATGGGTGAGTACGTCGCCTGCCCTCCAGTACACGAGCAGACGGCGCAACAGTGACCAGTTTCCGGTGTTTACCAGGTCGCGGCGCCACCTGTATCCGGAGGGGCCCAAGGCTCTTGTGTCGGGCCAAGGCGCGGGGAGGGGGGGGGGGGGGGGCACATGTCTAACAAGGACACTGACAAAGACTGAGGGAAGGTGGGGTGCGCTTGATTTTGGGTGAGGGGAGGGGGGCGGGGCTCGTACCTGCCTTTGAATACATGCCTCTAAACAGCGGCATTTAGATTGTAGGAAACTTCAAGCTGCCTTAGGGCACGACCGGTTAAAGTGACCACCTTGAAATCGCGTCAGACTTTACAGTGCATCTCTCGGGGGGCGTTCAGTCACTTCTACCTCAAAACTGCGTCCCGTGAACTTCTGGCTCCGCTTGTGCTATGCGTTATCACATCAGTGCACCTGTAGTAGACATCCTTACACATTGCAGGCGCAGTTAGCTCATCATACGCACGCCGTGCCGCGCTTTGCACTGAGCGACTACGAAAGGAAAACCTGACTCCACGTCGGCCAGCTGCAAGTTTCTTTAGACTGAAAAACACACATCGCGTAACTATTTTCGCAAACGTCGACATTGCGCTCCCTTTTCCACACGTTCACGGTATACCCGCCTCAGCATTGCCAGCACAACTTCGGAAACGCTGCACAAATATAACCACGATCGAGCGCGGACACATACATGCACGCGCCGTGACGCGTGGGTAAGATACGCCCGCCCTACGGCGACGGCAGGGCTGTGCAATCGGCGGGACGAAAACCGGAAGGCGAAGAGCGAATGGAAATAAACGGGCGGGTCGGAAAAGCCGCCACCGCTCCATTATGGCGCGACGCACGCACACGCCCTGCCGCTTTCATGCAAGGCGCTTTCGGAAAAGCTCTCCTTTCGTCCCGTGTATTGTCCCGCCTTTTTTTCTTTCTTTTTTGCAACACCCTTTTATTCGCTCCACAAGTGGAGGTGGGACACCTTCACTCGTGATGCTCGCGGAACTGTCCACGCAGAAGCACTTTGAATAACGTCGCTGATGATTCCGGGGAGAGAGTAAAAAAAGGCAGATACTCACGCGAAGCACCGGTGAAAAAGCTGCAGAAGTGCATTTCCCAACCTTTTGCTCGTAGGAACCTTTTGTTGTTGTTGAGGCCCAGCTTACCAGCCATTTTTGCCCTCAGGGCCTGCGTTGAGCAGGACGGCCAGCCATTTTTGTAGCGATAGCTACATTAATAATAATAATTGGTTTTTGGGGAAAGGAAATGGGAGTGAAAGAGAGGAAGAGAGAGGTGCCGTAGTGGAGGGCTCCGGAATAATTTCGACCACCTGGGGATCTTTAACGTGCACTGACATCGCACAGCACACGGGCGCCTTAGCGTTTTTCCTCCATAAAAACGCAGCCGCCGCGGTCGGGTTCGAACCCGGGAACTCCGGATCAGTAGCCGAGGGCCCTAACCACTGAGCCACCACGGCGGGTTGTTACGGTAGCATTTCGAGCCTTCAGCGTGGCGGCGCCACGCCGTCACGTGGTTCGGAGCAGCTGCCGGCGGCGCGGCGCCGTGGCTGATCACGTGGTTCGTCACGTGTCTAAGTTCCCCTCTGCCTGCTGTAGATATCGCGTCACTAAAGGTTTAACTGGAGCTAAACCACCGCCAACTTCTTTTTTTCTGGAATGCGTATAGCATGTGATAAGGATCCACGATTTCTCCACAGTGCTGGCATTCTGGCGTGTGAAGTTCCAAGTACCAGGAGTGTAGTGATTTGAAGGTGTGAAAGGTGTTGGTTTGTAACCTTGCTAATGTTAACCGTATCATATCCACACTGGCCTCTTTTTATTCGCCCGCTACTTCCTCCGCTTCATCGTCTGCTCCTTCCGGGCTTACCTGTAAAACATAGGTAACCAGTACCCCAACGCAACCATTTATTCATTGTACACTACAGACCGAAATGTATACACCAAGCTGAAGACGGCCATACCTGCATGATGCACTTCGCAAACCCTTCATTACCTGGCGCACGTGACCCTAACCATTGAGCCACCGCGGCATTTCTCCATTATGCCTGCTATCCTTTATTTTCGCTGCCCCAGCTCAGGTGCTTCAGTATCGATGGCAGATGCCGGGCTAGCAAAAATCTTTTCCTTCCTTTTTACTATTATTTTTTAACAAAACCACTACCACCAACCTGGCGCACGTGGACTTTATGGCCACGTGCGTCTGGATAACCAGGACAACATTAAGGTTGGCCCCGTAGGTGTGCCTGCCATTGGGTCTTGAGTTATTGCCTGCCTCGTCGGCGGTGATGGCTAAGGTTACGTAATCTACCACGGAGAAGACCCCGCTCGCCACAATTGCTGTCAAACAATGACCATCAATAAGCGATCAGGCAGGCCGTTACGGGTGGGCGGTCGAGGAAATACTTATGAGAGAAGCCATAAATGGGTGACGCGTCGGCCGGACGGTCATCAGGAGGCGTATAAAGGAGCCGATGAAGACTGTCTTCAGGTGGGCGTGTACGGGTGTGAAAGACGGTCGCCACTGGGGTACAGAGCTGCGAGCACAGGTTGCGGCAAGTGTTGCACCGGAGGACACTTGAATCGTCTCACAGGTTGTTATCCTCGCCGTAGAAAATATTGATGGTGGTTATTCCTTCAAAACCACGTTGTTTGGAGTGCAGAAAGGCAATACTGTCAACAGCCATGGTTGAGAACAGTACGTTTGGTGGGCGTATTCATGATGTCGGTGTTTTGGATTTGGGTTAAACATGAAACTGGAACAAATACGAATTTTACAGTTGTTTCGCGGCATAGCTTTCGCAAAATGACGCAATGCATGGGCAACAATGTCGTACATTCGGATTGGAAGGTTCGTTTTAGCACAGATGCCTGAAAGATAGCGAGAAAAAGCCGCGGGGAAGGAAACGCAGCAGGCGGTGCGGAAAGAAATTAAGGACAGTCGGCAACAAAAGTTGACAGCATGCATGCACACGTTAGCCAATGTACTGTAGCGCTGCCTGACGACCTAAAAACTTGGTAAATTATACCACTTGATGAAGCATACCTCATATCTGTAGGCAGTCAACACAATCGGCTATAGCGTGACGGTGCCGAATTTTCTGCTGAGTTTGCATTAGTTGCACACTGCCACCAAACGAGTGACATCAATTAATGGGGAGAGTAGTCAGTTACATACCCGCGTCAACAGTTGTGTCAGGAGAAAGCAAATCATAAGTTACTACAAATCACGACGGAGGAGAAAAAAGTTTTGATTGTCTGACTTCTTGAATTTTAGCCAGCGGTTCACGCTTCAACGATCATGCGTGCGCGTGTCTCATTGGTACGCCTCACCTGGCGACGTCAAGAAGACGCGGGGGCATCCGCATGATTGCCCACGCATTGCTTGGTCGCACGCAGCCAGTGCGCGAGCGACGTTGAGGTGCTTTTTCGAGTCACTCATTGCTACGATGACGAAAGATGCCACCGACGTTTGCAGGTCATGCGCAACCGGCTCAACGTACTGTAGATGCTTCATTTCGAATCGCTCAACGTCTGCTACTGTGTTAACGGCACTCACTCACTCACTTATTTGCCCATCCATTCATCCGTCCGTTCGTCACTCACTCACTCACTCACTCACTCACTCACTCACTCACTCACTCACTCACTCACTCACTCACTCACTCACTCACTCACTCACTCACTCACTCACTCACTCACTCACTCACTCACTCACTCACTCAATCAATCAATCAATCAATTAATTAATTAATCAATCAATCGTTTCCGATTTTAATGTAAGAAAGCCCGCACGAAAACGGGACTCGTATATAACTGCGCTATTAGTGTAATTAGACCGACGGTCTCTTCTATTTGACACCCAAGAAATTATGTTCACAACAAAAAATTATTTCTGATCCAAAACAATTCGTCGACTCTAAGACTGGACGGTTGAACATGACACAGGCGAAAAGAACCATCGTCAAGGAGACTGTTCGGAATCCTGCCTCTGCCTCACCCACATCCCATGCTCAGCTATTCACCTCAAGATGAACCCTCTGTATATGGACACACCTCGAATTCACGCCCTTTGACCCTTGAACAGGGCCAACCTGGCCTTCATAGTCTCCCCGGTGAAGCGGAGTCTTAGCATCGTCAGCGACGGTAGCACCTGCCAACACTGGACCCGTTTTATCTTCCACCGCGAGGTCTTTATGTTTGTGTAAGGTCACTGTGTCTAAGAAGCAAAAGGGCCGTGAGTAGCATAACTGCGCTATTCCCGCATTTAGCACTACAGTCCCTTTCATTTGACAGCCAGGAAATTCCGGTTGCGACAAGAAATTGATTGACGATCCAAAACAATTCTTCGAGTCTAAAACTGGACGACTGAACATGATACAGACGAAAAGAACCATCGTCAAGGAGACTGTTCAGAATCCTGCCTCTGCCTCACCCACATCCCATGCTCAGCTATTCACCTCAAGATGAACCCTCTGTACATGGACACACCTCGAATTCACGCCCTTTGACCCTTGAACAGGGCCAACCTGGCCTTCATAGTCTCCCCGGTGAAGCGGAGTCTTAGCATCGTCAGCGACGGTAGCACCTGCCAACACTGGACCCGTTTTATCTTCCACCGCGAGGTCTTTATGTTTGTGTAAGGTCACTGTGTCTAAGAAGCAAAAGGGCCGTGAGTAGCATAACTGCGCTATTCCCGCATTTAGCACTACAGTCCCTTTCATTTGACAGCCAGGAAATTCCGGTTGCGACAAGAAATTGATTGACGATCCAAAACAATTCTTCGAGTCTAAAACTGGACGACTGAACATGATACAGACGAAAAGAACCATCGTCAAGGAGACTGTTCAGAATCCTGCCTCTGCCTCACCCACATCCCATGCTCAGCTATTCACCTCAAGATGAACCCTCTGTACATGGACACACCTCGAATTCACGCCCTTTGACCCTTGAACAGGGCCAACCTGGCCTTCATAGTCTCCCCGGTGAAGCGGAGTCTTAGCATCGTCAGCGACGGTAGCACCTGCCAACACTGGACCCGTTTTATCTTCCACCGCGAGGTCTTTATGTTTGTGTAAGGTCACTGTGTCTAAGAAGCAAAAGGGCCGTGAGTAGCATAACTGCGCTATTCCCGCATTTAGCACTACAGTCCCTTTCATTTGACAGCCAGGAAATTCCGGTTGCGACAAGAAATTGATTGACGATCCAAAACAATTCTTCGAGTCTAAAACTGGACGACTGAACATGATACAGACGAAAAGAACCATCGTCAAGGAGACTGTTCAGAATCCTGCCTCTGCCTCACCCACATCCCATGCTCAGCTATTCACCTCAAGATGAACCCTCTGTACATGGACACACCTCGAATTCACGCCCTTTGACCCTTGAACAGGGCCAACCTGGCCTTCATAGTCTCCCCGGTGAAGCGGAGTCTTAGCATCGTCAGCGACGGTAGCACCTGCCAACACTGGACCCGTTTTATCTTCCACCGCGAGGTCTTTATGTTTGTGTAAGGTCACTGTGTCTAAGAAGCAAAAGGGCCGTGAGTAGCATAACTGCGCTATTCCCGCATTTAGCACTACAGTCCCTTTCATTTGACAGCCAGGAAATTCCGGTTGCGACAAGAAATTGATTGACGATCCAAAACAATTCTTCGAGTCTAAAACTGGACGACTGAACATGATACAGACGAAAAGAACCATCGTCAAGGAGACTGTTCAGAATCCTGCCTCTGCCTCACCCACATCCCATGCTCAGCTATTCACCTCAAGATGAACCCTCTGTACATGAACACACCTCGGATTCACGCCCTTTGACCCTTGAACAGGGCCAACCTGGCCTTCATAGTCTCCCCGGTGAAGCGGAGTCTTAGCATCGTCAGCGACGGTAGCACCTGCCAACACTGGACCCGTTTTATCTTCCACCGCGAGGTCTTTATGTTTGTGTAAGGTCACTGTGTCTAAGAAGCAAAAGGGCCGTGAGTAGCATAACTGCGCTATTCCCGCATTTAGCACTACAGTCCCTTTCATTTGACAGCCAGGAAATTCCGGTCGCGACAAGAAAATGATTGACGATCCAAAACAATTCTTCGACTCTAGAACTGGATGGTTGAACATGACACAGACGAAAAGAACCATAGTCAAGGAGACTGTTCAGAATCCTGCCTCTGCCTCACCCACATCCCATGCTCAGCTATTCACCTCAAGATGAACCCTCTGTACATGGACACACCTCGAATTCACGCCCTTTGACCCTTGAACAGGGCCAACCTGGCCTTCATAGTCTCCCCGGTGAAGCGGAGTCTTAGCATCGTCAGCGACGGTAGCACCTGCCAACACTGGACCCGTTTTATCTTCCACCGCGAGGTCTTTATGTTTGTGTAAGGTCACTGTGTCTAAGAAGCAAAAGGGCCGTGAGTAGCATAACTGCGCTATTCCCGCATTTAGCACTACAGTCCCTTTCATTTGACAGCCAGGAAATTCCGGTTGCGACAAGAAATTGATTGACGATCCAAAACAATTCTTCGAGTCTAAAACTGGACGACTGAACATGATACAGACGAAAAGAACCATCGTCAAGGAGACTGTTCAGAATCCTGCCTCTGCCTCACCCACATCCCATGCTCAGCTATTCACCTCAAGAT
This sequence comes from Amblyomma americanum, assembly GCF_052857255.1. NCBI lineage: Eukaryota > Metazoa > Arthropoda > Arachnida > Ixodida > Ixodidae > Amblyomma > Amblyomma americanum. Next base: position 62,848,687 of record NC_135506.1, read on the forward strand.
GAACCCTCTGTACATGAACACACCTCGGATTCACGCCCTTTGACCCTTGAACAGGGCCAACCTGGCCTTCATAGTCTCCCCGGTGAAGCGGAGTCTTAGCATCGTCAGCGACGGTAGCACCTGCCAACACTGGACCCGTTTTATCTTCCACCGCGAGGTCTTTATGTTTGTGTAAGGTCACTGTGTCTAAGAAGCAAAAGGGCCGTGAGTAGCATAACTGCGCTATTCCCGCATTTAGCACTACAGTCCCTTTCATTTGACAGCCAGGAAATTCCGGTCGCGACAAGAAAATGATTGACGATCCAAAACAATTCTTCGACTCTAGAACTGGATGGTTGAACATGACACAGACGAAAAGAACCATAGTCAAGGAGACTGTTCAGAATCCTGCCTCTGCCTCACCCACATCCCATGCTCAGCTATTCACCTCAAGATGAACCCTCTGTACATGGACACACCTCGAATTCACGCCCTTTGACCCTTGAACAGGGCCAACCTGGCCTTCATAGTCTCCCCGGTGAAGCGGAGTCTTAGCATCGTCAGCGACGGTAGCACCTGCCAACACTGGACCCGTTTTATCTTCCACCGCGAGGTCTTTATGTTTGTGTAAGGTCACTGTGTCTAAGAAGCAAAAGGGCCGTGAGTAGCATAACTGCGCTATTCCCGCATTTAGCACTACAGTCCCTTTCATTTGACAGCCAGGAAATTCCGGTCGCGACAAGAAAATGATTGACGATCCAAAACAATTCTTCGACTCTAGAACTGGATGGTTGAACATGACACAGACGAAAAGAACCATAGTCAAGGAGACTGTTCAGAATCCTGCCTCTGCCTCACCCACATCCCATGCTCAGCTATTCACCTCAAGATGAACCCTCTGTACATGGACACACCTCGAATTCACGCCCTTTGACCCTTGAACAGGGCCAACCTGGCCTTCATAGTCTCCCCGGTGAAGCGGAGTCTTAGCATCGTCAGCGACGGTAGCACCTGCCAACACTGGACCCGTTTTATCTTCCACCGCGAGGTCTTTATGTTTGTGTAAGGTCACTGTGTCTAAGAAGCAAAAGGGCCGTGAGTAGCATAACTGCGCTATTCCCGCATTTAGCACTACAGTCCCTTTCATTTGACAGCCAGGAAATTCCGGTTGCGACAAGAAATTGATTGACGATCCAAAACAATTCTTCGAGTCTAAAACTGGACGACTGAACATGATACAGACGAAAAGAACCATCGTCAAGGAGACTGTTCAGAATCCTGCCTCTGCCTCACCCACATCCCATGCTCAGCTATTCACCTCAAGATGAACCCTCTGTACATGAACACACCTCGGATTCACGCCCTTTGACCCTTGAACAGGGCCAACCTGGCCTTCATAGTCTCCCCGGTGAAGCGGAGTCTTAGCATCGTCAGCGACGGTAGCACCTGCCAACACTGGACCCGTTTTATCTTCCACCGCGAGGTCTTTATGTTTGTGTAAGGTCACTGTGTCTAAGAAGCAAAAGGGCCGTGAGTAGCATAACTGCGCTATTCCCGCATTTAGCACTACAGTCCCTTTCATTTGACAGCCAGGAAATTCCGGTTGCGACAAGAAATTGATTGACGATCCAAAACAATTCTTCGAGTCTAAAACTGGACGACTGAACATGATACAGACGAAAAGAACCATCGTCAAGAAGACTGTTCAGAATCCTGCCTCTGCCTCACCCACATCCCATGCTCAGCTATTCACCTCAAGATGAACCCTCTGTACATGGACACACCTCGGATTCACGCCCTTTGACCCTTGAACAGGGCCAACCTGGCCTTTATAGTCTCCCCGGTAAAGCGGAGCCTTAGCATCGTAGGTGACGGTAGCACCTGCCAACACTGGGCCCGTTTTATGTTCCACCGCAGAGGCAAGCGTTAAACTGACTTGTCCATAACGCTGGTGGTCAGAGATGTTTGCGAGGCCTTTATATTTGTATAAGGTCACTGTGTCTAAGAAGCAAAAAGGCCACCAGTAGCATAACTGCGCTATTCCCGCGATTAGCACTACAGTCCCTTTCATTTGACAGCCAGGAAATTCCGGTCACGACAAGAAAATGAGCTACGACCCAAAACAACTCTTCTGCTCTAAAACCGGACGGTTGGTTGAATATGATACAGACGAAAACCACCATCGTCGAGGAGAGTGTTCGGAATCCTGCCTCTGCCTCACCCACATCCCATGCTCAGCTATTCGTCTCAAGATGAACCCTCTGTACATGGACACACCTCGGATTCACGCCCTTTGACCCTGGAACAGGGCCAACCTGGGCTTCATAGTCTCCCCGGTAAAGCGGAGCCTTAGCATCGTCAGTGACGGTAGCACCTGCCAACACTGGACCCGTTTTATCTTCCACCGCAGAGGCAAGCGTTAAACTGACTTGTCCACAACGCTGGTGGTCAGAGATGTTTGCGAGGCCTTTATATTTGTATAAGGTCATTGTATCTAAGAAACAAAAAGGCCGTCAGTAGCATAACTGCGCTATTACCGCGATTAGCACTACAGTCCCTTTCATTTTACAGCCATGAAATTCCGGTCGCGACAAGAAAATGAGTTACGACCCAAAACAATTCTTCGACTCTAGAACTGGACGGTTGAACATGATACAGACGAAAAGAATCATCGTCAAGGAGACTGTTCAGAATCCTGCCTCTGCCTCACCCACATCCCATGCTCAGCTATTCGCCTCAAGATGAACCCTCTGTACATGGACACACCTCGGATTCACGCCCTTTGACCCTGGAACAGGGCCAACCTGGGCTTCATAGTCTCCCCGGTAAAGCGGAGTCTTAGCATCGTCAGTGACGGTAGCACCTGCCAACACTGGACCCGTTTTATCTTCCACCGCAGAGGCAAGCGTTAAACTGGCTTGTCCACAACGCTGGTGGTCAGAGACGTTTGCGAGGCCTTTATATTTGTATAAGGTCACTGTGTCTAAGAAGCAAAAATCGTGTGAGTAGACACGGAAACTTTACAGAACGGTTTTTTTTCTAACCTGTACGGATTCTGCCCCTGCTGCGTCCTCTTTCCAACTACATCCTCTGGCACTTTCCCTTCGTTTCCGGATGGTTATGTCACATGCGTTGGATGCGGTGTGCTAAGCGGTGTGATTTTCTCCCGCGATCCCAACCACGCACAAGCGTACAGGGGTAGTGACGTCATCATGGCCGCCATCTTGATGCGCCGCGACGCAGTCAGTAGGCGATAACGCGCCCGGCTAACTACGTAGTTATAACGAAGAGAGCAGCAAGACCTGCAGGAGGTGTACACCGCTGCCGGTCTCGCCATGAAATCATACATGAGACGGTTCAATTAAAGAGCGCGCTGGGAGGTCACTGTACGCCTCACAATGGGAGATGGAGAGACGTGTCCGCAGCTGCAGGATTCACAGCCACAGCTGGTTGATTTTGGACTACGGGGACGTTATATTGATTGAATTTAGGCAGAGAGAAAAGGGCTGGACGAAATGCGATGTTTTAGATGACCATCCCGTGTTCGAGGCGTCGCTACTCTTTTGACTGGGGGGCAGAGAGCATCACATTGCTCTACAGGTGGCCTCGGAAGAGAGAAGCTACTCCTGCTCGGCATGAGGGTATGAGAGATGCTTTATCTTTGCACATAATCGGGTCCTTCGACTTCCGCTGTCCCGATTTATTCCGTTCCCGAAGATGCCGACATGTATTAGCGCGTTAGAGGGCTGTATCGAACCGTGAGTGTTACTTTATACAGTTTTACACTGAAGCTTCCAGAAAAGGAACTTGTGCAAGTCAGTCGAGCGGCGTATACAACAGGCGCGTAAGGTCGCTCAGCTTTTGAGAGTGGCGATAACGTGATGGCAAAACGGCATCAGCCTGCCAAGGTTTTCTATTAGGAGAGCTAGCCCGCCGCGCGCTTTAGCGATTCCTCAGAGAACATACCAGCAGGAGAGTGATTTGGTGAACGAAAAAGAGCAAACAGATGTGGGATCTGATCGTTGAGAGTGATTTTTTTGGCTATGCCGTTTTTCCTTACCGTCGTTCTCCAACTGGGTTGTTTTCAATGATACAGCGAACCGACCGATTTCATTTCTGCTTCAACTGAGTTCTCTCAGATCTCACAAATGCGTTTTAAGGGCGCAGTTTAAATGCAAGTTTACAGCGACAGCTGTTAGGCGCCCGTCCCTGGGCTTCGAGTCGTAGTCGTCCGCCATCGTCGGCGTAACCGCTGGGTGCGTTAGGTAAATTTGCTTTGAATATGAAAAAGATGAAGACGTCTATAACTGACTCCCAGGGTCATTGGACACCTAAATCCCGCTTTCAGGTATACGTGGCGGTGCTGTCCACTTGCAAAAAACTGTGCTTTCGCATAATCTTCCGTGCTTAGCCGTGCTAAACCACCCGCCAATTTTTTTTTTAATAATGAACAAAACCACGAAAGATGAGAAGCGGCAGCGGTGCGATGTCAATAGCTCTTCTCTCTAAAGCGCTGCTTTCTATACACAGCCACCATCTCGACTCCGGCACATAATTAATAGTTAATAATAATTAATAATTAGTTTTGGGGGAAGGGAAATGGCGCAGTATCTGTCTCATATATCGTTGGACACCTGAACCGCGCCGTAAGGGAAGGGATAAAGGAGGGAGTGAAAGAAGAAAGGAAGAAGAGGTGCCGTCGGCACATCAGCACATCAAACGCGTACACACGCGCACCTGGCCGGCACTCTTATCGGCCTGTTACGCAAAAACTGCGCTTGCTTGTCCGATCAGTTAGAGAACGGCAGCCGGGCAAAGCGACGAACGCTACAGTAGCGCCACCTTGACCCCGCAGCAGAAGCAGCAGTGTTCGTGATCTGCCCTGACAGGCTGCATCGCTTTAATAGTCGGCCGGCGGTCAGCATTGCGCATTCTGGCTCCGATATCTGCTGAGACGGAAAGAAATATTGGCGGCCACTGTTTCGAGATGCCGATCGCGTGCGGTTTCTTCTACGCGTGGTCTCCCGCTGTCTCGCTTGGTTGGTGCCACCTCCGTGCTGGTGGTGTGCGTTGTGTAAAAGGGGCAACACACACAGGGGAGGGTTCGAGTTCGAGGTTTTTTTCCGCATCTGGCGTCATGTGTGAGAGACCTTGGCTTGGTTGAGCAGGTGTCCCAGGTACGCAAGTGCCTTGTTCCTCGGATAAGCAGGGCGACGAACGAAAGAGGAGAGAGGGGAGTCCTTGACACGAGTCACACGACACGGTTGCGACAGTCCATGATGCATCCATGCATGCACGACACTGTAGGTGGCACGGTTAGGTTCGTGTGTTCACCAGTAACCACTGCTCGCGTGCGCTGTGTTGTAATCGAGCACTCAGCTCTTGCGAAGAGGTTTGGAATGGATATTTAGCCATGAATATTCAAAATCAGTGCGAAAAGTGGTCCAGTATTTTATACTCGAAAAGTGAACCGTATGTGTAGCGCACTTCAACGGCACGAGAGGTGGAACCGATCTTGACGAGAGTATATAGGGTCCTGCTGACGCGAGGTTGCACATCTGGACACAGTCTAAGAACCTCCTGCTGTAACAGAAATTAACCTGTACCGCTCAACATTCATTCATTCATTCATTCATTCATTCATTCATTCATTCATTCATTCATTCATTCATTCATTCATTCATTTATAACGACCGACAGGGAGAGCTGGCTGAAGCTGCTTGCAAGCGCTGATCGCTGTTGAAACTAATTGCAGCATATAGGTAGTTGCAGTTGAAGACTAGGAAGTTGCAGTCTGAGAGGAACATGGTTTCGTTAATCTCGATTGTAGCATTAAAGAGGCTCTGAAACACCTTCTGAGGAGAGCACATCAACTCGCTCAATAACTGCGTTGTGCTGTCATGAACACCTGAGCCAAATAAGACATCTCTACACGCAGCAGACAACCCACAATTACGCATGATAGTTGGCGAGCCCTTCCCAGCTACTTTTTCATGCCCGCACCCTCGTCCGTTGCGCTGCTCCTGCGTATACGAGCTGAGAGTTGGCTATTGGTTAGGTTCTTTCGGACGTCACGCTGCTAGCATGGCCGCGGCCAATACGCAGCGTAGCTCCGGCGGGTCAGGAAGCTCCGCCCCCTGAGGTGGGGCGGGCGGAGGAGCGCCGACCTTGAATTCAGCGTGCAAGTGACGAAAACAGTGGGAAAAGCGCCAAGGTGCTGAAATTCAAATTTTGATTGCAGAAAAATCGGCTGCTACAAAGCGCATAAAGAAAATCTTGCTAGAGGGTATACGTGAACTGGCTTCCTAACATAACTTTATTAGAACCCTTTGAAGAGTGCATTGCTTAATGACACGCCTATACTTCGCACCTGTTGCACGTGGCTTTGACGGCTGCCATTTAGTGACTTGATCAGACGAACATGGGGAGTCACGTTCCAGGCTGTCTGCATGCACAGATAATATCCGAAATGACAATACTGATAAGGCGAAATGATCGCCGGTCCGTTTCGCTTGTAGATTGTTGGGCCGAAACACCCAACTTCTCTACAGACGAAGCTTTGGCTTTGTGGAAACGTTTCCGATTACTTTGAATGCCAGGTCAGCAAGAATATAAGAGCAAAGTAGTCTGTTTGGTCACACATTTTCCTTAAATAGGAGCAGTCATTTGGCTGAAGCGGGGATGTGGTCGAAACAAGAGATTCTCAGTGCTGGCTCATCATACCAGTTTTTAATAAGCTACGAAGGACTGAACGACGCTCAGCTGGTCGCATGTTTACGGTGTCTGGCCGGGAGCATAAGTATTTCAAAATGCCCTCCCTGCATGATGGTGGTGGTGAAAAACTTTTTAATGCTCCGAAAGAGAGTTTAGGGGTGTATAGGCGGGATTAGCTTTACAATGGATATGTTGGCAATTGCTCCGTTGGTGCCATGTATTAAAATTAACAAAAGAAGTTACCATAAGCTGCTTCTCTTGTTTCTGAAATCTAGTTTTTGCTTGGAGAAGAGGGTGTTGTAGTTGGTGTCACACTGTGAAAAGTCGATGCTCACTTGGGCGTAGTAGCGAAAACGGTTACTCTTCGTACAATCCTTGTCGCACGTGATAGGCAGGGCACTATACGGAAACAAGGACGAGCAACACTTTACAACAATGGCACGTGTTGGTAGATTACGCACGCGGTTGCAATGTTGCGGAATGCGACGTGCTAGCGAGACAGTGGAGCCATTGTCCGCCAATCACTCAACTCCGATGGGACACTTGCAGTCGCCGCAAAACTGTGTGCTTGTGAACGAACAGACGAAAAGCCGACGTGACTCTCTAACGGGGACCCGACAAAGTAACGAACAAACAAAGACAAAAAAAAGACAAACAGTAACGATAAGGGCAGAGACCAAATGCGACGCACGTGTGACAGGCTTTCAGCTGACGCGACCCAACCCTCGGAAAGCTGTCAGAGCGAAATACCTCGACCCCGTGCTGCTGGCGCTCTCTCCGGGTGTGTTACCACGAACTTGCCTAACGACCGGTAATCCGCTCCTCACGTACGCCCCGAGTGCGCCGCCAGTCACAAGGTTTTATTTTTTTTTCATGCCTCTGCCGTCAGAGCTTGGTAAACACGACGAGAACTGTAGGAGACAGAGACGGAATTTTTTTTTTTTTTTGGGGGGGGGGGGGGGGGCTCAATATTATGTGGAAGGGGGCGAAAACGTTGTGCTTGCTACTGTGGAAAGGACAGGCGCAAACGACATGTCGCGTACAGAGCAGAAGAGAGAGGGTACATTGCATGAGGTGACATCCCACGCGCTGAAGCCGCCCCCCCTTGAACGCGTCTTAGCGTTCGTGAACTGGTTGAGCGGCCTGCCGTTGTCTCCCGGGGCATTTCCGTCGACGGTCGCGAGACTGACCTCGTGCGTACGCGTAAGCCAGGTATCGACGATCGAATCTAGAGAGAAGGGGCGAGAGAAGAGATAGCCGGCGAAAGACGCACTCGGGGCGAAGTATAGAGAGTCGGTCGGTCGCACTGGGTGGAATCTGTGCACGTTTGCGCAACTAGCGAATTACTGCGGCGCTTGACGTCAGAGAACAAGAGGGAGAGGCTGTAGGGAATGCGCCTCGAGCTAATTACGGTCAATCGCAGCCGCTTTGTGAGTATGCAAAAAGACAGGATAACTGCAGGATCAGTGTGAAGGGATTGCAGTAAACGACTACAGACCTCAGAGGTGCCCACTAGACTGGAACAGGCGATCATTAATAAACGAAGAGGGAAAGAAGCCAAGGCACGAGCTACGCGAATAAGCTGTAGCAATTTTGGTTCAGTCAGGCCAAGGGCGAGTTGACCTGAAGAGAACTGACATAGAATCGTTGGCTCTCCTGATTGCTGTGTGCGTATATGTGCAGTGATTAGCCGGGAACTGAATCGACATTGTTAATTGTGCCTGCGCTGCTCTAAATAGGACCATCGGGATCGGGAATGGTCTTCATCACCAATAGAGAGGAGTCCGCTGTAGGCAAACGCGTCTTTTAATGTCCTGAAACTACAGCGACAAGTTGAATGAGATCCTGAATTATTCTTTTTTTCGTAATCATTGCAGAATCAGGTTGAAATATATTTTATTAGCACAGTGCCTACAGCGCGTTCAACGCTAGTATGCTGTCTCCTCAGTGATGCTTTGGTTAAGGAAGAAAAAGAAAAGTAACTTTTTATCGACCCTCTTTTCATAGTCAGGCGCAAAAATTACAGCCTGGCTGAGAACGAAGCCTTCAGAGCATGGGACAATGTGTTATATTTGGTACTCTTACCCCGCACAACTCTCACTGACGTAGAGGCACTCGGAGCTCCGAACAATTTTTATTCTTAGCGAAAATTATTGCTGGGCTTTTTGTAGCTATATGTTTATGTTTATCAGCATTGAAAATACGGATTTATTGCAGATAAAATTGGATTCGAATGAATATTTTTCAAACTTGTGACGACATGACCTCCGTGATCCCCGTTTGAAAGAGGATGTTGGTCCAACCGAGCCTCAGAGATGTGCGTTTAAAAAGTTTTTGCCCTCATCGCAGTTTTCTTTTGTAAAAGCCTGCACCAGTGATACTTGTATTGCTTAGCTTTTTTCTGGTTTGGTTTGGTTTGGTTTATGGGGTTTAACATCCCAAAGCGACTCAGGCTATGAGGGACGCCGTAGTGAAGGGCTCCGGAAATTTCGACCACCTGGGGTTCTTTAACGTGCACTGACATCGCACAGTACACGGGCCTCTAGAATTTATTAATAATTGGTTTTGGGGGAAAAGAAATGGCGCAGTATCTGTCTCATATATCGTTGGACACCTGAACTGCGCCGTAAGGGAAGGGATAAAGGAGGGAGTGAAAGAAGAAAGGAAGAATTAGGTGCCGTAGTGGAGGGCTCCGGAATAATTTCGACCACCTGGGGATCTTTAATGTGCACTGACGTCGCACAGCACACGGGCGCCTTAGCGTTTTTCCTCTAGAATTTCGCCTCCATCGAAATCCGACCGCCGCGGCCGGGATCGAGCCCGCGTCTTTCGGACTAGCAGCCGAGCGCCATAACCACTCAGCCACTGCGGCGGCCTCGTTTTTTTTTTCTGTTGTCTTGGTTATATAAGCTTCGTTTTTGAGTGACATTTTACTCTTTTTTGTTAAAACACTAATCTATCGACACAAGTCAACTTTCGTTAACATCCTTTTAAGGGTTCACAGGCATACATGCATGAGCAATATCAAAGGGAACAAAGTAGTTAGTATTCAAGAGCTGAATTAATTTTGCTTTATATCGTCGACTGCATAGGCAGTAAAGGGATCGTATTGGTGATTAAAAACTCCATAAAGAAAGGCAAGCAACAATGGTGCTTGCTCTTGATTACTGGCCTGTCATCAATGAGTACAGGCATATAGAGTAATCCTTTTCATATTCCTCAAGCCACGCGTACGTAACTAACACGCAGACCACAACTGGAGCAGTCTCTCGCGGATGTAAGTTTTTGCCGTCCGTTCCAGCGCGCTCCTGTCGTAAGCAGTACGCTTATGTCACTGCTATAGCCGTTTATTAAAACGCGTCCGGTTCAACGCTTCATTCTTGGAAGCGTTAATCAGCCTTGCCCAGTCGTCCCACGCGGGAATGCAGCGAAGAACTCCCTTCCTGGAGCGGTCGTGCAATCGTGTTCACTGAACGAGCGCTGCTCTTTAACCTGCTTGCGCACAGCACACTGTGGTGCACCGCGCACTTCCGCTCCATTGGTGAGCACCTTCAGAGCCCCTCGCATCCGTTCTGGCCGCCGCCCTTGGCAGTCGGCGCGTGCGGCAAGAGTTTGTAGCCGATGGAACAGGTTTTCCGTAAACGGTGCTGCGGCAGATGCGCGCGCAGAGTTGGTGGACCGTGGAATCCCTCGCGTCCGTTGTCGCCTGGCAGATGTCCAGAAGCCCCGAGAAGAGTCAGGGTGACTCTGCAGACTGCGGTCTGTCCTCGAACAACGGGCTGTCATGGAAGGAAACGGAGGTCAAGCGTTGCGCTCGTCGACGCGTTTACTTCAGCAGATTCGCCACCTTCGAAGGACCCACTATTACTACTCAGGGTCGCGGTTATCCTTTTCTTGCTTTTTATTCATCCATCCACTCGCACGCTTTCGTGCATGCACGCGCAGTGTCCACCGTGGGCTGTAATTAGACAGGGTGTAGTGTCCTCACTCCACCCTGCCCTCAGCAGACTGAAGGATCTGCCCAGAGGTGGCTGATTCGCAAGGACTCGTAGTGCACTCACCGAGAGAAGATCCCCTACTGCCGTGGTGTCTTGCACACGGGCGGTCACTTACGCTGGGTACATCGCAAGGCCTGTGTCGAGGTCATCCGTGATGCATGCGCATTACGCGTGACAGAACGCCACCGAGCCCTTAGACACAAGGGCAGGCGTTTACTGAATAGGCCGAGGGAATGCGTGGGAAGGGTGGCAGCGTGAATGAATCAAAAGAAAATACTCGCCTTCTCGTGACGAAGTTTTTTTTTGCTTTGCAAGAAACGGCGTGTGCGTTTTCACGGCCATGCAGTCAACGTGACTGTTTATATCCTTACTGTGGACATTTTGTAGCTTGTTAGCTTATTCTCCCTGGTCTGCGTCGAGTTATACGTATTGTAGGGACATTAGACGCTTTTACTATACGGGAAACGTATACTGCCAGAGTCGTATACCGGTTCACCGGACCCCTCCTGCGCACGCGCAGCGGCTCCCCCTCACCCCAACAATGCCACTGCGCATGCGCAGAAGGGGTCCGGTGAACCGGTATACGACTCTGCCAGTATACGTCTCCCGTATGGTAAAAGCGTCTATTGAAAATAGGCTACAGTGATACACGGTAAGCCAATACCTTGAGCAATAACTCAGATCGTAGGGAAGGAGACAGGGTCATAGTACAATGAGTCTCTGTAGCTCTATGAACCATGTCCTGTTCCTTTTCGGTCATTAATACGTGGGATATGGTATTGACATTGCCCGTTAGAGCAAGATGGGCAAGAAACAGGTCTGTTGCTCCACATATTAATGGAAGTCAACATTAATGAAAACAAAGGAAATCATAGGGGGAAAGTTCTTGTAATGTGTGGTGTTGATTAATGGAAATTCAGTAGTGTAAGCATTTCATGGTTGAAAATTAGTTGATAAGAAAGTAGTAAGAAATTTAATAAGGAGCCCATCATTTCTCTACCCTTGTCTGCTCGTTAGCTAGCAATGGCCTCGATTTTGCAAGTCTTGATGCCGTAGGCATACCATAAGAGGATTCTCGCACGGCTTCCGCCCTCACCCTCTATCAAGTTCCTACGTGGCACTCGTGGTAGTACAGGACGTACTACGTCCGCCGCTGTAGAAAAGAGTGGCGCTCGTGAACACTCTCAAGGTTAGGGTATACGCAACGTATGTGCACTTGAAACTAGAAGTGGACAGGTGCCGCCGTAGCTGAGCTGATAGAGCACCGCACGCGAAATTCGGAGGGCTCGCCATAATAAAAATTGTCTGTAGACAGTCTATAGACGTCTTATAGACTCTATTGCCCTCCTATAAATATTTCTTTCTGTTTATTCATAGTCTATATGCATTCTAAAGACAAAAGTCTACTAAAAGTGTATGGCCATAAATCTATAATTTGTCTATAGATTGTCTATATGATTTGTATTGCCTATAGGCTGTTCTTTGGGGTTTGTCTATAGAGTGTATAGACTTTATAGACAGCAGTCTATGGACAGTCTATAGACTGCCTGAAGAAAATTTTGTAAGGGCGGATCCTACCGGCAGCACGTTTTATCCTCTACGTTCTTATTTAATTTTTCAATCGTAAAGTGGTTACGCTACTGAATTCCCCTTATTCAACATCACAAACTGAAAAAAAAAATCCCCTACGCTTTGTTTCAATGGCTGCTGGCTTCCTTAATATGTATGTCACAACGAGCCCCAGATTTTCACACCCTTTTCTGTTGCTTGCACTTGACAGCGCTACAGCTATGGTGGTATTTCACGGGTTGATGGCGCTCCGTCGTAATACGGAGTTGCCAGTCTTGCGTACCCAAATGCTTCAATGAACGCGGAGATACGGTATACGGCCGTACTACGCATGAGCCCCCCCCCCCCCCCCCCCCCCCCCCCCTCCCTCGAGTTAGGAAAAATGAAACAAGCGATAGCGACCTTTCCACATTACCAAATGTGCAGTGTTCTGAGGAGATCCATTCAGAGAACGGTCAAGTGAGCGAAGCCTGTCGGTCGGCTCACGTTGTATGGAGGCAGTCACTCGTGGGAAAGTCCTTGAAGGAAGCCGATAACTGCTGTTCTCGGAGATGTGCAGCTAGGCGCATACGAGGACGTTAACGAAGAGAAAGGCGCGAAGCGCTCTCTCGGACGATGCCCCCGTAAACAATACGAACGGCAACCACAAAAGGACGGCTTCGCCTCTCGTATACAGCGTGTTTCACCTAAGAATTTACGTAATTTTCAAGAGCAGGCTTTCGAGTTATAAGAGCGCTCTTTTCAGAATAGCATTGTCAGCGGTGTAGTACATCAGAATACAGCTAATATATGCTGACTAGCAGGCTGGTTCGCTAAAGTTGAATAGTTAACTTTTAACTATTACTCTTAGGCTCCTTGATTACGGTGAGGTGTGTAGCCTTTCCACTCATAACCATATCACATCGCTTTTTAGAACTTCTAAAAAGCGGTTACCCTCAGCGCTGTGGCTCAACAAATTTCGGCAGTTTCAAAGAGCTTCGTCCGCTGGAGAGGTTGTTTTGCCTGCAAGCTTCTCGAGAGCGCATGCATTTTGGCGCGATGTAGCCATAATTTGTTGGGCCACAGCGCCGATGGTAACCGCGTTTTTGAAATTCTAAAAATTGATATGGATGTCACTTACGGTGGGCTACACGCCTGTGAGTAATTAAGGAGCCCAGCAGTAAGTTAAAAAGTTAACTATGCAGTTTTAGTTAACCATCCTGCTAGTTAGCATGTTTTAGCTGTACCCACATGTACGACAACCCCTGACAATGCTACGCAGAAAAGTGGTCTTCTAGCTCAAGAAGCTAATTTTTAAATACTGTGCAAAGTCTTCCCTGAAACACATTGTATATACTGCCTGTGTTCGTGGTAACGGGGGGCCTCCCGTATCCCTTCTTGGTATTGAGCCTCTTCTGTGCTGACCAGTGCACTGCTGAGCGTAACGAACGCTCTTTCACACCAGCGGCGAAGACTTATTGCGTGTCGCCATCCACTTCTTGGCTTTACTAATACGCACACCTCAAAATCGAAGCACTGTCGTTACACACCCGACAGGCTGCTCCTTTCCGACGTCGTTCTGATTTGCAACAGTGGCTGCTTGGACTAGCTGGTAATTCTCCCTTGAAACAGCAAAAAATGACGCCAAGAAATGAAATTGAACTTTATTCCGTCGAGGCAGAAAAGGACTCGAACAAAAGTGAAAACATATCACTTGACGTGGTTCGAGCCCCCATTTTCAAGGCATACAGCAGTTGCAGATTTACATGTATAGCAGCGTAGTCCCGAGGACATACACACATAGAAAGTGAGTCAAGACCTACTTGTCTGAAAAGAAAAAATTGCATTTTACACAACAATAAGATATCCCCATCACATCAAGACCAGCAGAATACACCTGAGAAAAGAAAAAGATCATTATACAATTATAGCGAGCATAACCATCACTCTTGTTGTGTAAAAAAATTCTTCAGAGTTTGGGTGCTAACACTTCGGATATTAACATCATGTTTATGGAGATAATTTAACAAAGTTAGAAGTGAATATTCGAGCATTTGACGGCTGATGGTTGTGCGTATGAATGGAATTTTCCAAATTTCAGGTGACGTTCGGTTGATAACACGAACGTGGTGGTGTCCCTGTCTAGTGTCTTTGTCTTCTGTAAGCTTTTTTTTTAAATAGAAGGCTCTACTACTTTAGGTAAAGTCGATTTCGCCGTGCGTTGCCGGTTGACCTTCAAGTGAGCCAGAGGTGAAGTGTGGCTATAGGCCTTAACATGTGCGGTCCACCATTGTGTCGCACCACTTGACCTCTGACCTTTCGATTCGGCGGTAGAGGGCGGTAGAATAGGAAGCAGCGTTCATTGGGTGGCCAACCACATGAGATCAACCATTAATTTAACTGCCACCTGTCAGGTCTATCTAGTGTGCGGAACGCACGCAACGTTACAGAGGCCAAGCCACGTCTAGTTGCCCGATGCACCACAGCTTCTGCTCTCTAACCAGGTTTAGCAGTGGTTAAACCACAGCTGATTATTTTTAACGCAATAACATTAGAAGCCTCATTACAGGAAAAAAAAACAGCGCTGTTGTCGGTCGTGAAATTCTTTGATTCTGATGCTATCGCATTCCCCACTAGGAATGTGATTATGTGTTCCTATAGTCTTTTCCACTTCATGCCTCTTCTGGGCTAACCCGTCCGAACTGCCGGGCTGCCTTTGTCCGATCTACCCCTGCCCTGGCTACAACTATCCTTCCGCACCTTTCCACCCATTTTCACGCCCTCTCCTGAAGTGTCTGTATTTCGTTGGCGCAGCTGGGAGACCAGCTCAATGAGATGAGCTGGGCGCGTGATTGGCAGAGCGCTTAATATGCGCTCTTCATTTGAAATAATTCTTTCCCTCTATCTGGATGTCAGACTTATCTGTGGCCTCTTCGGCGTCTTCACACAGCTGCCGCAGGACGAAGCGGGATGCAAGCGTGTATTTTAGACGTTTTCAATACCAGGCGATAGCCAGTCAGATATTCAGCAGGAAAAAGGTAATCCCGACATGGTTATGAAGAGTCGCAGAAACGGTCTTGGTATACGCGGTGAAATTTATATTAAGATGCATGTACTCGACCTTCAGTTACAACTCCTACCCGGTACCATGCACGTTGAACACGAATTCGCCTGCATGGGAGTAGAAATGGAGAAAGCTGTACTTTGGCGCACTCCTTTTTATAAAAAGTAGTTGGTAAAGGACAACTTACTCTCTTTTTACTATTTTGCATTTAGAGTGTACTGCTCCTATAGGAGACCGTGTATCAGAAAACCGCAGAGCCTTGCGCCGTGAAACAGGGATATTTAACTTAACGCAGTGAAACTTGCTGCTTCTACAAAGGGATCCACTGAACGAGTATAATCACACCTCAATTTCACTAACATCTATTTTTCATTTGTTTACTTGATAAGTCACATAATTTCCATTTTACTAAATTTGTATGAAATTTCGTACTTCAATGCAAAAAGTCGACCGCAGTGTATTTTTCTGCGGAAAACTAACAACCTGCCTTTCTGAAGGCCTGAGTTTAAGTTGAATCTCTTATAACGAAGCTTAAGAGGCCCAGCTATTACTTAATAATAGCCGTAGGTGCGTTTAAAGCCCGCGTTGACGGAGCTTTCAAGGTGAATCGTTATTCCTGCGTTATATCCAGTATTTCGTTGTAAATAGTTTCGTTGTAACCAGGTTCTACTTATTTAGACGCAATATTATTTCAATTAGACGGAAGCAAGGAATGGAGTGTCAAAGGGTTAAACCGGTTCTAATTTTGCGACTTTCTGTTCGACAGGAAACTCGGTCTCAAAATCGCCGACAATAAAGCCGCATGGTAAAGAAGGAACGTACGATAAAGGTTGGCCCGGTTACACTGTCAAGTCCAGCTTTCTTGGGCAAAAATTTTGAAAATTGGACTACTGATCCGGAGTTCCCGGGTTCGAACCCGACCGCGGCGGCTGCGTTTTTATGGAGGAAAAACGCTAAGGCGTCCGTGTGCTGTGCGATGTCAGTGCACGTTAAAGATCCCAGGTGGTCGAAATTATTCCGGAGCCCTCCACTACGGCAGCTCTTTGTTCTTTCATTCCCTCCTTTATCCCTTCCCTTACGGCACGGTTCAGGTGTCCGCCGATATATGAGACAGATACTGCGCCATTTCCTTTCCCCAAAAACCAATTATTATTATTATTATTAAATTGTAACACATGGCGTGACGGAAATATTGAAGGTAGTGGTGAAATATTCTGATATGTAGCGAAGTCTTTCCTTTAATGTGATTCCATCGATCACATCGAACATACTGCCGTAGAAAACCAATTGGGTACGCTTTTGACGATAACAAAAATGCGAATAAGAAAAAAAAACTGCCGTCGGGTGATCTGTGGATATATTGATTGTTATAGCGAAATCTTGCATTATATGAAAAAGTTGCGTTCGTAAACGGCTTCCAGCTCAAAAATGCTTTCGTGCAGAAATGCTGGGTATGTGTAACGGGAAACTTTTGCGGCGACTGCGGTTTTCCACTTCAACGCGACAGAGTGAGGGATCAGCAAGATGCTGAGTTGCAGAATGGCATGCGGAAGTGCTCATGTGGTTGCGACGCAGTGGTGCAACCTGCAACCTAGGCCGAGCTATAGAAAGGCTGTGCCGAGGGAAAGGCGGACTTATCGACATTCGTCAGTGCGGGTTCCTTCCCAATGTCGACGCTGCACGTACCGGACTCCCTTTGCTCATGCGAAGATGAACCGTGTAGAACTCTTGCACCGTCGCCAAACCTGTGGACTCGGTGTCCTTCGACGGGTGTCGATTTGCGGCTCACGCGGAGGTATTGCGCATCTAGCGATGCGGCCAAAAAGGAACAAAAAGAAAGGAAGCGGTTGGGGCAAAGAAATAGAACAAGATCAAATACATAGTGCTATAAGTAAGTAGTTGGGGTTTTCAGCTTTTATTATTGTATGCCGCTTAATTGTTTTAATTAAGAACGACAGGGTAATTATTTAATTAGTGCATTTAGAATACACCGCAGTCCCGCGTGAATAAGCGGTGCGAAAAAGTGATTTGCAGAGGTTTACAAAACACGATTTAAACTAAAAAAATTATCATACCCGGCGGGTGAAACTTTGGTGTAGGCAGTCCAAAAAAGGCACGACCGAAGAGAGAAATTCTCTCCTCTGCGGACAAGAAAAGGAGCAGTTTGTGGGATATAACGTCTTAGGATGCTTGTAGGCTATGGGACGCACTGTAGAAGAAGGTTGTGGATTAATTTCCACCGCCTGCGGTTCTTTAACGTCAGCTGCCATCACATGGTATATATAGGAGCGTGCTTGAATTTCCGCTTGCGCCAGAAATACTCAGCCACCGCAGTGGGCTGGAGAACAATAACGCGAAAGAATGCACCCCACACTCGTCACTATTGGTTCCTAATTACAGTCAATAACCGGTGGCGTCTTGATTATCAAAATGATTGCAACTCAGTTGTGACCGGTGGCAGTCAGAGAGCGTCGAGGTCTGTTTGTCTTGGCACCATTCATTTTTTTTTTTTGGGTGTGTATGTCCTCGAAAAACATTCCACACACTCAGGAGGAGGACTGCCCACACAGAGAATTTAAACCATAATGTTAAGGCGATGTTTTGCATGAAAAGTGGGAATTAAAATCATTGATATCAAGCATTAAGCACCAAAACAAAACTAGCGATAATCCACCGAGCTTAGGAATGCACAAAAAAAAGTTCAAAAATGAAAAGGAAAGGTTTGAGCATAAGCAGCTGCCCGGGAATCTTATCTTGTAACTATTATTTTGTTGGCGGAATAGTTTTTTTTTTTCACTGTCCACCGCAAATGCAGGCTGTCGGATTACTTTAGCCCACTTCACAGCTACCGGTCGAGCTGTTTTTCCTCTAGGGTGCCCGCGTTGGACGTGGCGTCCTGTAGCGAAAGCGGAGCCGGGAAGAACCGGTAATTTACTCCTCCCATTGGCGGCCACATAGAACACGTCTGGTTGCGCGTCCGGGCAACGCAACGATCGGTTTCGTTCTCGATCGGCTCCCTTGGGCCGAGCTGCTTCCTCGAACCAGCGCGAGCAGTTGGGGGGGGGGGGGGGGGGGGGGGGGCGAAGGGTGGATGTTTTCGAGCTACTTCCCGCTTCAGAGGAAGTGGATATCGTATACGCTTGCACGCGATATCGAAGGCTCAGCGTTGAGAGTGCGTTTATAGCGTAGACGCGCACGGTATATACAAGAGGAAGTGGTCGAGTGGTCGGTTTCTTCCTCTGTGGGCTTCCTCATTAATGCTGGGGTGCATCCGCGTGGGGTGCTCTTGGAGACCTCTCGTAGGCTTTGTGTAGGAAGTTCTAGTTGCCGGAACGCGAATCGCGGAGGGTCGCCCCGCTCACCTTGGCATTGCGCCTCCATTGGATGTCGTCGTACGGAGAAGCCGGAAGGTAAAAGAAAAGAGGAAAGAAGGAGGAAGGAAAAGAAGAATGAAACAGAGAAAGGAAGAAAGCAAGCAAGGAAGAAATGATGAAAGGAAGAACGCTCGCGTTCGAAAGAGAAGTCTCACGAATCACGTTCTTTACTTTGTGCCTTAACACTGTGCGCGGTACGCTGGGGCCGCTTTGGCTTCGTGTCTGTAGGCGAACCATTACAGCGAGGGTTAAATGAAAAGTGTGCTGTCTCGTGTGGCCTTCCAGCGAAAAGCGTCAAGAAAAGTCCGGAAACGGAAGCACAGGGAGATGATGGATGGAACATAGGAGTGTCCCTTTTGAAACGGGGTGGTGGCAGTTGCCACCATGGCCGGCTTTTTTGCCCCTTTATATTTCTTCGAGAAATTCGTCAAATTTAACGGTGCTATCTTTGAATTCTCAATTTTTCAAAATATAATTTTTGATCCTGTACTTGTAACCTAACGTCACCGCCCTTGTTCTTAGTTACCAATCTTCTAATGACTCTTTGCTAACTTCTACAGCAGATTCATCCAAATGACCACTTTTGTCTCTAAACCCCCGTGCCTCAGGGAGAGTGAATGTGCCTGCATCGGCATCTGGATGGCTACTAGCGTATTCTAGTATACGATGCTCAATTGTTTCTACGGATTCACCACACACTACACATGTGTCATCTACTTGGTTAATTTCTTTTTATAGCTTCATATTCCAAGACACCCTGATCTAGCGTCAAAGAGTAGGGCACTGCCTCTTGAGTTATCATAGAACAATTCCTTCCTGATATGTACTCTCCGAAATCTATATAGTTCAACAGTTCGCTTCTTTTCCATTGAATTTATCCAATTTTTACCTTTTGCGTTGTTGACATGTTGTTTAATGCTCTTTCTTTCTCCGTCCTCGTGTCTGGCATACTTACTGGTTTGCTTACTAGTTCTTTTCCGCCATTGTGGGTCATCGCTTTTTCTGTATTGGTATTTAAATACCTTAGCTGCCCACCTGTTATCATCCAATTCCCTCGGCGTTCTTCGTATAGTATTTTACTCTGAGCTTCCCGTGCTTCGAAGGATGTCCAGCCCATATCCCCGTGTACTGCCTCGTTTGTGGTTCTCCCGAGGGCACCTAGTGCTAATCTTCCAACAGCTCTCTGATTTACTTCTAATCTCGACTGAATTTCTGCCCCTAAGCACAGAACCGCATTCCTAAATGTAAGCCCCGGCACCATTATTCCTTTCCAAATGCCTCTCAGTACTTCATGCCTGTTGTACCCCCCCAATGCCCTATGTTTCATTATGGCGTCATCTTTTCGCCCCTTCGCCCTAACAGACTGTTCGGGCTTTACCGTGTACATCTGTCCTTCGTTTACCCATTCCCCGAGATATTTGTATCCTCCCAGCCTGGGTATGTCATGAACTTGCATTTTAAGCACCTGATGAGTGAAATCGTGGAAAGTATGCCTGACTTAATTGAGCTAAAGATGAAGCCTAGAGCGGCTCGTTCGCCTCCACAAAAATTAACCAGTCTACAAATCTTACTGGCCTTCTGTTAATAGTACAATGCCGTCGGCATACTTTATTCCAGAGAGCCGCCACTCTACAAATTCTTCGACTAATCTATACGACATATTATAACTAACATTAATTTCTTCTAGCTTTCCTTTCATATTTCTCATATAAAACATGATCAGCAGCAGCGGTCATTGAGTAGCGTAACAACGGGTTACGATACTGACACCTAGAGTAAGCATCATCGCACATGTCCGAAACACGAATGAGAACAAAAGAAATAACAGTGACAAAATGAAAGCAGAACTATGCTGTTTTACAAAGCAAGGGCTAACTAAAAAACCGGAAGGGGGGGGGGGGGAGTTTTTTTTAGAAGACTGCATTGAGGAAACCCATTTTTTCGATCCTAAATGTCCTGTATAGAAATACGTTGTGCGTGATTTCGCGCTCCATTAAAGAAGACTCGGGAATCTGAATTAATCGGATGCCCTGCACTGCGGCTTGCCTCACGCGCACATGTTGCCTCGATCCTCGCGCAAAATTCAATACATCAGTTATGAAATAAACAAGTCGTAATTGATTAGGGACATGAAAGCTGGTGCACAAATTTCAAGCGACTGAGATAAACACAGGCTGTAAGCGATGGCCCCTGAGCGCGACATTGTGCCAACGAGACGACTCGGGTACAGTTTTTCCGTCACGCAGAAAATGCATTTAAAACGTTTTGAAATCGTTTAGAGTATTCAGGATACAGAAAAATGACAGCAGGTGATAATGACAGCAGGTGAAATAAATGACAGCAGGTGATAATATCAGTTTCCTGCGTAAACTGCTGTACCGACCTACAACAAACTTTGCATACTTTACCCTGGCTTCATTCTTTGTAACTTGAAAAAAAAAACAGTCACAAACGACAAGGGACAAGAGAAGGAGTGTACACGCCACAACGACTGGACTGTCAACTGAGATTTATTAGACAAAAACATAGTCCCAGCAAGGCCAGCAGAGCATGCGCAACAGCCGTATCACTACTCACAGCGCATAGGGCACGCAAGATACACCTCTACCGTGACCGGCCTAAAAAAGCAAATTTCTTTTCGAGTAAGCGCACCGAAGTTGTGCTAATGCAATCTTGGCCTGCCAAACTGATATGGTAAGCCTGTGCCTATGGTAAGCTGTGCCTATTCTTACACGATATCTTTGCCCGCGCTACCCAACCAGAGAAGATTGGTTGAGGAGGCGCTTATCAGGCTTTGAACGCGTAGAGTATTCATCGACCATGCCGGTATGCCTTTATCGACTCGACACGCTAGCCTCGGGTACACCTTAGTGCGCCTCCCGATAATTGCAGACCCGCGACGGCGCCTGCAGATAAGGCGACGTCAGAGCGTTTGACGCCCGCGCGTATGTGGGCTGTGCGTGGGGATTATCTTCACCTGGTGGCTTCCTGGCTTTGGAGAGAGCCGCGGTCGTTCAGTACCTGAGCGGCGAACGGAGGGAGCACACCACTGAGCGCGTACGAGCGCACCGGCTTAGCGAACGCCACACACCAACGCGCAAAGGTCATCCTTCCGGAGACGGTTCCAGGAAAGTGGGTTTGTCGGACAATGAAGAAGGTATGTGCCCGACGGCTCCAACTCATTACTTGTTTTTTCTTTTATTTTTCTTTTGCGTTAGTGCCTGGCTTCGGTAAAGTATGAAAATGTTCACAACAACAAGATTCACTAGACACGCTTAGGGCAATCGCCACTATCATCATCAGCCTAACTATATCCACCGCAGAACAAAGGTCTTTCACTCTAAGGCCAATCACAACACACTATGTCCCATGTGAATTTCATCCAGCCGGGAAATTGGCTCGACATTATTCAGGATGTGGTCGCATGGACCAGCGATGGGTGCTCTCATGAAGTGAGGGGGGGGGGGGGCGGTGCAGCTAAGACGGACACTTCTCCTCCAAAGGGGGAGAGGGAAATGATAAGTCTTGGGAGTTCTTCAAGCGCTGCCGTGCCACAGGGAAAGGGGCGGAAGGATGAATGGAAAGCTTTGAGTCGTACCGCGACTTTGCTCACCACATATATTTATTTCTACTTAACAGGTTTACAGTAATATTAACCAAAAAAATTTGGTATGGTTTTAACGCAGTTAAACCTAGTAGACTTGCGAGAGCATGTGTTTAGCCTTGTTGGCTCATGGTTTTGCTTTTGCTGGGTCGTCGGCACGTCTGGCGGCGGTATTGGTTCCGTAGCAGTGAACTGTAGTTTATTGGGGCGTGGGAAGCTCCGGCGACGAAGACACTGGCACAAGTAATCTATAAAGCAGCGGGGTGAAAGGCAGGGTCACAAGGAGCAGTTCTCCGGCACGAGCGACCGAAGGCCGCCTCAAGAGCTTCGTCGTAGTTGGCGTCGACGCATGATCATCTTCTTCATTCCAGTCGTATGAGTTGCTGAAGACAACAATCGGAAAACTTCGTTGAGCGAGTTGACAGTAGGTAGGGGTAGCTGTGAGGGCTCTGACAGCGGGTGTTCTGTAAGTTCCGGATAATCTGTAGCGGCTTCTAACTGATGTGCACTATTCTATACCCATACGGTGTCATAAGGAGGCATAAGTTTACAAGAGCATCTGCGGCCGAGCTTTGAGATACACTGGTACTGTCATGGCATCTGCAGCCATCTTTCAAGCTTTCGCCTCTTGTGTGTCATTGGCTGATATTTTTTTGGCGTGACGTCACTACCGCCCGCCTCCTTCACCTTTGTTCCCTCTTCCGTACGACTAGTAATCAAGCCAGATCTTCACTGTTCAGGCTGCACACAAGATTTCGTACAATGGATACTCACTCTAATTTTGAAACACTTCCAGTGGACGTATTTCTACCCAACGCATAACGGGCGATGGGAAAGATGAACGCCCATCGCCGAGTTCTTACACACACACACACACACACACACACACACACACACACACACACACACACACACACACACACACACACACACACCACACACACACACACACACACACACACACACACACACACACACACACACACACACACACACACACACACACACACACACACACACACACACACACACACACACACACGCACACACACACACACACACACACACACACACACACACACACACACACACACACGCACACACACACAAGTGAAGAGGGGGGTCAATGCGTTAACGAACTCGAAGGAATGTTGGCTGTCGTTTCTTTAGGTTGTATACGAGTCCAGTTTGTGCGTTTCTTTAGGTTGTATACGAGTCCAGTTTGTGTGCTGTTCCTCCTCTTTTTTTTCCCGAGACGCTGACGCGAGTTCTTGTTTCAAAGTTCTATAGTTTGGACCTTGTGGTTTGAAAAAAAAATGAAGGCTTGCACAGGGTGTAACGATCCGTGAGATAGACAGACAGCGGTCTCATAGCGTTCTTGTGTTCACAGTATGTATCCTAGATTCTTCCCCGTGGGGTATCGGGGTAAGGGGCTAGTGATAGAAGGAAGGGGGAGGGGAGCGCTCTGCTATAGCTGTCTCCTCTACAGGAACTAGATTTTGCCCCAGTGGCTAGAGGAGGGGAAGATGGGACTTTTTTATTTTTCTGAAGAGACCATCGCATATTCTTGCGAGGTCTTCTTCGCACTGTTGGGCGTGTGCACATTGCGGTTACGGTAACGCAGCGGACGTATATCCTGAAGCATATCTCCGAGAAGTTGCTTTACTTGGAGCCAGGAGGTATAGTCGGTGCACCCAAGATGGTCAGAACCTCGCGCAACGCATTCATAAAGAAAACAAAAGTGACACTAGTGCGCTTATATGCCTCTCATCGTCGTTTTCACGTGGAAAGTGTAGGCGTAACAGAACGTTTCCTCAGCAATTAGCACAAACCGTCGCGAACACCTTTGTCCAGGAAGGGGAAGACGAGAAAGGTAGTTCTAACCCGCAAAAAGAAAGAAGAATAAATAAAAATATGAACGAATTAAAGGCTCTCGAAAGGTCGAGATCTGCGCTATGGAAGAGAAAGAGAGGGAGAGAAGTGCGTTATAAGTCCTCCCCCTCTTCTGTATGCACTGCGCCTGGCTCGGATCTGGCGCCCCCCAGCCAGGCACGCGGCGGCCATCCATCATAAGCGTTGTCAGGCCCGGGGAGGCGAAAGGTGTCACTGCTGTCAGGCCACACGTGTCTCGGCCTTTCAGCGGGGATTACGTGTGTGTCGCTGCCTTCCACAGCATCGCTGCGCAATGGCTTACACGGCGGTGGAGCGCGACGGCGAATTCCACGGCGGCGAGCTTTCCACGAAGAGTGGTGCGCGCTCTTAACTGGCCGTAAAGAGACCGTGACCGAGAACTGTCCGCGGAGATACCCAGGAGAGCAGGCTGGTGAGACAAATGTAAAAAGCAAGTGAAAGAAGTGAAATCTAGAGACCGAGTGGAGGGCTCCGGAATAATTTCGACCACCTGGGGATCTTCAACGTGCACTCCGTGTGCTGTGCGATGTCAGTGCACGTTAAAGATCCCCAGGTGGTCGAAATTATTCCGGAGCCCTCCACTACGGCACCTCTTCTTCTTTCACTCTCTCCTTTATCCCTTCTCTTACGGCGCGGTTCAGGTGTCCAACGATAAATGAGACAGATACTGCGCCATTTCCTTTCCCCCCAAAATAATAATAATAATAATAATTGGTTTTTGGGGAAAGGAAATGGCGCAGTATCTGTCTCATATATCTTTGGACACCTGAACCACGCCGTAAGGGAAGGAGTAAAGGAGGGAGTGAAAGAAGAGAGGAAGAAGAAGGAGGTGCCGTAGTGGAGGGCTCCGGAATAATTTCGACCACCTGGGGATCTTTAACGTGCACTGACATCGCACAGCACACGGGCGCCTTAGCGTTTTTCCTCCAAAAAAACGCAGCCGCCGCGGTCGGGTTCGAGCCCGGGAACTCCGGATCAGTAGTCGAGCGCCCTAACCACTGAGCCACCGCGGCGGGTCCCCCAAAAAACCAATTATTATTATTATTAGACCGAGTGTTGTCCTGACTCTGTGGGGCCACGGGGGAAAAGCATGATGATCAACCATCCGCTCTTCAGAAAATTAAGACTTATTCGCTGTAGCCATCTTATGGCTCCCATTTGTGGCCGGTTGGGTAAGGGCGCA
This sequence comes from Amblyomma americanum, assembly GCF_052857255.1. Classification (NCBI taxonomy): domain Eukaryota; kingdom Metazoa; phylum Arthropoda; class Arachnida; order Ixodida; family Ixodidae; genus Amblyomma; species Amblyomma americanum. The sequence continues at coordinate 62,874,062 of NC_135506.1, forward strand.
ATAGTCAGTGGTTTCCCAAAGTGTGTGTCTTCGATTTGACGACAATGTTTCGCATGCTTCTGAGAATTAGTCGTTTCCGTAGTTATATCAAGCCGACAGTATTATTCAATTAAGGTGGTTTGAGATTGATAAGTAGCAGGAAGAGGGCAGAGTGGGTAAGGGTCAAACACGAGTTAATGACATACTAATCGAAATCAAGAGGAAGAAATGGGCTTGGGCAGGGCATGTAAAGCGAAGGCAAGAAACCGACGGCCCTTAAGCCTAATAGACTGGATTCCAAGGGAAAGGAAGCGTAGCAGGGGGTGGCAGAAGGTTAGATGGGCGGATGGGATTAAGAAGTTTGCGGGATTAGGGTGGCCACAGCTGGCAAAGAAAAGGACCCATAAAAGTAATATAGGAAAGGCCTTTGTCCTGTAGTGGGTGTAGTCAGGCTGATGAAGACGACATTCATCAGCGCCAGGGAGCTACCCTATGAAGAAAACTTCTGTGGATATGGGTACAGAATTTCTATCGCGCTGGTATACACGAAGCTGGCATACGTCTTGATACGGCCTAATTTTTGGAGGGGTGCGCTATCGCTGATGAAAACGACCGGAAACCGGAAAGATAGCATTAAGAGCCTTCTGTTGATAACGAGACGGGGCCAGAGCGATAGAGACCGCGTGGAACAACGCTTACACGCTCCGCGCTCGCCTGCCTCAAGATTCCTTTCCCACAGATCACTCACTTTCGCAGAAAACTGGTCCCCCAATGAAAACGGCGGAGTCGTGCCTTCGTTTCATCTCGGCTTTTCGGTCTCGCGTGCCAAGTGACGTTTCGGCTATGCTCGCTGCTCTCTCTCGTAGACGTCGAGTCCGTCGACTCCAACACGCACGTGCTCGAGAAACAAGAAAGCCGAAAAGACCAACTAAGGCAAGGCCGAGGCATATGAGAGAATGAGAAGTGCTGACATCCGAGTGGCCCTCCTCGCACGAGTCATGACAAACAACGTACTCGGGCGCGCTTTTCTCTTTTGATTTGTTTGCTTTTTGTATTGCTTCTTTTTTCTTGCCTCGGCCGCCCCAAGGGGGCGCGATGATCGCTTGAGTGACACGCGCAGTCTACTCGAAGCACCTCCTCCTCCGCTTCGTCCTCGTCAACCTGAAAACTGGTTCGTCGAACGGGACTTCGGCATGCGAGGCGTTCCTCCTCGGCGTTCCGCGGTGTCTTTGCCAGTCACCTTGTTTCGCATTTGTGTATGCCTCCACGTATATCCGCTCCCTCTATCTCTGCGTTGCGGTCTCTATTTGTCAACACCAGGGGGCGCGTGCCTCGCAAGGTGGCGCGTTCGTCGCTCCCCCGGCTGCGCGACGACCTTCCCGTCACATTCTCGGAGACCTGAGTGATGAATTGAAGGACGTCGCCGCCTGACGGCCAGGAAAGAAAAAGAAGTATATATGCGCGATATATTATGCGCCGACTCCACGGAAAACCGTGCAAGGCTACCGAGAATAAATTCCCGGTGTCCCACGTAAGTTCAGTCAAAGTTTATAAGGAACGTTAAAGACAGCTTTACCCAATTTTTGTTCGTAGCAAAATTCCATGATTTGGATCTTTCTGGCTATGCCGATGTTTAAAAAACCCATCAAAATGTGTCAAAGCGATGCATTTTTCCTCCGCTACTTTATCCAGGCTTGCCATATTGATGACCATGCGGACACTATTATTAACTCCGGGATCACTGACAGTAAGCGGATGGCAGCGTGATATACCCTCAGTGATCCGTGTTAAAAGTACTGTCGTCAACTCAGTTCACTTGTTAATGCGACCGGTGCAGGTGGAGGTGTTTTCTAGCTCGTCAAAGCTGCGGTTTTGCTTAAAGCAGATTCGTTAGAACGCTCTAAACTGTCGACAGAGGCCAACTTGTTTATCCCCTCAGTGTCGCCATAAAAATGCACCGTGCACCTTAGGAGGGCGCAACTTAAAAGGCCCCTCTATGATACCTGGCCAGATTGCATTTCGTTCTTCGCTTTAATCATTAGCTAGCATGTTCATTCGGAGTCTCGTTGTCCGCTTAGAAGTACTAAAGAATCAGAGGTCCAAGACAGAGGCTTGACGTTTCTTAAGTCTGCCAAAAGCTGCCCAGCCAGAGTCTTTCTTTTTTTTTTGCATGCTGGGAATTGGGCCCCGTTTCACACTTGACCGCCTCCCGTAAATGAAATAGGGTAGTAATTACCCATTGGCATCCACCTGGGGAGATTCCCCTAAGCATTTAACCAACACTGTTCCCACTTCGAGTTATCGATCAATTCTTTCTCGCCCTACCATAAGCTTGGTATCCCCGTTAGCTCAGTTGGTAGAGCGATTGCTCCGGTGAAGCAGTAATCCCAGGTTCGAACCCCGGACCAGGACGAATTTTTCTTTAACTGCGAAGTTTCTGTGGAAGCTTTATAGCTTGCCTTTGGACCCGTATGTCAGGGCTTGTGTGGATGCCGAAGAGTAATTACTACCTTATAATCCACTCCTTGAGGGACTGCCCTAAGCATTTGGCCTCCCGTAAATGCTCGTGATTTTTGTTCTAAAAATCTAACTGCATGTGTAATTTCGAAGCATTGCAAAGAACACGCGTTTTGACGCCTTCTTGTACCGTACAGTGTCCTTGTAAGATAACATAAAACTGTGCGGCGTGCGACGCTATCTGTACTGGGGTAGCCACACCAAAGCTACACGGCTTCAGTGAGACAAAGATAGGACCGGGCGAGTGGCCCGGAGAAAGTTGCGCTAAAGACAGGTAGGGCGACGCATTTGCCGGTGCGCGTGAGTTGTCATACATGCCTTGCCCGTTGTAGCTTATCTCCTCCGCGCGTTTAGCGACAATTCGTGAAGGAATGCAGGGAGTCTCGTTTCCTCGTCCCAGTCCCATACACAGCACAAGCGGTGTTGATGGGGGCGGCACGCATTCATTGTGTGTTTTTCTTTTTGTTTTTGTTTGCTCGCTGCATGCCCGCCCAGGAATGCACGATGCTTCGGTGCAGGGGTCCGGTGCGCGCGCAGAGGCAGCGGACGGAAATTTATGCGCACGGCGAATTTGGGGCACTCTAAGAAGAACGCCGAGTGGTTCGCTGAACCCATTCGCGCGGGCTCATTTCGTACGCGCTCTGTCGTCGGGATTCCCGAATTCTCAGACCTCTCTCCTGGTTTTACTAGCCTTTAAGCCACGGCTTGGGTTGTTTGTGTGGGCAGGATTTCAATTTGGGAGAGGTGGTATACAGTAGAGAGTACCGTATTTATTCGCTCAAGGAACGCACTTTTTGTGAGAGACGCGAGAACGTGAGCCTTCGGGGCAGACTGCCAACCCTGCACTTTTCACTACACTGCGGGCTGCTTCCATTATTGGTCATTACTGCATGAAATGCACAATGCGGTTACATTTCTATACTCCTGTCTTCGGTCTCCCGCCGTCCTGTGTCTTCAGCGACCCCTCATTTCGGCCTGTCCGTCCGCAGATATGTACAGGTGTGCGCCTACGTGAAGGTCAACCTACCGCTGCTGTATACAGCTGTGCTCATCCGGTGCACCAGTGCCACAAGTTAGCTATAAGGGAAGAGGAAGATCAAATCATGCTAGTATTCGTTTTTCAGATGTCCGCCTTCTGCAATGCTAGGATAAGACAAGGATGGAAAACTATGGGGAGCGGTTGGGGAGGGGGGGAGGGTTCGCCATCAGTATACTTGCTCTTGTACCGCGAGGTGCTTGACGGCGGCCGAGGCCGAAAGCGCTTTTGTTGTTGGCGCTGGGCGAATTAATCGCTCCATTGAGCGCGCCGACCCCAATGCTACACCGCGCGGACTGCGAACCACGCGGGCCAACATCGGGCGCCCCGTGTACTTAGTACGGTGCAGCAATGGGAGTACTTAATATTATGCACGTGGGGTGCACCGAAAAGGCGCCGCCTGAGCTAGCCGCATGCTCCCCAGAAAAATTATTCATATTGGTAGCACAAACATATAAACATGAACTACTCAGGCCACTGCGGAATACGCGAGATATATGGCAAAAGGGAGGATTGTCGGGCCAGTTGGTTCATGATTCAAGACTGAAAACGGCCAACAATCCTCTCTTTTGCAGTCTTTTTGAGGCTTCCCAACAATTCGCAGTTTTATCTTTCTTCCTTTCTTGCTCTCTCTCTTTCTTTCCTTCTTTCTCTCTTTCTTCCATTCTTTCTTTCTTTCAAGTTCCGCAACTGGTAGGATGAAGGAGCTCCGGCCACAACAACTTGATCCCCCACCAGGGAGAGTCAGAAATTATTCGGAACTCTTAAGATGAGAGGAGGGGTTTGATGGCTGGATGCTATATATGCCAATACGTTTATCGAAATTCCGCAGAAGTGGGACAGATTCATAATCAGGAGCGTCAGCAAACCTGGGCCGCGGTTCAACTCGACCACTCGTCGAATTCGATCGTCGCACGGTTCTCATTGTCGAGATAGCGACGACGTTGAGGAGGCACTTGAGCCGCTGATTCCAAGACCGAAGAAACCGATTTGAACGGCACTGTTGCACTACCCTTGCACTGCAGAGATTTCTTTTGTCTTTGGCACGCGTGCATCGCTGAGGATTTTTTTTTTTGCCGTTGATTAGTGCTGCAATAAAAGAGGAATGTTCGCTGTTGCCTTTGTTTAGATAGCGAAGGTGCTAAAGCCTGGGGTGCTAAACGATATTCAAAGCGATGTTGATAATGGCTCACGCGGGCTCCCTTGTTATACCGCCATCTCATGAGCGCCAGAGGGACCATAAATCGGATACAACTCAAGAACGAAGCGGCAAATGCCCCTCAAAGGCGTCAGTCACTCCAGCGAATGGCGCCCACCAATTCTCCCTGTCTAGCCCGTCACCAATTTTCTCCCTTGTTATACCGCCATCTCATGAACGCCAGAGGGACCATAAATCGGATACAACTCAAGAACGAAGCGGCAAATGCCCCTCAAAGGCGTCAGTCACTCCAGCGAATGGCGCCCACCGATTCTCCCTGTCTAGCCCGTGACCAATTTTCTTGGACCTTCTAGTGTGAAATAGCAGGGGGTGGCAGATGAATGGGGAATAACCATGGCTTAATCGGATTAACCGCAGCGTCCTGAAAGCCGGTAGACGCCATTGACTGGAGGACCTCCGTGAGGGGCATCTGCAGCTTCCTTCTTGAGTTGCATCCGACTGTAGTAAGGATCGAGTGACTCGGTGCATTGGTGACCTGTCTCAGGACTCTTGAAAATCAACCTGAGATTCGTCGAAGACTCATCTAAAGATTCGTCGAAAACAATGACACAGAATCATTATTTCACCTTTTTGCCTTTAACACAACTGCGCCTTTTACACTCTAATCGGCAAGTGACGTTGCTAGCCAGTTACCAGTCCTGACTGGATGTTATTCACAAGGCTGGAGATTTGGGCCATGCCATGCATCATAATAGAAAACAAAAACAGCGCTCTGCAGTGCGACACAAAAATGCTGAATTACACACCACAACTCTGGTGCAGCATAGAACTGTAGAACAGAACACTGGTTTAAGGGGCAGAACAGCACAGGGCGAGAAAGAATGAACCGATGAGGGCATCGCTGCTACAAAACACGCCCTCTGATCATGCGCCTAGTTTGCGGTTCGACATGTGCCCTAAATGGGACACCTGCTGCATCTGGTGTCAGGGCTGGCTGCACAGAACTGATTGCACGCAGCGCTCCCCAAGCTTGCACAGGGAGAGAAGATAGAGCGGGGGGGGGGGGGGGGGATATGTAGCCCAGTGCGCGCTTTGTGTGTGCTTACCCTCGTGACCAACGGCTGCGTTTGTTAAGCAGTAAGAATAAAGCAGAGAATGATTGAGGAGTGGCTGGCCAAACAGTGAAGGGCCGCGGCTGGTTATATGGTGAACGTGAGTTGAGGGGGGGGGGGGGGGGGGGGGGGAGGGACATTCTTATCGCTCGGTCTTTTTGCCTAGGCTTGCGCTTGAAGGGTCAATACTCCGCGACAGTCTGAGCGGCTACGCTCAATGTGGGCGGTCCACATACTTCAGATACGGTCGGCCATGTTCCTTTGCCTATATACCTATATTTAGCTGTGTAGCCGCATAACTTTGCGAACTTTGCCGCTGCGAATTGCACGGGACTTACGTTCACTTCTCACATCACTACGCTCAATCCTTGTTTCTTTTTTTTTTTGGGGGGGGGGGGGGCGGCTTTGAGAATTACTCCGTGCAAAAGGACAGTGAACAGACATACATCATTGGTAAAAACAAGTGGAAACGCCCGGCCGCTTTCCGCGGTGTGATAGGAACAGCAGGTTAATGCGCGAGAAACAACGAGGGATGGATGGCCGCTTTCCCGAGCGACCCACGTTATCGCGCCGTTATGGGGACGCGGCCGTCAAAGCAGAGACTGACCAGTACACAAAGACTCGGGCCTCGACAAACATACGCGCATGCCGGAATGAAAGCGACGGGGTCGCGTCACCGCTTCGCTAATCGCTTCAGCTTCGTCCCATTGTTCGATTTGGCACAACAGTGCCTAGACCAGGGCTACAGGTAAACACTAAGGTGGATAGAAAATAGGAAACATTATCATCTCTGGTCGAATCCGACGCTAGAAAGAGTTGCGGGTGAATCTGGCACATCGATGGGTGTGTTGGGTCTACAAGAACCTTCGATTCGGTTTTATGTACGCCCCGCAAACGAACGCTCCCACCGCCCAAAGACAGGGCAGCACATACTCTATCTCAATGCCAGTGACAGGCTGCGCATCACAATGGGACGGCTTCGGACGCCAGTGTAGTACGTTTGCGCATCGCCATGTGTCGCCACTAATAGGGATCAGTGGCTTACGTCATAACGCCAGTTTATAGAGTGGGTGCCGAATTGGTCTTCTGTAAACCGCAGCATTTCGAAAAAAAAAGAGAACATCGATTGTTTAGAGTGATTCGATGCAGTGTTTTTTGCAAAGTTAGGGATATTTCCGCCATTTTGGGGCACAGGTGCATTTAGCCGTATGAAACATTTTTTCGGAATCCACATTTTCGGGCCTTTCACGCATAAGAACGTTCAATACTGCTTCCAGACATCGAAATCTTATTTCAGAGTGAATTTTAGAAGCACTTTCATTCATTGTTTGGCATAATCTATGCGATCCAAAACGGCGTCGTCCGATCAACACGAAAGTCGTTCATTATAAGTGGTGTGTAGCGATAAACATTGTGCCTGATAGGAGGTGGTATTTATAAACTTATCTATTTATAAACATACCACACGGAATCATTTATGGTGAGTAGCGGTGTGAGATGACGAGCGACGATAAAATAAGTATATCTAGACGTCTATTTTTAATTCAACCATTTCAGTGTAGATGGGAGTGTAACGCTGTGAGTGTGTGTCGCTGTCTCAGAGCTGTCCCATGCATGTGGTCGCGGAGCTCGTCACCAAGGTTTCCATCCTCGCCCAAGGCGAAAGGACAGCAGTACCTCTGCTGTTACCTCACTCACTCACTCACTCACTCACTCACTCACTCACTCACTCACTCACTCACTCACTCACTCACTCACTCACTCACTCACTCACTCACTCACTCACTCATGCACGCACATACACGGGAAGGAGAGAGAGAGAGGAGAAATCCCTTCCGCATCCCTCAATAAGCGCGCCAACTTGAACCCGTGCCCGCGGCTAGCAGCGGGGCAGCGCGAGATGGAACTCGGCTACGCCGTGTAATCGTTTTAACCGGTGAAGCGCGTTCTCAGGGGTCATAAAAGCGGGGCGTCCCGTGAGGCAGACCCCCCCCCCCCCCCTCTCCTGTATATGTACAAAGCAAAGCAATGGAGTGGGCCGCAGTGCCCCGTGCGTGAGTGTGCATATATATATATATATATATATATATATATATATATATATATATATATATATATATATATATATATATATATATATATATATATATATATATGAGCAGGCGCCACGCAAACCCGCTCCCTGGTAATTTAGTCGGTCGCCGACGACCACCTCGGCCCCGGAGGCTTTGCATAGCCAGGGTGGGTTGTCGCTGGTGTCGGGAGGGCACTGCGGAGACCGCGGACTTGAGGGCAGAGAAGCAGTTCCAAGGATTAAACGCTTGGGCTAGTTGGTATTCTGCATACATGTTTATGACACAAACAATACAAGGGCGGCCGTATAACACAGCTTGTGCTCTCCGTCTTACCGTCTTCATTGTTTTCCTTCGCTCGTTAAACGTGGCTTGAAAGCGGAGCTTTGCACGTTCGCTGTTGTCGCGCAGTTCTGTGCAGCCGTGCCGCTTCTAGCAGAAGCCTGTGCGGGAGAAAAGAGAAGCTGAGGTAACTGCGAGGAGCCTTGGCGTCATACATTGGCCTCACCGAATGACACCGCTTAATGACACCGTACTCGGCATTAAGCTGACGTCTCAGGTTAAGATCACATTTACTGGTCTCACAAAGATTCAGGCTTTCGCCGACCTTTCGTCAACCTTTCCTAACTTTGCGAGGTTGGGGTCAGTGTGTGGTTGAGATAGACCTCGTGAGGTGTGAGGCTAACAAGGTGTTAGCTTAGTGAGAAAGCAGGCCGTTCTATCACCTAAGTGAAAGCAACGATATTTTTGAGGTTGATGGAAAAATGGTCTATAGACAGTCTATAGACATCTTATAGCCTCTATTGCCTTCCTAAAGATATTTATTTTTGTCTCTTCATAGCTTATAGACTGTCTATAGTCAAAAGTCTACTAAAATGTATGGCTATAAATCTATATATTGTATATGGACTGTTTCAAGATTTGTAGTGCCGGTAGACTGTTCTCTAGGGTTTGTCTATAGAGAGTCTATAGACTTTATAGACAGAATCTATGGAGAGTCTATAGACTCTCTAAAGAAATTTTTGTAACGACTGATAGCTGTTGTTGTTTTCCTCTGTTGGAATGGCACATACCCACAGCGGCGGATTGACCAGGATGTGGACAGTTTCTAGCAGTCTGTAGGTGCCGTCGTCCTTCTTGGAATTGTCTATATATTTCGATTACTTATTTAGAGCCGTTTCTGTATGCTGAGGATTTAGGACTGAGCCAACGCCAAGACTGCAGGCCTTGTGGGCACGTTGTAATCAGGGTACTGATTATTCTTTTAATGAAATGCGATGATAAGCCGCCTATCGCATCCTACCAAAGGGACTTGGAACGAACGAATGTTTCTTACATAACTGATGGGTGCCTGAGTCCCAACAAAGATAACAAGAGGCAAGTCAGCGCAGCCAGAATCTTTCCTAACTGATCCTCACAATCCGCCATGCCGTGCACTGCCGTACATGAAACCATGCGATTCGAATATAATTAGCTCCTAATCTGGAGGAAGTCGCGCCACGGGACGTTAACGCTGTACTAGCCACTAATTGCCTTATTCGAAGCACCGTTTACAACGGGGCTTCACGTCGCTCTCCTAACTTCGTTCCCAGGCCATGCATGTATTACCTGCCGCTGTTTACAGCGCACCACGCTGTAAACATCTTCATCGTAATCGTCGTGTTACGCTCACAGCAGGCAAAGGCCTCCCCCCTTGACTTCCAATTAGTCCTTGTCCCGCAGCAGTCGTGGACAAACCATCCTCACAAACGTGCAAATCTTGTCCTTCCACATGAACCTGCCGTCCCACCACTCATAATACACTCCATTACCCTAAGGGTACAGCGGTTTCCGATTGCTCGCATTACATACCCTGCCAGTGCCCACTTCCCCGGTCTCTCCGAGCTATGCCCACACAATGCATGACAACACTACCGTCGAGGGTGATACTACGCGAAGAGCGCAGTACCGGTGACAGCCACCCAGAGAGAAATAAAGACACGGTTCACTCGGGCCTCGCGTTGGCCACCGCAGCCACCGCTGGCGTCGCCGCCAAACCGGATCCGGCGCCGCTGGGCGATGGTGCCAAGGACGCCTCGAGGCCGGCCGCCGGCAAACGCGGGGACCCCGTTCTCGCCTCGCCCTTCCCCTCTCTCGTGCCTTCAGCCAGGCACCCTCGTAATTGCAAGCAGTGCATCCGAGGTCGCAGGTCGTCCGACCGAGAGACGGAGCGCTCTGTTTTGCGCAGTGCCTCTTCTCCGTTATAGGACTTCGTATCTCCCTCGTAACGTGGCTTTTTTGGCGACGAAACTCTTCTTGCGATTCTTTCCTCAACCTGTTTGTCATAGGAGATCCTTGGCTTTGCATTTGGATGATATTATTTTCTACCGTTCAGCCGGCTTGCTATCCGTCAGCTACCAATAGGATAAAAACAATCAACAATATATGACCGCTGGTGCTGGCAACGTTTATCAAACCGCCACAGTGGCACCGGCTGTTTATTTTTCTTTTAAATTCCAGCTCTTTGCCTTAAACATCACTTACCCAGCAATTCTGGACAACAGCATATTTGAGCCGGAAACCTTTTATGAACGCAGTTAATCATTTCCTACAGTGTAATATTTTACTGTAACAATCAATATATACGCAGATCACCCGACGGCAGTCTTGTGTATTGTTTTCTAGTAACGTTTTGGCTATCGTCAAAAGCGTTCCCCATTGGTTTCTTATGGCAGTCTTAACTGTTCGATGCGTACGATGGAAACACTTTAAAAGAAAGATTTTTCTACGCACCAGAATAATGGATCATTACCTTCAATATTTCCATAACAGTATGTTACCATTTTTAAATTTTCAAAATTTTTGTCCGAGAACGTTGGACATGGTGACGTCGGTGCTTGGCGGTGGATCGAACACCTTTTTCACCATAGTGTAGCGTAGCAAGCGGTCAACGGAAGGATTCAAACAGCACTAGGGCTTCTTTCGCTGCGTCGCTTGTTGTATTGTCGCATCTGTTGAACAGTGATTTAGATCTAACGACGGGTCCAGCAGTCCACGCGAATGGACATCTTCCTGGACGACTTCGCTTCGACTCCTGGATGTTCTGAGCAGAAGGACGCCTCCAAAGAAGACCTCTCGCATGCGCTACTTTGTTGCGCAAGCGACGACAGAGGGGAGGCACCGACCAGCTCACGCCGGGAGGGGGCCGCCAGAGGTAGGGGAGGGGGGCTGTGTTGAAAGGGGGGGGGGGGCACAGAGAGATGAAGGACCTTTCCTCTGTACGTGCTGAAAACATGATCGCGACGTCTGCCGGGCAGGAGCGAAAGGACGTAGGGGGGCGGCCGCCGCATCGAGGCCAGCGCCGTCAACTGAGCGGAGGGATCAGGCGAAAGAGATTCTATAGGCGACAAATTCCTCTCCCTTGGGGGGATGCGCTCCGCGGAAACCTTCTGGAAGCGACGGAGTCCTTTCGGGCCATGCAGTGCAGATAACGATGTTCGAGGCAGACTGGCTGATATAACTGTAAGGGCGGCGTATCAAGGTGCAGTGTCGTGGACGGGGCAGTTGATGAAAGTCCCACCCAACACTGCTGGTCACGATTTAAAGCCGAAACAAGTTCGGATATGCTAACGCGGCGCTGCTTAATAGGGACTCTGAATGGTTTGAGGGCGCTCAGTTGACACTGCGAGTACTACATCATAGTTGCAGTACCATCAGAAGTCTCCCTTATGGGCGTGTTTCTAATGACGATGGTGTGTCAAGCGCTGCCACTAGACGCGCACGACTTTGTAAAGCGGGAATGCAATCTGGGAATCACACTCATCTTGGCGAAGCCACTTTTGCGTCTGCATTGCAGAGCTCAAATAATAAGGGCACAAGCTCGCCTAGCCAATAAGAAGGATCATTAGTGTCCTCATTAGGGCGCACTGCCGCGTAGGCGGGATGGTAAGCTATTCATGTTATTCTAGTATGTTTCGAAGAAGTGGAAGTTCAAGACGAGAAGCAGTATAGACGAAGAAGGTAGCCTCGATATAAACAGGTGGTTTCCACGCGAGGTTAATTACGGAGAACCTCGTCAGACAGTTTCCTGTCTTTAGCCACGCTCCCAAAGGCAATGGTATTGGATTACTGCCTTGAATAAAAATAAATACGATATGTGCAAGTACGAATAGCGATATCTGGATGGCCCGGTAATCAGTCGGCGATCGCAAGAGCGAGGCATTTCTGCAGTAGTACACTTAACGTATCGCTGGTGCATATGCGAATTTGTTGTCACCACTTCGCTTACACTATCTCACCTTTCTGAACAACAACAACAACAACAGCTGCTGCTACTACTACTACTACTACTACTACTACTACTACTACTACTACTACTACTACTACTACTACTACTACTACTACTACTACTACTACTACTACAACAACAATAAAGAAACGGCGGAACTAGGAATACAAAAAATCGACATATTCTACTGTGGATAAGAAAAATGAAAGGAAAGAAACATTTGTTTTCACGTTTGTTTCGTGTCTGTGGCTGATAGTACAGATATGCAGCGAAACGTCGCAATCAGCCTGGAAGGTCTTCAATGCAGCCTGCGAGTTATAGGCCGCTGTAGCAACAGCTTCCTTTCCCAATAAGGCTGGTTAGTGTCAAGGAACACAGGCTTCGTTTCCCACTGACCCGACTGTTTCGGCTCTGATCAGGTGCTAGTTACGAAAACTCTTGCACAGAACTCTCCTGCTGACGCAACACGCCGACAACTGGCGTCTCGCGTGACTGGACGCCATCTGGCCCTCGCATGTTGCGTGCACTTTGCATTCAGCGTGCGTTGACTGAGTCACAAGGGAGCATGTATTTATACAAACAAGGAGAGAAGGAAGAAGAAATGAGATTACTCACAACGATGCCGATTGAGTCTTCAGCGGTGTGTCTTCGTTTGCTGGCATGCAACTATAAGGACGTATAGTAGTGGGATATTTGCATCATACGTTATTTATTCAGCACAATATAGGTCCGAAAGCTGGCTGCAGCAGACCGACTGTTTTTTGTTTAAGTGATAGTCGTGTAGAGCGCTTCTGTTGGGCAAATGATGTCACTTTCGACGTCGTAATATGTTGCAGCCATAAAATTCCACATTCACCTTCTCGCCTATGACAACAGTGTCCTGTTACGCTATAGGAAAAGGGCGCGCTTGAGAACGGAGCCTGCATGGTCGTATTACCTAGGTGGCTTTCTAGCGGGTGCATCTCTCATGAGGTGAGGAATAGAGGGAAGGGTGGGTATTACAACACACACACAGCGCTGTGTGTGTGTACGTGTTTCTTCTTGGTCCCCGTTTCTTTCGCGCAGTTCAATCATGAACGAAAAAGGATACATTGGCCAGTTCTTTGGGTACTAACTGCGCTCCCACAGATATTAGCCCCTCAAAGAGCAACAATTAGACTTAGAAACCGACTTGAAGGCGACCATCAGCTGCAGTTACTCTCCCAAGGGACTAACCGTTGGACGCGCGGGCTAAGCGGGGTTGTTAGTTCCATCTGGCCAATTTAGGCTTAGTGTGCTAGCGTGCCAGATTGAACGGCTCAGGCCGTGTTTTCGAGTCAGAAGCTGTTGCAGACAGTGTGCTTTAAGAATATCATCATTGTTATTATCATGGTTACCATCTCCTGTTGTTACGGTGGTGGTGGTGGTGGGGGGGGGGTGCTTTCACTGTTCCCTAGATAAGACCTTCTAGTGTGGTTACACCCCTGCTATCGCAGCCTTACTAGTTTTAAACATTGTTAGCCGGATCCGGGTAGCACCCTGTGCCTGGCCGTGAAGAGCTAACGACACCATGTATATTTTTTTCATAGAGTTTCCAAGTACTATCTGGAGGGAAAACTTGAGATGCCGTCTATGCGAGTTTCTTAAAGAGCACTGCATACACCGCGGGAATGCCGGGAAGACGAGGTTTCGTGTTTGGCTTGGCTAATGTTGGGCCGAAAGTGTGTATTGCGCCTCAGAATTGGCAGTTGCCCCGTGATGCTCTCCTATGTGCGCAGGTTAAGTGATTTCGATGCTGCGTTTTCGCTTCTTCAATATAGATCTAACGCAAGTGAAAGTTCTGTGTTAAGCCGGTATGGAAGCTTTCACAGCATGTCTTCGACGTCTGCCTCGAGAAGAGTCTTTTTTTTTTACTGCTGAATCCATGTTTTATTCCCTAGAATTGCCAAGCCTCGTCTTCCCGGCATTCCTGTGTCTCTCCGTGGTGGATGAAGGGCAACGCCGCCAGCTTTCTCTCTAGTTATGTTAAGAATATGTTTTTTTAACCTATGAAGAAATGGCGTCGGCACAAAGTTTCCAAACATGTATCTCACTGCACGCGATACCGACGCTCCAGCTCTACGCCATTGGTGGGCCACGAGTATAAAGATTAGAAAAGCCAGGGGCAGGTGTACAGGCATCCGCGGCGCTTGTAAATGCGGTCGAAGGCCGGGAGGCCACGATGGCGTGACGAAGAGTCTCGTCTCGCCCAACGAGCGTGTCTGCAGTCGGGCACGTCCGGCCCGGTTCCGGTGCTGCACCCGTTGTCTCTTGGCCCCAGCCTTCTCTCTTTGTCCATGTCCTCCGGGGCGATGACGTCACATCAACTGCGCAGAAACGGAATTCTTTCTTTTATTAATAACAACGTACCGCCGGCGACACTAGCCTGCGGAAGTTGGGGCGCACCTTGTTTATTTCTTTTTGTAGCGATAGCTACATTACGGTAACATTTCGAGCCTTCAGCGTGGCGGCGGCACGTGACGCTGGCGGCGCCACCACCACCCCGTAGTCACGTGACCAGCCACGTAATGCGGAGCAGCTGCTGCTGCCGGCGGCGCGGCGCGCAGGCGAAACCGAGCTGCAACAGCTCTGCTCATGCGCCGTGCCAAGTGGGACGAAGATCAAGAAGGAACGCCCAGAGAAACGGAGCAGCGAAAGACTGACTTTGCAATTCAACTGAGCAAGTTCCACTCGGCCAGCTGTAGCTATCGCGTCACTCCAAGTTTAACCGCAGCTAAACCACCGCCATTTTTTTTTCTCTCAGATATCGAACCAGTGACTGTTCGCGGTTAGGATCGCGAGTCTAAACAAAGTTAACAGCATGGCGAAAGCATATTGTACATGCACACGAGAGACACTGTGTGCAACGGCTGCATTAGAAATGCACGTCTGTGGATTCACCCCACAGAAGACGGAGAACTACTAATTCGTCTAATACTTTGTCTTCTTCGTGTTCCTATTCTTCCAAGCTCGCCTAAGCGGCGTTCATTCGAAGACATCTGCTGGCCTTGTCCGCTTCGAAAACATTGTGCACAGCCCCCATTCTAGATGACACCCGTCGGGTTATTCCTAGAACAGCGCGGTATATGGCGTATGACCGGTATTATAGCATGTCTGCGCTTTCATGTGTCTACATGCTTTTTTGATTCGTTTAGTGCTGCTGCTTTTCTCTCGAGCAAATGGCGTCCAAAATTACCAGCAAGTGAAAGGTAGAGCGTAACGACATACTGCAACGTGACGCTAACACTCGCCTCCGAGAAGGTCCGACGGGTAGCTGTAGCTGTAAGACAAAAGAAAAAAAACTGCCACAGCTTTCGAGTAGCCTCAGGGCGTTCGGGTGTATAACACGGAAACCGCCGGAGGCCATTTGTATGTCTCGCTCCCGCTGAATTCTGCGTTTCTCGGAAAATTCGTCGCCGTTGCCAGCCTTGTCACGCAGTCGTGCCAAGCTGTGCAAGTCGTCGAACGCGACGCCAGCCGCTGGTGCTGAACACGGCAGGCGGCTGCCTGTCTTAGGCGGACGAAGACGGGAGTGCATATCTTTTTCCTCACTCGTGTCGGGTTGTATCCTCCCTGGTAGCACGGCCGACGGCGGTGACAAGGCGCTGCGCGTGCCGCCGGCGTCGTGTTGCGCCCCTGTCCCGGAGACAGGAAGGTGGACGTCGACCGAAACCGAGCCCGGTTCGTCATTCGAGCCAAGACAGGACGCGTAGCCAGGCACCGCGAGAAACCGAACCGGGAGGGGGGGGAAGCGGCTCCAGCGATCGCGGCGCGTTGCGGTTAGAAGCTGCGAACAATGATTCGCAGCACCCTCTGAGCGGGACACTTTCCTATTTTTAAAACCAAGTCTATTAATGCGAAAGCATTTCTAGGCTATGTCGGCGAGGTCGTCTTATCAAAACATGTCACCAAAACGTGTCCGCAGTGATTGTGACGTTCCCAGAAGAGATAGCATCAAACGAATGGCTTCGATCGATAGAGAACGATATAAGGGCAATGTGAAAAAAAGCTTATGTCGATATGATGATTAGTTAATTAATTAGAGTCAATAATGTAAAAAAGAACGCCGAAATAGAGCAGACGTCGACATAGTGAGTGGGCGGGAAAACAGCCGTGGACGGCAAAAGAGTATAAACATAGGCAAATAAGTGAAAATATAGTTTGAAATGTGTTCCATGGGTGGTAATTAATCGAACAAAAAGTTTGATTGACAGAGATTAATTAATTATTTAGAGGAAAACGTCAATGGACTCGAAGAGGGGCAAAGAGAGGCGACGACTTTCGAGGAGGCGTCAATGCTTTCGCATTCTTCCAGTGCGGGTAGCCGCAGTGATCTCTAACGTTTTTGCCTCAGGGCATAAAAGGGTATGTAATGATGGATGACGAGGATGCTTACACGAATGAAAAAAGTTCGCTGATCTAATGAAGTCAAGGATTTAACGACGATATGGTGCCTGCGTCAATGCGGTATATGAATCAAGATTGTTTTTCTGAGTAAAGTGCACCGCCATCGTATGTCGTAGCAAGAAAGAATTGCTGGTGGTTTAGCATTTCTAACCACGAAAGCACGTTTTTGGAGGTGGGCACTGACACTAGGTATCTGAAAGCGCGGTTGAAAGCGCGTTTCCTTTACTTTCGTGACTCGCGCACAGATGGCAGTTGATGAAGACAGTGACGTGCAGTGCACTGCTCCAGAGTATGTCGCAGTCTAATTCGAGGCGTGATCGGCTGTGGTGATAGCATAGAGTTCTCGTGCAGTGGCCAGCGAAGCTAATCAGTTCGCAGCGCCGCTGGTTCGAAACCTTGTCGTGGCAGTATTTTATTTATCTTCGTTGGCCAATGTCACCCCCATTCAAACTCTCGTTTACTTCTCGCCATTTCCCGCGTCACGTGGCTAACTTCAGAGGCTTCACCACTCACCGGCATTTTCCATGTTAGGAGGCCAATAGTGCCTTCGCACTAAAAACCAGCTTACACCTGCTGGCTAAGAGGGAGAGAAAGAAGAAACGAAATGTGGCGAGATTAACCGTGAATAAGTCCGATTGGTTACTCTGCAAAGGCGGTGGGGGTTTAAGGGAGGGAAAGAGAAGTTGAGGTCACTGTTTCTATGAAACCTGAGCGCGGTCACGGGTCCGTTGGGGTCAGTACAACAATCAACCTCCAAGCGAGTCAGGCGGCCTGTGTATCCAATCACGGTTTTGATGGCGCTGTGTGCTGGTGAAAAATGAGTCGACAAAACTAGATTACTGGCCCGCTGGCCAAAGGCAGTGATGTCTATAGAATGAACTGTCAAAACGAGTATTGGCGGGGGGTGCTCCTGGCGATGTGCCATCTGTGGTCATGTGGTCGCGATGCATGCCCGGGCAACGAGTGTCCTCATGAAGGGCCAGTGCAATACGTTTTGATGACGATGATGATGATTTGATTCTTAATGGCGCAATTGTTGCTGAGCAAAGTGCGCCATGGCTAGAATTTGTTTGCTTTGTTTTATTTACATGAGGTGTGGTCAAAAATGAAATTTTCCCAAGCTTTCCACTACGTCAGGCCAAGGGAAAGCTTGTACCCTTTAAAAAACCAGTGCCCGCCCGCCGAGGCTGCAGGGGATCGAACCACGCACCTCCCGCTTTCGAGGCGAATGCTCAAACCATTAGACCACCGCTGCTATATGCGTCGGATGGGATAAAGCCATCGTAGCTCTTTGCTCTTGGGGAAGGGAGAAATCTGGGACTTGTCTGTCTTATAGAAGAAATCGATGACTCGCAAACAGATGATTTGTCTTCGTCTGAACGTACACAACCAACGGAGAAAATCTGCAAGGTGTAACACTAATAGAAAGCATAATACCTGACAGAACTTCGGTGCATTTCTAGAGCTTCGCTTTAAATTTTGCTGCCGAGCTTTTTCGCAAGTTTGGTTCACGGGACAGTTGAGTGCGTTTATACGAGGATTAAAAACAAAAACAAACTTCCTAGCCGCCAGTGCACTGATAGTCGTGATGCACTAAGAACATATATACAGTGGTGGAAACTCAACTGGAACGCAAACACTGCTGGATGCGTGACTTCAGACGTGTATCTTTGGCACGCAAAATTTAATGATTTTCAAGTGCTCAGACATTTTCCGGCATTCAAGAAAATGTCACTGAGCCTCAAGTCAAGCATCGTAGAACGGCGGCCGACGTGCTTCTTTTTTTTTTTCAAGTTCAAGTTTATTGTCAGTGAATACAATGCATCCGAGTATGTATTACAGAAAGAGGTCCCGAAGAAGGAAGCTGTAGTGGGAACTCTTTTGAGAAAGTAGATGCACTTGTAAACATGAGCAATGCAAGGAATAAACATCAATTAGAACGAAAGAGCAAAAAATAACCGGAATACTAATTACTAAACTTCAATACAGCAGCAGGGAAAACATTTAAACGCAGCCATAATAACCCAGGAAGAAAATAACACATAATGATGTTCCTTGTCAGATAAAAAAAGAAATTTCGATAAAAAATAAAGAACGTAACGACCGTTTGAATGAAGTAAGAGACAGCGAGCATTTAACAGTGGAAGGTTGGCTGTTTCAGTGGTTAATTGCTGCAAATCCAACTGTCTGTTTACTGTAGTTAGTACGTACTTGTGGTAGTAGAGAGTTGTTGTGTAGAAAAAATCGCGTGATATTGGGAATATTTAGGATAGTTCCACCGATAATAAAAAAAGATATTACTATTAAATACGGATTGAAACGCAGTGATTGCTTAGTTAAATTTGATTAGCAAATTGATCGGAAGAATATGGAGTTCATTAAAAAGTGGAGTCACATGAGCAATATAATGACTATTTCTGATGAATCTGACGGCTTGTTTGTGTGCGTGTTCTAGAGAAGATAGATGAGTCTGACACGTAAGACCCCATGAAATAATATAGTAATTGATATGACTGTGGATAAAGGCAAAATAAAACGTGATTATAGTTGGGGTGCTGAACTAGTTACGTGCTTTTAGAATAATCCGTAGGCACTATGGAGACTTTTATTTAATTTGTTTAATGGGAGCAGTAAACTTCAAAAATGTGTCAGGCTCTACTCCGAGGAATGTATGCAATGATCACTGGAATGAATTTCTTGAGAGTTGATGAAAAGTGCACTTACGTTGTCTCGATACTCGTTTCGCGGACTGAAAGCCATGTACGTCGTCCTGGAAGGATTAACTATCAGTTTATTATTTTGGCACCATACGTTTAAATTAGCTATGTCTTGGTTAAGTTGGTCGGTTAATAGTTTGATGTTATTATGAGAGGTAAACGCAATAGTGCCATCTGCGTACAAATGATGCTGTGATGACAGTGAAAGGCATGAAGGTAATTGATTAATGTATAATAAAAACAAAAGAGAACCGAGTATGGAGCCTTGAGGAACACCTGTATTAACGATGTTTGTCTCGGAATGAACTGATTAATGGCCACTATTTGCCCTCGGTTCAGTAAATATCTTCTGAGTGATTCTAAGGCGGGGCCGCTTACCCCGTATGAAGAAAGTTTGCTGAAAAGAACGTCGATGATAAATGCTATCGAATGCTTCTGCGAAGTCAATAAAGACGGATCCAACAGCTCACAAGGCCGGACGTGTTTGTTACAGCTCGCACTCTAATGATAAGGCCGCCTTAAGGCTTCGTGCTGACGCCAACAGTACCTTGACCATTTCGTGTTTTCGCGTTGTTTGCGTAGGCCCCAACAGCGTAGCATAGACAATCTGTCAAGAGCTCCACGAGATTAGGAGGAGCCAGGCATTGCTGCGCAGGAATTGTTGACATTTTTATCTTGGGTCGTATTCAGAGAGATTTGCAACTTGGAGATGGTATGTGTTGCATATCGCTCCATTAAGTGGTTGCGGGCCTTTCTGGCTTTGCAACTTGTTTACTTCTTTTTAAATCGATGCACCTAACTCGTGGGCTATGAAGTCCGTCGCAGTGAGAAACCTGGATCAATTTCTGCTATCCGAGATTTTTAAGATGCACTGAATCCTAAGCCGACGAACATTTCGTCATTCGATCTTTATGGAAATGTCGGCTCCGTCGCAGACGAGTTACAGCCGAGTAACCTTTACTCGGCAGCCAGAACACCGTACTATGGCGGCGAATGATGGTTTTTTCTTTTAGTGTAACGCAGAATCATTCGGTCAAAAGTTAGCTGCAAGGTTCCTGAACCGCATATTTCGGCGAGTGTGCTGCTTTTCATCATTATTAGATTTTATTTCACCTATCCAATAGTTTGCTAAACAGGAATAGCCGGAGATCATTGGTAGAGGCCTTTGTCCTAACATGAGCTCATCTGGCATGATCGTTATGATGATGGTGATGATGAATCCTCATTGATAGAACGTTAGGTGATCGTGTGCAACACGTGACCCATTACGTATGTCCTGGCAGTCAAATGGATCAGCGGGTGGTGTATTTTTTAGCTTTCCTGATGACTGGTTCGTTTTGTCCTCATTTCTTTTGACTGCAAGCCAGCCAAAGGTGGCACTTCATAAGCCATCCTGATGTCATAACAAGTTATAACGAATTGAAGAATGCGAAGAAACGAAAAAACGAGCTTGACAGGAGCGCCTCTAGGCCTCGTTAAGTGAACCGTTATTTTGTTTGCTAAGTTTTTAGTTTTTTTTAGTTGCTGTCTTTGCGCATAGTTGGAGCGAATGGTGATGGGGTTCTATATATACAACGGTACCTCTGACCGATTCGCATTGTGAGACGTGAGAAGTGAAGGCGCTCACAAGCGTTTATTCTAAAAAAAAATTAGCCTGTCTCGGGAGTCGAAATCGGAGCGGATACGTGGTACGCTTAGACGCTCACGAGGACTTGCTCGTTGTCAATCTTCTCATCTCTGGTGTTTCTTTGCAAAAAAAAAAATGACACGTACTTATGGCGGGGACTGGCCACATAGACGGCAATTGAATACCACGCACACGCAAAGAGGTAGAAACTGACTCTGAGCCTTTTAGCCTGAGGCCGCAGAGGCCGCATTGTTTGCGTACTAGGAATATCTGCGCCAAGATCTATGTGGTTGTCTAATTCCATGATCGCCATTGGCACAGCGGGAGCGGGAGCTACGCGTAAGTCGTACGTGATGCTAAAAAATGGCGCCCATGACGTCAAGTGCAAGCCATCCAAAAGCACTTAATGCCTCAATGAAGTGTTATCGGCTCAAAACGACCACCGAGCTGCATTGCTGTGTTATCAGCTGATAGTGCGAAGCGACACTTGTGAAGGTGAAAGGCTAGCATTCTTGCTTTCAAAAGCGATTGTGAAAGCAGTCGATGGGTGGCACAATTGTCCGTGTGCGCCCACACTCTAAGCCCGGAAAGGCTAAAAGAGGAGAGTAACTGCTTTGCTACTCGTTTCAGTCACATAAAAAAACAAAAACAGGCAATACATTCTGAGATATAATTCGCATAAGAACCGCCGCAACAGTCAGTTTTCGCACAAACTAACTGTACGTTGGCCAAGTGCTACGATTAGTTCAACACCAAGAACCAAGCGCAAACGTTAGTCCTAGTTCAGAGACCAAGAGATGCTGTTAGTGCCATTCCATCCCATTTGGCGTATGCTTTGGCGAAACTTGCAAACTTCTGCACGAAGATACGTATAATGCTCGCAGTTATGTAAGATTCATCGATAACCCCTTACACTGCCAATTTGGTTTTTGTATGCAACTTTGAACACGCTGGCAGAGTAGAAAAAAATGGGCAAGCCAATAAAACAAAACGCATCAGGAACAAATAAGCAGTGCCGCTGCCGAGTAGAGATATCGTCGAGAACCCTTTTAGCGCCTACCAAGAGCAAACAGCCGTCACAGCCTGTTCGATGGCGTATTGACATCATGTGAGCCATAGAGAAATTTCTCTCTTTTGTTCCGCAGATGGACTCTGTAAGCTGATTGCGTTGTGAGGCAACGTTCTTACGACATTTGTTCCGCAAACGTTGTGGAAGGGTCGATAAGAGACGATTTTCGATCTGTTTCGTAGGAAGGCACAGTGTTTTTCACGAACTGATAGCGACGAGGATGTCTTTGCGAAATAATTGCTGGAAATATTCTTTATTTTACAAAAATAACTGCTAAGATAACAAGTGCGCAAACACGGTATTCATCGTGAAGCTTTTGAGACTTGTTAGCAGAGCCAACATTGGTTACATTGCTGTTATCGCCTGATCACAGCACGGATTATTGCAGTTTTTAGTTATAAGTAAATAAATTGTGCGCTTTAATGTCCCAATGCGATACATGGGCTATGATGATGTGGGACGCCGTAGTGGACACCTACAACAATTCCTTTAGACAGTCTACAAACTCTTCATAGACTTCTGTCTATAAAGTCTACGGACTTTGTATAGAAAATCTCTAGAGCAGAGTCTACAGGTAATACAAATCCTATAGACAGTCAGTCTACGGACAATATATATATATATATTTATGGCCATTCACTTTTATTCGACTTTCGTCTATAGACAGTCTATAGACTATGAATAGACAAAAAGAAATATCTATCACGGTTGCACATAAGAGGGGACAGCGTTAGAAATTATATCGAATTATTCGCCCATCAGGAACAACCGCTTTATCAAACCGTGCCGTCTGCGCGCGGTGTCATGTCGGGACGGTATCAGAAAAACAGCCGAGATACATTGTTCTTCAGAGAACAGTCTTGCTGCGTTAAGGACGAGACAACGAACGCCGCACAATAAGCCCATTGCTTCGCTGGCAGCAAGCTGGCGATTCAGCTCCTTTCGATTGTCCCCCTGAACTGATAGAGAAACAATATTTCTCACGCCCGAGCCAGGCTTAGCTATACACTATGAATTCAGATAAGTGGCGATGACGATGGTGTATTCGCAATAACCCTGCGAGGCTACGATATAGGGCTGTCGGTTTTCTCTTTTTTTTGTTTTTTAAAGCATAAGCGAAACAAACCAGTTGCACGACATCTGGTGGCCGCTTGAAAATGAGGAATAAGAAAAGTGAACAAATTTTAAAAGTTCACGAAAATCCAAAAAAAATGCACGCAAGGACAATCTGTCTCGTTGTCTTGCTCGTATGGTTCACGTCCTAACAGTGGGGAGGCACCTGTTGAGCGTTTTCGCTGATCTAGATCATGGGAGAACGACTTTGCACACGCCGCAAAAGTACGAAAGTTTACACTTTATTAGCGTGCAATAGACCAATACATCTAAGGTATGAGTAAGAATAATTCTTCGCTCTTTTATAACCAATTATCCTCCGAACGCGTGGTACTTTATAACCTTTTTTGGTCTTAGATGCAGAAGTGAAAAATAAGTTTAGAAATTTAGCGCGTACCGATTGTTCCCGTTTATAATATCCGTGCGTGTACGTGCACAATCATTCACTCCAAGGGGTGAGCGCTAGCCACTCCCTAGACTTGATTTGAAAGTGCCAATTGCGGTTAGGTTCGAATCTACTGGCCTCCGTGTCACCTAGTGACCAAGCCACTAAGCCAACGCAGCTGTTGAAGCCCTACAATGTACGAAGCATTGTTTCCTTGGCCGCAAGAGCTTCGGGAACAATAGGAGCACTACAGAAGTCAGCCATGTTTAGTGCTTCTGCCATGTTGTCTGCAAATATATCCTGTGCTGTCCTGAAGAACACCGCAGTCAGGCCGGAATGGAACACAGAGCCTTTGAACAAATCAAAATATTGTATCCGTCTACTTAGGGCTGGAGTGTAAAACTAGCCCGGTTCATTTTTATTTACTTAATTATTACAAGTATCTGCAGCGCCCATGAGGCATTATTTCAGGGGGTTAACAACGTATAATATCACACGCAAAGATATTGGGAACAAGTCAGCAAGGTAACACAACATAAGCAAACGAGAAGAAATGAATTCACTACAAGTTAATATCAACTAGAACAAAAGGGACATCAAGTTAACATTTTAACAACTGCTTGAAAACTTAATGCGCAAACCACTTCATTAGGAAGATTATTCAGTGAAGAACTGTGTTAGGGAAAATCAACACTATTATACATTATTACGGCATAGATAAATCTTCATCTTTTTTGTGTTGTCTACTCTCTCTGGTCTGTAATGTGGCCGCTTTAAATAAGTGCTTTTATTAATACCGGTCTAGAAAAAGTAAAAGGGTCTACAAAAAAGTGCATGTTCATAAACCGCGGTTGCATAGGAATATCTCGCTCCGAAGTAGGAAATTTCGGCTTATGCGTGTTTGCGTTTCATTCCGTCTTAACGGTGTATGTGTCACGAGATGCGTGTCTGGGTACAGGTTGCTCCGTCACTACCTGATTAAACGGGCGTACATATAGAGCAAACGCCTCTTCCCGCCTTGCTAACCATGTGCGAAGCGCCCTCCCACACTAGAGCATTTCTGGGGAAGAATACGCCGCAGTCATATGCCGCTGCCACATGCTTCCGCGTTATCCAGCAGTGCAAATCCAAGTCGGCCTTGGCACGTTAACGAACCCCAGGTGGTCGAAATTTCCGGAGCCCTTCACTACGGTGTCTTTCATAGCCTGAGTCGCTTTGGGACGTTAAACCCCCATAAACCATAAACCAAGTCGGCCTTGACGATAAAGGTCGTTATGGCTGAGGAATTGGTAAATATTTGAGGGTTGCACTTTTAAGGCTGGTTTTTTAGGTTTCAATTCTAAGGCTGGCCTTTGGTGATTGGCCTTTCAACGTCGTACGTTGATGTTGGAGTTAGAACGTGGTCTTAGAACGTTGGCCTTAGAATGACCATAGAATGTTGGCCTCTCAAGGTTGTTCTTTGAAGGTAACTCGCTAATGTGCCATCTGAAACCAAGTGATCGATCCACGAGGCTGAAGAGCGTGCTCACTTGGTGAGTGAGTGGTGTTAGGTTAGTCAAAAGGGGAGTGTACTAGCTATTGGGCTTGCTTTTTACTCAGGTACAGTACGAAAAATCCCGGTGCTTTTTTCCCCTCCATCAAGCACTTAGAACCATTCCGTGAGTGGTCTGTCTCTGTGTACACTGCTGACGCTTGTGACATCGTAATCGTCGGTCACAAGGCCACATAGTTCCAGCCGATAGCTCTTTCGCAACATACCTTCCACTCACAATACGTTCGAACAATCGACGACGCGTCGCATTTATCTCGATGTTACTCGCGTAAACTAGATATAGCGTATTTGCGTCAAGTGCGGCGCAGTAGATAAGCCCGAACGATCAATCAGCGTGGTTTCGCCAGCCTTCTACTCGAAAGATCAGACTAAAAGGATGGGTCGATATCGCTAATCTGTCGAGCGGCATAGACTCATTTTGTAAACTTTGCAGTGGTGCATGCTAGGCCCCATGCGTCATTGGCTGCCCATGCCGCCGCCGCGCAGCAGCCACTAACAACTTTTATCGCGAGCCTACAATGCTGTAATAGATACGAAGTGGTTTGGAGGTTTTAGTTTTCCTAGTCGAAATCAAGAGGAAGAAACGGGCTTGGGCAGGATATGTATTGTGAAGACAAGATAACCGCTCGTCCTTAAGGGTAACGGAGTGGATTCCAAGAGAAGGCAAGCGTAGCAGGGGGCGGCAGAAGGTTCGGTGGGCGGAGGAGATTAAGAAGTTCGCAGGCATAGGGTGGGCGCAGCTGGCAAAGGACCGGGTTAATTGGAGAGATATAGGAGAGGCCTTTGCCCTGCAGTGGGTGTAGTCAGGCTGATGATGATGATGATGATGGAGGTTTGATGTCCCAGAGCGACTGAAGCTATGAGGGGGCCGTAGTGAAGGGCGCCGGTAATTTCGACCACCTGGGGCTCTTTAACGGGCAGTGAGATCGCGCAGTACGCGGACCTCTACAATTTTGCCTCCATCGAAATTCGACCGCCGCGGCCGGGATCAAACCCACGTCTTTCGGGTCAGCAGCCGAGCGCCATAACCACTGAGCCACCGCGGCGGGCCCTGGTTTGGAGGTGCTTCCTCTTGGGCGGACAGTTTCATAAGCAGGCGCATTTTTTTCCTGTGTGGCTTTTTGTCTTCATGTGGCTCCGATCTATGTACACATACGAAGGCGTGGATTGTCCAAAAATAGAGAGCTCCGTAAGTCGGCGCCAATATTGTGTTTGTGCATGCTTTCTTTCTCCTACGCCTGCCCTCCTTTCTACCATAAGCTGTCTGCCGTAGTCATGGAATTCCCAAAGCTTTCCCTCTCCGTTTTCTTCCTTTCACCCTCCTCCAAGCACATCGGCATTATGCACGGGAGCCGGCGGTTTGGCGGTCACACCCCTGTTCTCCGCATATCTCGGTCTTTAAGAAGACAGAAGTGACACAAAAGAGACCCTTGGTCCTTTTCACTGCGCAATCCTAAACGCATGGGGTAGTGGGGCAATGGACGCTGGTACTGCTTCTTTATTGGGGCGTATTTGCGGGACAGTTTCAAGTTTTATCCAGTACCCGTTTAGCCATGTTGTAAACACGTGCATACGACACACTGACCCTTGTTTCTTTGCTCTCGCGGACCGCTGAAATTAGGCCACTTGAGACACCTTACCGATCCTTGTGCTCTGGTTTTTCGCTGACAACGCTGCGATTTGGACCGTGCGTAGTACAGCGATGATAGCATTGTTTTATCCGCCCAGTGCTGCTTATAACCTATTTCTGAGGAGTAAATGGCTCAAGTGTGAAGATTCCTGAAGAGGGAAAGAAGGAAAATAGAGCATACAGTGAGATAGTCCGAGCTGAGCATGAGATGATAAGGAGTAAAAAGTTGCAACGGTGTTCACGTAATCTGACACGAGATTCGGCGTCAGCTGTGTTTTAAGATGTACGTGGATGAAAGATTGCTACAAAAGGACGAGCTACGGGAGAATTCAGTTGAGAGTTTGCTTAATGCTAAGGATAACAGTTAAATGTTCCATGGGGCCACTTTATAGATTAGTCGACACATTGGTCATATGGGGGCTATGTCTTACCTGGGTCAGGCCTAGCTGGATAGCAATGTTCTTGACTAGTGGAGGGGTGAGGGCAGCTTTCAGTTACGATATCCTGTAATTAAAGATCCCCAGATGGTCGAAATTATTCCGGATACCTCCACTACGGCACCTCTTTTTTACTTTCTTCTCTCAGTTCCTCCTTTATCCCTCCCCTTACGGCGCGGTTCAGGTGCCCGCCAAGATGCGAGACACATACTGCGCCAATTCCTTTACTGAAAACCAATTTTGAAAGCCAATTTTTCAATAACGATGTTTGTCCCCAAAAGAGTCCTTGATGCGATCATTGTACCCGCCGTGGTGGCTCAGTGGTTAAGGCGCTCGGCTATTGATCAGTAGTACTCGGGTTCGAACCCGGTTGCGGCGGCTGCGCTTCGGGGGGGCGAAATGCTAAGGCGCCCATGTGCTGTGCGATATCAGTGCACGTTAAGATCCCCAGGTGGTCGAAATCATTCCGGAGCCCTCCACTACCGTACCCCTTTCTTCCTTTCTTCTCTGAGTCTCTTCTTAATCCCTTCCCTAATGGCGTGGTTCAGGCGCCCACTGATATGTGAGACAGGTACTGCGACATTTCCTTTCCCCAAAACCAATTTTCATGCGATCATTGTAACAAAATTTCAGCACGTAACTTGGTGGCTGTGGACGGGAGGCATACGGAGCAAAGTTCGACGTGAAACGTGTACATGTTCGTGAATGATGAACTATGCCGTAGATTACTGTTTTTGTTCAGTGTACATACTAAAAAAAATAGCGGGCTGGTTGTCCGAGTGATGGCTGAACATGGGCTGATCTTAACTTGTTGGTTTTATCCTTTATGCTGCAACTGCAATCTTGCAGGTTGTATTTATTAAAGACTAATCCAGCTTTTAAAATTTCCCGAAGTGCATCAGGAGCAGGTTTTGTACTCTGGATTAGCCCCATAATCAGTATCGTCAAGTGAAATGTACACCCAGTGAAGGCACGGTCGACATGAAAACCATTGTCTTTGTTAATGAGGTGGCAAAGAATAAAAACAAAATGTACAGTAGGGACGATGAGACGAAAGGGCGCAGAGTGACTGGTAAAGTGCAACAGACAATAAAAAAGTTTACAGTGTAACTTATAAAAAATGAAGGGTACAGCGTAACCTGTAAATTAACCATCAAAATGTTTTATTGATGTATATCGGCTACGGAGTTATAAGGTACTTTTTACCTTTCAGGAAAAAGGGGCGCACAAAATGCGAAAATGTATATCTTTAGCAAGGTTTATGGTTTATTGGGGTTTAACGTCCCAAAGCGACTCAGGCTTTGAGAGACGCCGTAGTGAAGGGCTCCGGAAATTTCGACCAACTGGGGTTCTTTAATGTGCACTGACATCGAACAGTACATGGGCCTCTAGAATTTCGCCTTCATCGAAATTCGACCACCGCGGCCGGGATCAAGCCCGCGTCTTTCGGGCCAGCAGCCGAGCTCCATAACCACTCGGCCACCGCGGCGGCTCTTTAGTAAGGGTCACAAGTGTGTACCTTCACTCAGTCGTCTATGTGAGCATGACTGTGAAGCTCCGCCTTGGGAAAAGGAGTTTGCTGCGTTCCTTATTCCAGCATGTGCGTGAAGAACTGTGTCGCAGTGCCAATGTTATGCGCAATGCAATTGGGGAATTACAAAGATATAGAGTTAAGCGCGAATATAACAGTGCTAAAAGACGCCTTTCAAAAACAGTTCTGCTTATCCAATAGATTATTAGGAACGTACGGCTCTTGATTATTAAATTAGGGGTATACACGCAAGGCGAGTTTTTCGCATTGTAAGCGTAAATGCACGCCTGGATTATCAGAGTAAGTTTCCACATCCTCTTGTCGATGCACAGCGTGACGGCGGCTCTACTCAAAAGACACTCGGGACTGGAATGGTAAGAACGCGGCGATGATAGTGGGTTCTTAGCAAGCGACACGGTCAGTCTGGTGTCACCTGACCGCTTATCCAAGATAAGCACAGTGCGTGCTTATCTGAGCCTTTGTGCGGGCACATATTCTTTATCGCACCTGTTCAGATTGATGCGGAGGTGGCCCTGTATGTCGTAGTCTTACCTACGTGATACAGGGCGTTTGACGTCTTACTACTGGGCTTTCCGTTTGACGTCTTAGTGGCTTGGTTAAATGTGTAGGGGAATTCCCCAAAGTGGAGTAGATTTGTAATAACGGAGACATAAGAACCAGTACGTCAGACAAATCCTCAAAGCAGATGCCCTCAGGAAAGTAGGCTCGTATTGTGTTAGTTTATGCTTCTTACTCTTGTCATGCAAAGCAAATTCATTTTTTATCAAGACTACTGGAATGACGTCGCCATTTCCGTGCGCAACGTCATGATGCCAATAACGCCTCTATGCGGCAGCGTTAAAATTTAATGGAGCGCTGGTTCTTATCCGCATTTATCCTTTTCAACTTCTCCTCGGACTACCATTCATTCTCGAATGTCTCACCTTTTTCACTCTCACATCCTTTCCACCCACACCAACCCCTAGGGAAATTCAAATACCCTTCTAATTCCGCTGAGCTCTACTTGCAGTGACTCTGTTCTGATGTCAGTCACCAAAACTCTCCCTCTGTATGCCTATGTCAAGTTGGAGCATTATCTTTTGCAGTGGCCAGTGGCACTGTTCATCCCACTACATAACATACACCTCCACCCTTCTGGAGCACAATGCTTCATCATCATCGTCATCAGCCTGACTACACCCACTGCTGGGCAAGGGCCTCTCCCATGTCTCTCCAATTAACCCTATCCTTTGCCAGCTGTACCCACCATATAATCCTGCAAACTTCTTAATCTAATCCGCCTACCTAACCTTCTGCCGCCCCCTGCTACGCTTACTTTCTCTTGGAATCCACTCTGTTACCCTTAAGGACCAGCGGTTATCTTGCCTTCGCATTACATGTCCTGCCCAAGCCCATTTATTCCTCTCGATTTCGACTAGGATGTCACTAACCCACGTTTGTTCCCTCACCCACTCTGCCCGGTTCCGGTCTCTTAACGTTACACCTATCATTTTTCTTTCCATGGCTCGCTGCGTTGTCCTTAACTTAACCTGAGCCCTTTTCGTTAGCCTCCACATTTCTGCCCCGTAGGTGAGTGCCGGTAAGATACAGCTGTTGTACAGTTTTCACTTGAGGGATATTGGTAAACTGCTATTCATGCTTGCTTCGGCTCAGTTTGAGGACGAGCCAGCCTTGGTGCTCCAGGGTATGAACACTGTCAACACTTAATCTGTGCTTCCTCAATAAAGCGAATTCTCTCTCTTCTTTTGTGTACGCAGAATTCGGGGTCTCTGACGCTAACTCCGGTGCACCTGAACGGCTACGATGGGGCCGCTGCGCATCCCCCTCCGGCCGCGGTGAAGCCGGAGCAGAAGCCACCCCAGGACGAGGAAGAGGAGGACGAGGACCCCTTCGGTCCTCCGCCGACCCTCAGGGAGCGCTCGGCGTCGATCACGTCGCGGGGCAACTGGGGCAGCCGCTGGGAGTTCCTACTCTCCTGCGTCGGCCTCTCCGTGGGCATCGGCAACGTCTGGCGCTTTCCCTACCTGGCCTACCAGAATGGAGGAGGTGCGTTGCCAGTTGTAAACCGCGGTTAGCCTGCTGGAGCAGGGCTTAACTTGAAGAATCGGTGAATACAAACAAAACTTTCTCGCAGACTGATAGCTCAGCGTGCTCTCATGTCCAACATTCTTGGACCAAAATTTTGAATATTGCACTATTGCAAGCTACTGTCGTGGATATTGATCGCAATGGCCCATTCTTCTAATGCGTAGCAAAATCTTTCTTTTTAAGCTTTTACACCGCTCGCATCGAGCAGACGGTGCCAGAGAAAACCAACGGGAAACATTTTTGAAGATAACAAAAATGGTAATAGCAAAAAGAAATGCAGGCCTCTTGACGGGAGATCTGGAGATATATTCACTGTTACATTGAAATGTTACAATACATTATAAAACAGTTCTTGCTGAAAACTGCTTTTGCCCAAAATTCTTGGTTATGGGAGAGACGGCTCCACCTTCGGCCTCATACGTCGTCGCCAAAAAAATGTTGAAATTGTGTATTTGTAGTTAAACGGGTTTTCTTCAAATATTGCCGCAGATAAGTTTGTCGACATGCGTAATCTCGACTTGATGTTTCTGTGCTCGTTTATTTGCAGTGGTGTACTACTTTGTCCGTATTTTCAGCAGCGCTAACTGTTATTGCGAAGGTTCCCGGTCAAAGCGTGTTGGTCGCCGTCGTAAAAAGCAGCGAAACGTGACCCAGAGGACGGGAGTCCAGCACGGGCATCCCGCACGGGATTTCACCTCACAGAGGCGCGCACATGACCCGTGCCTTTCGCCTTTTGCTAAATTTTACAAAACAAGGAGCGCTTCGACGTTAGTATTTGTATTCATTTCGCCTCCTTACAACAGAGAGTGAGGGAGGGCTGATGGCAAGGATTCAGCACGAGCATCCCGCACAGGCTGAATCTTTGTGCGCGTAATAGTTATCGCTTTCCAGCTAGCGTTGATTTGCTACAATACAATACTGTGCAGCTTAGGTTAATGAATGTTAGAACCATTAAGGCGATAGTAGATAGTTTTTTTTTAAACGCGGACCAATCTTGTCCCCAATTCTAACTTTAGGCTTTTGTGTGAGTTGCCAGTTGCCCCCCAAAACGGTGTGCGTTCCCTTGCTGCCTCACCCCTCGAAGTGGCTGCGCCATGTGCACTTTCGACAAAGAACACGCCTGCGTGCCACCCTAGTGCATATAGCAGTGCCAAGTCCGGCCGCCATTTTACCAGATACTGTCAGCACGGTGAACGGATGGACCTTACCTAAATAATTTAAGTAGCGATCACATCTGCCTTGTACTATTTTTAAACTTCCAGTTCTAATTTCGGGTATTAGCCATTTAACGCCGTTTTCTTCCTATGTTCCAAGCTGGAACCAGCAGCTGTAGCATCGCCTAGCGGCAGGAGGGAGGCACTACGGAGCCAGACACGCTAACCCCGTTAAAGGATATGGAAGTTTGGCATAGCAGAACTGCAACCCATTTTTTTTATTGCGCAAATATGCCCTTCGACATAAGAGGGTTATAGGCACAAGTGCAGGCCGGTGTCTGCTATGAATGCCATCAAGGCCCGGTATTGGGGCCCATGGGTCCAGATTCGAGTGTTCGGAGGTCGGCTGGGGTGGTAACCCTGAATGCCGAGGTGTCGCTTGCGTGGCTCCCGATGTCCGGGGCAAATTGGCATAAAGTGATGCAACGTCGCCTCTGCAGCAGAAGCGGGGCAGAAGGAGCCGTACAAAAACGAGGCCTGTGATGCCTAGGAGGCACTGACCACAGGCGTCAGCGCAGCATCCACCCGGATTGTCCGGAACGCCACATCCTCACGGCGAGTTAAACTACCGGCAAGGTTGGACCTATGCGGTGGAAATAAAGCACACGTGGAGCGGCGGAGAAATTCTTTTATGTAATACGGCGTATCCTGCAGATAATTTCAGTAGAGGAAGCCGGTGCAGCACTTGCAGCGGATGGGACGCAATGTCCGCTTCCCAGAGATATTGCGCATTGCGTCGAGCCCGTACATACAACTCAGACAGGGCATGGATACGATTACACCATGGAGCACACATCTACAACAATCGGCGACCAATTTTAGAAATTACGGGAGCCGCTTCTAATCTTTTAAGGTATCCTCGAGTATTTTTGTGTTGTCTGTGGACACAGGTATGTCGAATTTTTCTTTTGATTCGTTAGACACTGATTAACGCAATCATAGTTTTTTGTTCTCTACCGTGGAATGTGTGGAGCCGTTTACGCCAACTGCTGAAAATATTATGCTCCTATCGTATCTTCAGCCTAGAAGCATCGGGGCCAGGCCGCTGTACCGACTGCAAATGACGAATCCTCGGCCTAGAAAGAGTCACTTAACGGCAGACACTGAATTCCCTCCTTGTACGATGCGTAGGTGGCGCGGATTTCCCCTGTCTCACCTATTGCAGAACGACGACGAGGTCAAATAACAAACGACTCACGCCTATGTGTGCGTTTCGCGCCTTAGATTGCGTGCCTTTGGGCGTTACTCAGACTGCTCCGTGTTCTTCTTGGCACGTGCAGAAATGAAGGGGGTCGACTTGGCACACCCGGGCAGCGTTCTTTTCTTTGTATATTTTGGGAATTCGCCTCGAGGAGAAAGGGCGGCCAGCGGTTTGAGCGATGCCAAGGTTGTGCGCAGCTGGAGTTCTCAGCCGCTTTAGCGGCGATGATTTATCGCCGACGTTTCTACTGGAGTTGCACGAGCGGCATGCAGTATGCAAGCGCATGCACGTGTTAGTGCTGGTAGTCGTACGCGCATTCATTACTGAGCCACATTGCTGCGCATGCTAAAGGATCCCGGGATTCCAGGAATTGCGCGGATTCACGGACGCAGTTAAAAGGGCCGGAGGTGTGACGCGTGAGTGCTTGGAGAATCTAAGAAAAAAAGCGCGCAGCGCTGTACTGCAGGGTGCAGTGTACCAGATGTACTGCGGCGTTACTAGGAACCAAAGAAACGAACGACAGAGTGTCCGTTGATTGCTGTACGAAACTACTAAGTTAATGCATGCGTCTTCCTCACCTTATAACCTTCTCCTCTTCGCTTTGCTCAGCCAGGCTGAGCTGGAGTTGCTACTGCGCCTTTCCTTTCCTCGTAAGCTCCCAAAACTTACCGCTATTTCCTCTCTTCGTAACACTCTCCCCACAGCACTGACACGATCGAAGATTTTTTTATTTTGTTTTTAAGGCTTTCCAGGAGGTCGAAATTATTCCGGGGCTCTTCACTGCGGAACCTCTGGCCGCCTTGGTGGCTCAGTGGTTATGACGCTCAGCTGCTGGCCCGAAAGATGCGGGTTCGATCCCGGCCGCGGCGGTCGAATTTCGATGGAGGCGAAATTCTAGAGGCCCGTGTGCTGTGCGATGTCAGTGCACGGTAAAGAATCTCAGGCGGTCGAAATTTACGGAACCCTCCACTACGGCGTCCCTCATAGCCTCGCTTTGGTACTTTAAAACCCCATAAACAACAAACCACTATGTCCAGTTTTTTCTTCTTGCGCTCCCACCTTCTTCCCTTTCGTTGTGACATGGTTGAGCTGTCCAACGAGGAGTGAGAAAGTTGCAGAGCCTCTCATTTCATCAAAACTATTTTTTTTTTGCGAACGCAAGGACGCGGTGACCCTACAGCGCTGACCTCAAGCGCATTCCTGTAATAATATAAGTAAACAAGGGTGGCGCCGCCATACCATCGCATAGTAAACAGCGAAGAATGGCAAGAGTTCCGAGGTCGAGCAACCTACGACCGCAGTGAGCACATGGCTATGAGGCCACGAAGTGATCGCTGAGTTTTGTACTAAAGGGACCTATAAAGGAACTACACTGTCGCTAGCTGGCTCACGAATCCCAGTTACCGAAGCCATTTCACCGACGTACGCGTATATGACCACTCTCCGGCTGAGGCCACGTCGGGCCTGTTGCAAGTACTCAAGCAGCACAGGTAATGGGCCCAATGGTTGGAACAGGGATGGTTTCACTTTGTTCCGTCGTAGGACCGGCCTTTGCCAATACATTTCCAATATTGGGCAGATAACCTGTGCTGCTCGGGTAGCAGCAGTAGTTCGATTTTTGTGGCGCAGAGAAAACACACGCCACAGTGCGCCAAAAACAAAGTTTTACTTTCCACTCCCGCGTGTTCGCTAAGGGGGACGCCTCAATCATTAACTGCCTTTGGTCGCAATGATGCACGACTGAGAGCCTATATTTACTATAGTCGATTGAATGAATTAACGAAACCTTTATTACAAGGGAGGGATGGCTTTCAGCCGGTGTTGGGGAGTTGGGAGGAATGCAGCAGCAGCTTCTTGTCAGTCGTTTTCAGAGCCCTCAGAGCTGCGCGTACTAAGTCAGTCTACCTCTCCTACAATACTCGAAGCAGGCCGCTCTCACTACTGTATGTAGTGATGGCGTGTTGTGCTGCGGTGCTTGACCGTATTTAGTGTGCTTAGGTGGTCGTGTCGTTATGCGGTATGCGCGAAATTTTGTGTCTCTGGAAGGGCGACGAGTGCGGGAGCCTTCCGCTATTCTTGGCATCCCTTCTCAATATTGTGCCCTCTGCTAGTTCCTGACCACGTGACACAACATCGACTATGAGGACCAGACTTCGTGTCGCTCGGAATGTTCCGAGCGGCGAGGCATTAATAATTAATAATAATTGTTTTTTTGGGGGAAAGGAAATGGCGCAGTATCTGTCTCATATATCGTTGGACACCTGAACCGCGCCGTAAGGGAAGGGATAAGGAGGGAGTGAAAGAAGAAAGGAAGAATGAGGTGCCGTAGTGGAGGGCTCCGGAATAATTTCGACCACCTGGGGATCTTTAACGTGCACTGACATCGCACAGCACACGGGCGGCTTAGCGTTTTTCCTCCATAAAAACGCAGCCGCCGCGGTTGGGTTCGGACCCGGGAACTCCGGATCAGTAGTCGAGCGCCCTAACCACTGAGCCACCGCGGCGGGGCATTCGAGTCGGATAATGGTGTAGATCGCACTGAACGAGACGTGACTCTTGGCTGATGCTGGCAACGCTCGTAGCAGCGGTAGTAGCAATACAATGCTGAAGAATCTCTCTCTCGCTTCGTCTATTAGGCCACACAGTTTCTCAAACATTAGTTCCTGAAAACTTCCTAGAGGAGAACGTGGCGCCACCGTCTATGCAAGTTTCTTAAACAGCCCTTCCTTATCCACGGGAATGCAGGGAAGACAAGGTTTCATATTCAGCTTGGCTATTATGCTGTGTCGGAAACGAAAATTTGAGCGTAACAATACTTTTAACGAGGCGAACTTCAAATAAATGCTTTTGCTAATTTCCGTACGAACCTAAGAAGAAACATTCAGTTGTGCTAGATTTGTTTGAAAAAGTTACTGAAACGCAAATAAATAAATTAAAATTAATAAAATTAGGGAAACAAATTAAAACAATTTAGTCTCCCGATAGAGGAGAGCATCTCAGCTACGGTGACTACAGATCTACAGCCACAGTATCTTGGCGCAGCCAGGAATCTGCAGCAGAAGCCACGTTTCCGGATCCACCATAGAAAAATCGAATGCGAAACCACATATTCCGGCATTTCCGTGGCTGATTAAGTGCTTTTTAACAAACTCGCATAAGACACTAGCGCAACTTTTGCCTCCAGGTATTTCTGACAAACTAAACTCTACTTATCAGGCGACAATCGCATCGCGTGCTGGCGGACGCAATGCGGTTACCGGCTGCGAGGCGTTACACAAACAAGCGCGTCGGGTTCAGTCACCCTCGGTCCCCTCGCCGGACGCCGAACTGGGTCGGCGAGACCCCGCGTTGCTTCAGCAGTGGGCCTCCGTGAGCACGCGGGGAATTCCCGGGACAGCCACTCTCTCTTTTTCCCTTTCTCTTCCGAAAGCCATCCACTGCACGTGTTTCACTTTCTCACGCCTGCCGTCCCCTGCAGAGGCTTGCTTTCCTCCTCCTCGCTACAACCCTGCTCTAGGGGTGAGGAGACCCACTCATGCAAAAGGCCGAGTTGTGTCGTACCGAGGAGGGGCCTCTTAGCCTCGCACTTTGAGCGGTGGAATGGCACGCGAGAGTCGCATTCGGAAGGTGGGTACTCAGAAGCGCCTGTGCTAAGTAGCCTCAGGAACTCTGCAGCGCATTAGCATATCAGTTGGCTCAACCCTTTTCTACGGCTTCTGTCCGTCTTACCTTCCCAGTGGCACAAGGCAAAGAGCTCGATTGCGAGAACCATGAACAGTATGGGGCTGCGGTTGCATTGAAGAAAGAATTCACGTTAATGGTTTTCGGATCATACTTGTTCACATAAAAAAGATGTCGATCAGCCCTGCTGA
Source organism: Amblyomma americanum (assembly GCF_052857255.1). Classification (NCBI taxonomy): domain Eukaryota; kingdom Metazoa; phylum Arthropoda; class Arachnida; order Ixodida; family Ixodidae; genus Amblyomma; species Amblyomma americanum. The sequence continues at coordinate 62,911,086 of NC_135506.1, forward strand.
AGTAAACAAATAGTGTGCAGGTTCACTTCAGTGTCTCTGCTGCAAACAGTGTGGAATCCAGTTGCAAAACGAGTCGTTAAATTAACAGACGTTTACCATTACAGCACTTGTCTCAACTTGAACCATTAGCCACATCGTAGGGAAGAGTGCCTATGAATTTCGGCCATCTAGTGCTCTTTAATGCCTCTCTAAATCACAGTACATAGATGTACTTGCGATCCGCCTTAATGATAATATGACCGACAGAATTGGCCGTTATAACCTGCGGATTGCCGGGTACGTTCAAGGCAGTAGTGCAAAAAAAAAAAAAGATATCTGACTCCCTTTTGGGGTAAAAATTGAAAGCGATACTTACTAATTTTCGTATTATAAGGTCGCGGGTTCGATCCACCGGCTGCGGCGGCCGCGATGCAGGCAAAATGCAAAAACACATGCGTGCCGTACGATGTCAATGCACGCTAAAGAACGCCAGGTGGTCGAACTTCATGCCCCATATGCCGCGTACCATACATACCAAAGAGCAGATATTTACACCCCTTTTCATGATAGCACTCACTGCAGTCGTCACCTGTTTCACTTGGGCACACAGGAAACGTTCTCGTGCTCGCCTCTCTCCCTGGCCCGCCTAAATAGTAGCGGGACTCGTTGGCAGGTGACCGCGAGCTTCTGGTGACTACCGACGCCGACTGGGATTTAAATTTTTTGCTCTTCACTCAGTGCTTACTGAAAGCATCTTTGCCTACTTGTAGGCAGGCCTGCTGTGAAACCATTTGTGGCGGGTGTCAACTCGACATTCGCTGATGGCGTTCTTCTCGGTGATGTCGACGTGTTTATTCACCAAATGCCCGGTGCTTAGGTGTTGAGCTGTAGCTTTATATGGACACTTTTGTAATCGGGAACTTCTCGCAAGTTATGCCTCTGCCTTTTGGCCAACGAAACACAGCGCTACGTTTTGTTAATTAAAACTCCTGCCATGTAACCCGGATAGAGTAGGTAATGCAGCCGTCGTTCTAAAAATGGGCATATTTGAAAAGGTACCTGGCGCATAGCGTCCATTTATGGTGTTGAGAAGCGACCCTGACATGTAACCGGCCACTTTTTACAGAATATCGAGGCTGTTGTTATATTCACTCTATGCTGCTTGTCTACAATGGATATCTTCCGTGTCTTTTATCGCTGCCCGCAGGCGCCTTCCTCATCCCGTACCTCATCATGCTTGCATTGGCCGGCAAGCCCATGTATTTCCTGGAACTCGCCTTCGGACAGTTCGCCGGTCAGGGACCACTCACCATCTGGGCCTGTGCGCCCATCTGCAAAGGTATACACAGACGCTCTGCTGCACGCGCGGCAATGTGACACCTTTGAACTTTGAACCATGTTTGCGTTTGCGAGACACGGTAATCATGTTTAGCTCTGGTCGAAAGGAGACGCACCTGGCTCCTTTCAAGACTCTACGTCACGCCCTTCTTCCAGTGATCGGATTACGTATCGGGAAAAGATGTGGGGCTATTGCAGTCTGAATCACTAATGGTGTTCTCAAAGCCTGAAATATGGTCACGGGATCTCTGAGGTGCTGCAAGCTGGCCATTCGAGTCTGATCGTGGTTAAAATTTAAATGCCTAAGAAAGAGAGGCCGAACGTAGTTGCTCAAACAAGAAAGGGGAATGCTAATTAGGCAGCCAAAATACGGCTTTGCTCAACGTCGTTGCGTCTTGGGCTTAATCGTTGCAAGATAAGCCGTATTGCCACTGCTCGCTGCATGTTTACTCCTTCTACTAAACACAATAAAAAATTGCAAGATAACACCGTAAGATGCGTTATTTGCGACGACGTTCGCGCTAATGAAACGATACAGGGGAATGAATCATTCTAAGATCATGCAGTAGTCTTATCAGACTGAATTTGCTGATGCACATATTTGGCTGCAATTCTGGAACAGTGCACAAGCGGAAGCATTCCTCAAGCGGCTACATTGACTATCGCTTTTTAATAACTACGCGTTCCTGGCACACATTTTGCTTAGTATTTCCGTTGTTCACTATCATATACCAAAACTTGCTTAGATTCTGGGTACCTATTATGAATTTCGATAAAATATTTTGTTAGATTCCACATATGCTCACAGCAAATGTTTCCGTCTAGATGACTTTGTGGTTCGATTGCTGTGTCCACATAATGCAGTGAATGAGGCATAGAGCATGATGATATTCATTTACGACTTCCTGCATAATCTCTTAGTAGATAACAAGAAAATGGAAAGCATATCTTACTTTGAAGACTTCGTGCCCTGGCAAGATAGATATGAACGGGCCAAAAGAAATTAATCTCCATGCAACCTGGCTCCCACGATCTTTTACGTCAGTCCTTTAAAAGTGATGACGTCACTCGTTGGTCTTTTCCTAGCGCCTTACTCGCAAAGATGATGCGTTGACGGGACGTCAGATGGTTGTGAGCAGACGTCACTGCCAGCTGTGTAAATCTCAGCGCCACATGAAATGACGGCGTACTATTTTTGTTTGATTTTACTGAAGCAGTTTGTTCAGAATACCGGCAATCACTGGTTGCATTGTTGACGACATGCCGCTGAACTGCTCGAAGACAGCGAAAGGATGAAGCTCTACATTTTGTTGTTGCATCTGTACTCTTTTAATGTGTCATAGGCTTTTATCTCTCTGCATGTGTTGTGACAGTGTGTTCGCGTTCGCAGGTGTGGGCTTCGCCATGGTGTGCGTGTCCATGGTGGTGGCGGTGTACTACAACGTCATCATGGCCTACACCATCTACTACACCGCGTCCACGTTCCAATCACAAGTGCCGTGGGCCCGGTGCGACCCGCTCTGGGCAAATTCCACGCCCTGCTTCGTGCGATCCCAGAACGTAAGCAAGCGCCGCTTATAAATCTCTCGCTCTTAACCTATGTTGATTGGTTAATCGTTTACCTTGGCTCGCATTGAGAAGTTTGTCTGTGGTTTAAAATTACTTTGTTTCGTTTGCTTGCACCTAGTTTAACGCAGATTTATTCTCTTCGATGCTCAACACCCAACCGCATGCGCAATTTTATTTTGGCAAGGTTGTGCAAAAATCGTCGTCTATTATTTATAGGCAGCGCCTCCATGCTGTCGCAACATACACCTTATAGTAAAAGCTCTTTAGCCAGTTTCCGACAATGTTCTCAGATCGGACAACTGTTAACGAGCTGGTCGTTGACCACTGTTGGTGACAATTACACAGCGTTTTCAATAGACTTCTTCATAGGCAGGTTATGTGGATATGACGTCTACAATTTTCGTGGCAAAACGTGCATATTCAGCTAAAGGGGTTAACTCAGACTGCCTTTACATAATACATCAATATAGAACCTGCGTATAAAACTTCATATGGAACCTAGACTACTAACTCCGAGATCAACACCGACCGTGCTAGACGGGATTATACTGGCAGAGAAAAGACAATTCGTTGTAAAATTTGTTCTCATTATAAGTTGTTACTTTTTGCTTTAACTAACAAATCGACCAGAGCAAGACAAGAAACACGTAAGGAAAATTATTCACTCGTTAATTCGAAACAGAATTTCTTGCCGTCATTGAGCTAGTTGTGAACGAGAGTACTGTTTTGTTTCTGCATTTTAACAAGCAAGGTGACTGTCACTGTGGTGCTTATCCGCCAAAGTGTCATATTAGCCTGCTACCTGGCTCTAATGCTTTTGTTTCTCTCTCGCAGACGTCGGAGATTAACCTCAACGAAACGAAGCCGTCCAGTCAGGTCTACTGGGAGTAAGTATTGCGGCAGTTCTCATTATCTGGAGCGGTGATGCTCCCATCCGATAAGTGTGCATACAATAATCCATGAGTGAATGATATGCAGCACTCGATGAGTGAGTGGCCGGGTGATTGGGCAGTGAGCGGGTACTTGTGCTCGTGTGTGAGTGTCATGGAATGAATAATGTGGCTAATAGTATGCAGGTTGCCGCTTAGCGAATTAAGTTCTAGGATAACTTGGTGGGTCCTCTGGTCTTCCTGACCAGTTCCTTGGCATCACAGAGCGTTCTAGGCGCCTAGAATTTCAACTGCAAAAGTTTAGAAGAGAAGTCTGACGATGCAATGCAGGCACTGTCAAAAAGGGCTGTTAGTAGTAAAGACCATATGTTGTGTCTTGCTTCAATGAAAAACCAGCTTACAAAAGCGGTTCATCGTAAATCCCTCCTGCCCTGCGTGCTTTCAGTAAGGCGATATGACGCCTTCCCAGAGTTCACTACTTTCCTGCGCGAAAAGTGGCTAAAACTCATTCGGCAACAACCTGTCTTCAACCTCATAATCATCAGCATCTGTCTATGCTGTTGGTCGTCTATATTTTACTGATTTGTCAGTAAACAATCAATTGAACAATCAATAAAAGTGTAAATAAAGAGATTCATTGATTAAAGTGCATGTAAGAGACTAGTTGTTGGTCTATTACAGTAATGCATACTCAGGTCAGTCGCAAAAAGCTCAAGATTTACTCTCAAAACAGCATGTACAAGGCATGAATTGCAGTGCGTAAACTATTAGCCTGAGCGCACTAAAATATGAAGCTCAGTAAATCAATATAGACAATAAACATCAGCAAACAATTTCTTGCAATTGATAGGTTCACAACATAAGCGCGCAAAAAAACAAGTACAAATAAAACAACATCATGTACTCGGTACTATGCGAGATAAATTCCTTATTGTTCAAGAAAAAACTTTTATGAACGAGTCTGAACTTATTTGTCGTCCTATGTAAAAGAAAAGAAATGACAAATTTTAGTTTCATAGAACCTAACGGGCTCCTGGTGACATCTGGCGGAAAATTTGACGATTAAAGTTACCATTTAAAGACTCCGCTGTACTGCGAGACTGTGCATGAAGCCCAGTCCAGCGAAACTCAGTCGATGACAGAGACCACGATAAATGTAAACATTGTGGACAGAGAGGCACACTAGACCGCATCATATGGGAATGACCCTTTTTACCTGGGGCTATGGCCAACATCCTAGACGTATAAGCTTGGCAGTCCCTCCTTCAAAGTGCAAACCCCTGAAGACCAAAAAGAAGCCATCCGCCTGGCGGCTGAGGCGGCGAAGAATCAATGTATTCTCGCGTGCTTTTAGTTGCGGAGTCCCGGCCCCCTGCTCGGGCCTGCGTACCTGAGCAGGGGAGTAGGGGAACCTCCTATATTGGTGGACACAAAGCTTTCAATCAATCAATCAATCAATCAATCAATCAATCAATCAATCAATCAATCAATCAATCAATCAATCAATCAATCAATCAATCAATCAATCAATCAATCAATCAATCGGTGAAAGCAACCAAATGGAACAAACACCTGTGCCCTCTTCCTCGCAGGCGCTACGTGCTGGAAATCACCGACGGAATCAACGACCTGGGCGGTGTCAAGTGGGACCTGGCGCTGTGTCTCCTGCTCAGCTGGATCATCGTGGTTGCGTGCCTCGTGAAGGGCATCAAGACCTCGGGCAAGGTGGTCTACTTCGCCGCCACCTTCCCCTACGTCATCCTCATCACGCTCATGATAACTGGCCTGTGCCAGCCGGGCGCCATCAACGGCGTCCTCTACTTCATCACGCCTTCCTTCGAACGGCTGCTGGACATCAAAGTGTGGCAGGCCGCAGCGGGACAGATGTTCTTCTCGCTCAGCCTGTCAATGGGTGGACTCATCATGTACAGCAGCTACAACAAGTTCTCCAACAACGTCTTCAGGTAAGGTGCTAGCGTCCATTGATGTGGACTAGCTGCGCAGCATTCAAGCAGTGGTTTCTGCTTGAGAAAAGACAGAGGTTTTGATACAAGTTTTTCGTGTTAGTTTCACAGCAATAACTGCACGGGAAACTTAATCGGGAGTGAATGGCACCGGTGTCTCGTCTGTCATAACTTGAAACTCCCATGTTCACCGGTTGCTCAGAGAGACATGAAACAGAGTGTACAGCAACATACCTTTATAAAACTGAAACTGGCCAAGCACAGTCCCCACTTTTACACGGCTTATAATATGAACGAAGAATAGACGTTATGATCAATCAGTTTACTAAGAGAACTTATTATTATTCTTCCTGCATGAAGACTTAAGTTTATGATACAGTTTTAAAGGTGCAATTTGCTGTCTCAATCGTATTTCATTCATGAAGTTTATCACTAATGTGAAAGGCATCTTCCATGGCCAACTCTGGTCATATATGTGGGAATTTATTAATCGGCTTCTCCTTACGTCTAGCAAATTATGTTGTAATGGACGGGTTGAACGGTGTTGTGTTGCACGTATATAGGTAGATATTAAGAGAAGCGGCGATATTACATGCTCTTTTCCGTTCCCACTAATTTTCACTGAGGACGCACTGGTGCAACCAAGAACAATGTTATACAATTGGTTATACGGCATAGCAGCAATATAATGAAAATTTCGAAGAACACTGGATGAATTTTCGGACGACTTCTGCCGGAACGTTGGTTTGTCTTTAGCGCAGTGCAAGTCAAGATGGCAATGTTTATGGTGATGATTAAAAATAATTTTAAAAAGGTTTTAAGCCAAGAGAGTTTTCGTGCCGTTTCGTGCACAAACTTATTGACAAGTACTGCCTTGTTAACCAGCCCAAACAAGCCCTTGGAAAGTTCTTGAGATCCAGTAGCGGATCTGAAGCCCACTAGCAGTCTTAAATTCGTTGTTGCGTTTGACAGTCTTTTACACTGTAAAAATGCTGCACTACCTTTTCCTACCCTGTCAGGCATTTCGGCTGCAGCCTTAATTTCGCGCGGAAGGGACTGCTTCGTCAGCGCATTATTGCAGCCCACAGCCTCCTTCTTCCTGAGGAATTAAAAAATTGCGCGCCTGGTGGCACTGGCACTAAGCTCGTGCTTTTTCATTGTGAGGATATGGTAAAAGGAGCGAGGGGGATAAAGATATCTTCTCGATAATGGCTTTAATTGCTTACAGACTGCCAATCTGACGAAATCTGTTCTGAGACCTAGCTCTGAGTCTGTCAGCGCAGTGATGGCGGATTACACAACATAACAACACGACACACGCGACACGACACGATACGATACGACACGACACAACCAAACAAAACACAACGTAAGCAAACTTCGATCAGGAGGATATATTATTGAGAGGATTCCTTTTTTTGCGATTGTCTCCTCTTAAAGATGTTCATGCAGCGCCCAACGAACGATGTTTGCAATGAATGTTGACGATCCGGATATTTTTCTATTATTGAATTATTTGTATATTGATTTATGGTTTTGTTTAGGGAGTTTAACATCTCAAAGTGACTCAAGCTATGAGGGTCGCCATAGTGAACGGCTCCGGAAATATGGATCACCTGGGGTTCTTTAACGTGCAATGACATCGCTCCTCTTACTTTTGCCTCACAGTCAACATGAGCACTTACCGACTAGCCTGAGCTATACCGCTGTGTACGGCTCGCAGTCGAATAAATTTGCAAATGGTGACTTCATGGTGCAGGGACGCCATGATCGTGAGTGTACTGGACACGTTCACGAGTATCATATCGGGAATGGTCATCTTCTCCGTACTCGGAGCCATGGCTCACGACCTGGGGAACATCGACGTGAAGGATGTCGCCCAAGGCGGTGCGTACACACTTCTTAACAGCCTACTGATCAAAGCGCCTACTCGAATTCATGTTTTTTTTCTTGCTGCAGTTCTGCTACTTGTGTCTTGTTTGTTTCCGAAGTCCTCCCCTCTCCTTTTCCTTTCACATTTTTCAATGGCTAACAAGCGAAATAAGTTTCTGTTGAGCACCACAATTGTTTCTCGTTTTTCCTAATGTACTGTTTCTTAAAACATTTTCTGCGCAATTTTCGGGAACGTGTTTCTCTTTTTGTTTAAGCTGAGAGCGTTCACTGTTATTTGGTCAGCTTTGCCGCTCTTCTCAATACTGCCCGCAAGAGACAGCAAGAGCACTAAAATCTAAAAGATAAAAAACAAGTTGTTCATTAGAATGCATTACAAATAAATAGGGCAATATAAAAAAGAGCAAAAAATCGGCGGGCATTTGCGAAAATCGCAACTCTCTGTTATCAGCAGCTGCCTCTCCTGGTTGAAATACTGATGGGATATTTCCGTTATGAATCTACCGTCTCGTTCGTTGTGTGATCTCGGCAGAATTCCGATGACGTTTTTCTTGCGAAATAAACAGACATACTAGTATTACCGACTAGATTCAGCGTTTACTACTTAATATTAAGCATTCAACGTTATATATTGACCATTGAGAATGAACCATGCGTAATGGTGCTTTAAGTGATACCGTTACCAATCCCCCCGTGAGCACCACTGACAGCTCTTGTTAGAAAGAAACGTCCACTAAGGGTGGCAAACTGATTGGCCCCCTTCGAAATCGCAGGCCCAGGACTGGCGTTCGTCGCCTATCCCGAGGCACTGACGCGGCTGCCTGTGCCGCAGCTGTGGTCTGTGCTGTTCTTCCTCATGCTCTTCATCTTGGGTCTCGATTCGGAGGTGAGTAGAAGAGAAGAAACACCGCGTGTTGTTTATCTGCGGTCCTACGTGGAAACTCTGCGTATAACTGGACTCAGGACTGAGTGCCAGGTTGTCAACTATTCATGTGTGTGCCCTGTGTACCCTGCAAGTAATGGCCAATGGACACGTGGAAAAGTGATCATCTCCCTTTGCTCTCTCCCCTTCCTATCTCTCCCTCTGTTCCCCTTCCCACGTGTAGTGTGGCATACCGGGCGCTGCCTAGTTAACCTCCCTGCATTTCCATTTTTCTTTTTCTATATCTCTCTGCTTATAACTGAAGTGATTACTTTGTTTATATGTAAGCAAGTTTCGCTGTATCCATGTCATTAGAAGTTCGCGTGTAACTATCGCAAGCAAAACCAAGGTGGTGTTAGCTGGTTATTATCGCATAACTACTGAGAACTGCACCTACAAGAAAGGCGGTAACAAAGACATCGAAACGCAACGTTAATACACCATATTGGTGCTGGTGTTACAACGTCTGTGTCCATTTCCAACGCCTTTTAAGCGCACTTTCCGATCATTATTCGACCTTCTCACGGCTGTGTTTATATCATGTGGCAAGGACCTTTAGTGCTTAAAGCTATCACAACACCTTGATGTGGCAACTTTTTTCTTGTATATAGGTTTTAATTCAATAAAATATTACCAGAATGGATGAGCAATCGTTGACACCGAATACACGTTTCCACGCAGTTTGCCATCTTGGAGACCTTCGTGACCAGCATCTGCGATCAAGCACCTTTCCTGCGAAAGCACAAGTGGGCCTTCACCATCGTTATGGGAATCGTCTGCTTCTTGTTAGGCCTGCCCATGGTTACAAGGGTGAGCTACCTGACTAATTCTCTTGAAGATGGCGAAATTTCCTCCTGTATGACATTATCTTCAGAGGCGCTATGTATCTTGTACATTTTGTCGCCCATGGAAATAGTGCCAGCCTGGCGTGGTAATTTGACTAGAAGCATTCAGCAGATTTGTCTCTGCAACGAAATATTAATGACCCTTAGAGAGTTCGCGTCACATCCAAGTCTACCTGGAGCCATTCACTTACGGTCAGCCCCACACCAGTATGTTGGCCATGGAGCGTAACGCAGCTCCTTAGCACGGCATTAAAGTTAGAATCGTGCTGGTACTTCTTTGGAAAGTACGAAACCATATTTTAAATAATTTAGATTGCGTCTTGGCGGAACATTAGTGCTTTGAATGACGATATCTGAATATTTTATTTCCCAGGGTGGCCAGTACATTTTCGAGATCGTGGACAGATTTGGAGGCAGCACGACGCTGGTATTCATCGGTCTTGTTGAAGTCATCTCTCTCGTGTACATCTACGGTGAGCTGCGAAGTCCGTTCATTACTGCATACAACATTCTGAGCTTGCATATGTCACATCTCCTGTGGACACTTGTGCAGCGATAGATACATTACGGTAGCATTTCGAGCCTTCGGCGAGGCGGCACCGTGGTGGTGGCGGTGCCGCCACCCTGTGGCCGCGCCGCCACGCTGTCACGTGGTTAGTCACGTGGTGCGGAGCAGCTGCCGGCGGCGCGGCACCGTGCCTGATCACGTGGTTCGTCACGTGGTTGGTCACACGACCAAGTTCCACTCGGCCAGTTGTAGCTATCGCGCCACTCCAGGTTTAACGAAAGCTAAACCACCGCCATTTTTTTTCTGCGACTGCATCTGAGAAAAGTAGACTTGTAGATTCATCTCTTATTGCATTGACTGACGCGCAAGTGGGATTTCCAGCGGGAACTCCTTCATTGGTCTTCGTTGGTTAGTAGAAAGAATATAGCAAGATGGGCGAGTTGGGCCAGTTGCAAATTCACGCTTCCCTTTTGACAAGAAAGAGTGCCTGGCTCTTTAAGCAAAATGCGACCGTGAGCTGCACTTTAAAGACTACGCCTAGGAACTTAGAGGGATGCTTTACTAAGTTCAGACCACTCGCACCAAAAACGAAGCTTTTATAATCAGAAAGGACCGAAAAATTCACAGGGACACATAATTACATTAGATTTTGGTAATGCATTAGCATTAGAAGCTATTGATGCCTTTACCAGATGTGACGTCACTTCTTTGCAGCCGATAGAAATTTCTCATTTTGCTGACGTCATTTCCCTCCGGCCAATTGGCGAATTTTTTGACTGGCATCACATTTTAGCCCTATGGGGATTCTAATGATGTCGAATTAAAATGAAATACTTGTGTCGCACCTGCCGATTTGGAATGTAAACTGCGTACGTCGACAGCAAATTTAATCTCGGTTCTCAGAGGCCATCGTCCATCGCCATTCACTTCATAGCGGTGGCAACCAGTCCTTCTCGGGGTGGACATGACGAGTCTGAAGGAAGGGGTGGCAAATTTTTAATTCAATCCTCACAGCCATGAATTTTTTTCTTGCCGGACAAACGTTAACATGCCAAGAAAGAACCAAATATATAATTTCTACAAAACAATAATTGGGCGTAGTTGTTCGCGGTGTCCTTTGAAAGTGACCGACTGCTTATAATGTGTTCACTGTGAAACTAAAGCGAAACAATGTGCTCGCTGTGTCTGTATTGGTATTCCCAGGGCATCGTAGAGTACTGTGGAATAATTCATTCTTGACAGCCTTCTAGTGGTGGGGGCCAGAGACAGTACACTTCTTGTTCCTGGGGGAATCAGTGTCTATGGGTTGAATAATCAAAATAATGGCTTGTGCACCTATTCGGTTCAGTTATGCGAGGTGGCTTCAAGATTTGGCCGCTGCGATGAGCGGCACACATGCAAATGTTTTGCTTGGAAGTCAACACTGAAATCGAATCTCATCGTACTTTTCCGTTCAAGACCTTGCCTTTTTTACGTGTGTGCTTGGTTCGTTGCATAGTCCGAAATGTTCGTAAAAGAGACCGCAGTGACTTCAATATTGCAGTCAGCCAGAATATCACGTGTGGTGCAATATAGGCCAGCTTTGGGATTTACATACTGAACAATAGTTGCAGGTGCTACCGCAGCAAAACACCGACAATCAACAACAGCCTGGAAATGGCCGCATGTCACAATTATTGTTCCAAAATGCTACGGTGTTGTTTCGCGTAGCAAACAAAAATGAGAAAAGCGATGTAATGTCCTGGTAAAGGAAAAACAAAGGAAAATAAAAATTCGCAACACCTCTTTGGAATTCTGATGGGCGCGTTGAAGGGCTAACTCAGTTGTGCATTTTAAATGCTGACTACACCTGTGTTAATATATATTTTAAAATTATATATATATATATATATATATATATATATATATATATATATATATATATATATATATATATATATATATATATATATATATATATATATATATATATAAAAGGTAGCCTCGCAGCGTGCATTCCTGCAGCTAGATAATCCACTCAATTTTCCGCTTAGGTGGTATACTTGTTCTAAACTTAACTCTGGTGCAATAACTCTCTTCGTTTGCACGAAGGAGTGTACCTTCGTTTCGATCAAACAGCGATTCTCAAGGCAAGCTAGCTTTGCCGCACTGCAAGAAAGCTGCGGGCAAAGCCGATGTTTTACTTAGTCGCGTGTTTTGCAGTGTAGCAGCCTCCTGAGCTGTAGCGTCGTCGTTTGAATAGCATTTTTTAAAATATGAACTAGAGGAATAGATTTGGTTGGCGCCGATTAACCAGCACCATCGATATCGCTGTTTGTGCAGGATATTCGAGGTTCTCGGATGACGTCTTCTTCATGTTGGACCGACGTCTCGGATGGTACTGGAAGGTCACGTGGACCGTCACCTCTCCTCTTGTGCTGCTCGTAAGTGGACGACGTGAAAAACATGCAAAGAACGTGAAAAATGTTGCCGGTGGAACTTCTATTGGTTTGATGAACTTGGCCGCTCGAGGAACACTGGCACGTCCGTGGCACATGTGTGACATTGAAATGAATGCGTAACTACATGGTGCTGAAAACAGCCGAAACTCAAGATTGGCTGATGCAACGCCAATGAAGTGGTCTTCAAAACGGATATGATAAAACCTATACCATAATTACTTGGCTGTCACGCGCCGCGGTGCCTCAATGTTGTCGTCTTTCGGCTGCTGAACCCTACGCCGCGAGATCATATCTCGGCCGCGGCACCTGCGTTTCGATTGTGGCGAAATGCAGAAACGCCCGTGTGCTCCGCTATGTAAGTTGGCGTTAAGAACCCCGGGTGGCCGTAGTCGAACCGGAGCCCTCCACTATGGCCTACCTCTCTTTCTTTCCGAAGCTCCAGTACGGTAAATCTCACATACCGATTAGTTCTAGTGACCGCTTGCTGACAGACACGTAAAACCTTGCGCAGTTGTAAAAAATTATTTGCGTTATTAATTAATTAATTCAAATAATGAGCGATAGGAGCTGTTGTGCTTCTGCGAATAATTATTTCACAGTTTAAATTTTTGGCAGCTATGATTTCGCTAGTCCATGTGGCGCGGTTATGATGGGTGCACTAGTGCCGCAGGAACATGAAATTCAGGGTCTCAGTGTGTTTAATAGGCGTGTTCTATTCGGTGAGCACGTACTTGAAAATGTCGCTGTCTTTCGAAGGTGGCTTTGAGCTCTCGCACCCGCACCTCGGGGATCGCACGCGCCCTATGTTTCGTTTGGAGCCGCCGCTTCGGCCGCGAACTCTCAAGCGGACACGATTTCTCTTGCTTCAGTTGCTCCATGTTGAGCTTACGAGCCCTGTCCGTGCATTTACGCCCCGCCTCCAATGGCAGAGCTTCTTTCACAAAGTTCACCCGCAAGTGTCAACCCCGCTGCAGTGAGGGAAACGTCAGCGCTTCGCGGAAGTAGATTTTCTTAAGCCTTCGGAGGGTGGAACGAGTTTACGCGCGCAAGTTCTGGCGCGTCCTTGCAACAGTTGCCTTGTCACCAGGACGCTGCAATGCAGCCCGATGCGCGGTCGATGTTCTGACTGAAGTAGCTCATATCTCACTGGTAATTAAAGACGAGGGTTTTTATGCACGCATTGTCATGACAGGATGTGTGGTGTACCACGCCGTCGGTGCAGAAGCGCCCTTTACAAAGCTGGATAGGTTAGGTGTGGAGCTAATTTGCCGCCAGTAAAATTACAAGGGAGTTCTCTGACGTCGTAATATGCTGTAGCTGAAAGATTTCCGGCTTGTTCAGGTGGCCAAAAAGGATGCTCTAGGATACAGCACGTATCATGCTTAAAAGGAACGCGAGAAATGGCTAAGCTGGCTCTTAATACGCATAAAAGTAGGTTTTGTAGCGAAGCCAACATGGCCAGAGAGCTGAAGAAGAGGACTCTGAAGTAGCGCTTATGCACATACTGCATAATTTAACATTACGCATGCCTTCATCAGAGAGCCAGACTGCGAACTCGCGAATCTGAAGTGAAGCTAAACACTGCCACCTACACCAGAAAGCTGGGGGCGTAGTGTGCAGGTGCGCGCTTTGATACGAGCACTGGTGTACGGCGACCTGGCTATGAAAGGGTTCACAAACCCTCTTGCGTGAAAACTTGTGTTTGTTGAAACCTCTGGCCATTTCCAACCCCGCTAAAGGCCGTCCTGAGAGGATAAAAATCACGAAGTCCTCACGAGTGGCTTTTGGAGGCGATCAATGTAAGCCTTGCATACATCCCCTTCGGTACATCCCCGTTCTCTCGAAGCACGAAACAAAGTAGAAGACCATAGAAAAAATTCAAAAAGAAATCGCAAAATATTTTCGTGCAAGAAGTTCGAACTAAGGAAACAGCATTTCTCCCAGTTTCACGCTGAAAATGTGCCTTTTCAACTCGGAATATTTGCTGAAGACGACACGTTTGTAAAGCCTCATTATTTAATGGGTTCTTAAATGATAGGCACATAGTTTCCACGAGACGCAAGATGTGAAAAACGTATGTTTGTAGTTTTTTTAAAAAAGAAAGACTGACTTGCGTAACCGTTGATTTAACGCATCATGGCTTTACGCTCTTGTCCTCCATTGAACCCAACGTAACTTGCCATCTACCCTGTACCCCTTTCTTTTGCACGCAGGTGATCTTCATCTTCTCGATGGTGGACCAGAACGAGCCTGTCAAGTACGGCGACTACGAGTATCCGTCGTGGGCCATCGGCATCGGCTGGACCATCACGCTGTTCGTGATGCTGCAGATACCCTTCTGGGCCATCGTGGCCGTCCACAGGGAGCGCGGGAACACCCTGTGGGAGGTAGGAACCTGCGAAAAAAGGACTCACGCGGGACCGTTGATGGGGTCAGATGGGCGTTTGGTTTTTATCGAGAAAGTAGGAAACAAGAAAGAGAGAAAACAGCTCCGCAGCTTCTTCGCATTGCAAGGACACTTGATGCGAGAGCACTGGAGTACCCCTACCTATCGAAATTATCATCCAATATCGGCGCTGGTCTTGCATTTAGCGTTGTTTTTTTCAACGGTCGGGACCTGTCGCGGGAGTTATGATGTGCAGTGACGTGTTTCCTTGTTGCTGTTTCCCTCATGTGTGCACTTGAATATACCACCTCCCCCAACTCTGGTTTTGTTCTACCTCCCATTGTCATACTCTCCTGCTTTGCGCATGCCATGGAGGTCACGTGATCGCGGGCGCGCTGATTAAGATGTGGCCGTCGCGAAACAAGGGAGGCTTGCCACATACAGCTAGCGCTCTTGTATAACAGCTGCAGCTGTTGTAAGGAGCCTTCCCCGGCAAATGCCGACGGTGTATGCGAAGACCGCCAACATTCGGTCACGTGATCAGTGCCGGCCTTGTGATCATACGCAGTTGTAATCGCTGTGGTAGCAAAAGTTTCCACAAAGTCTGTTGGTCTTTTTGAATTGACTGTAGGCCTTAGGCTTCAGCAGAGGATAGCCAGCAGCAAAGGCGATAGCTCTCGCTGAGTTTTAGCGCGTTACGTAGCGGGGCGTAGAAAGTGGGCAATTATTTAGGCCCGATAAGGTTGGTGAGTCATAGCTGGTCCACCGTTTACAGTGATTTGTAGGTCAGCCACTGGAAAGTTTCTTAACACGAAAAAATTATTCGCATGTGAGACAGAAACTTTGGCACCAATGAAAATGCTTTGAGCTTTAATTGAGGACAACTCTGGGAGATACGCAAAGGAGAGTGACGGGGGTGTCATTAAAAGAGCGGAATTCACCAGTGTGGACTTGGGAGCAAACGCGAGTTTAAGATACTCTAGGTGAAACGCACAAAACGAAGTGGACATTGACATGTAATACGGCGAAAAGATAACCGATCAACCTGAGGTTAAAGGAGTGGATTCAAAGGGGCTGCACAGAGTAGGTAAGGTGGGCAGATAAAATTTGGAAATTCTAGGGAATTACATGGCCACAGCAGGTGAGGGACAATGGGAGAGGCTTTTGTACTGTAACATTGTACTTTTTGGCGCCTAAAAAGTACAATGTTCAAGTACCAACTTGCCCAAAAAGAAGTCCTCTTTTGTACTGTAATAGACGTGAGTGGTCGTTGTTGATGATAACAAAATATTTTTTCACCAGGAAAAAGTGGACTTGCACATACTGCTAGAAGTTTGATCTGACCGGTTATGGCGTCTGCTAGTAAGTTGGATGCTTCCGGGGAATTGTACTGCAGAAATAGCGTTCATAGCTCTACGCACTAAAACACTGCAATATTTTTTCCCTCCGTGAAAGTCAGTGCACCTTTGGCAATTGGGGTGCCATTTGTTGTTTTTCGAGCCTGGACTAGGAACATAGATATGCCGTTTGAGTAAACACACTGCAATGTCGTCGTCTTGTTTCTCGGCGCAGAAAATGCGGCATGCGTGTCGTCCCTCCAAGCACTGGGGCCCCTCCGACCCCGCACTCAAGGACCAGTGGAAGGCGGCCACACACCGCCACGCGCACCCCGACGTCAAGGTGGAGCTCAAGAAGTTCTCCCAGGCGGACACCTGCTACAGCGTCAACGGCGCAGCGGGTGTCGAGAACAAGGCCTACGTTGCCACGGAACGGGACACTCGTTGACCGCCCAGATGCAGGGACTCTGCCGTGGTGTCTGCCGCGTTACAGTGCCGTGGTGTGTGAGTGCGTGTGCGCGCGTGTGGTCTGCTGAGAGGTGACGAACTTTTCGTGACCGACCCGACGACAGTCAGCCGACCACAACAACCTAACCATCTCGTCGCCGTTTTCGTCGCTGCCATAGTACATGCCTCACACTTTATTTTACTCCGCTTATGGAGCTTCACATCTCAGTATCGTAGGCGAATATGCGAAATGATGCCGTCTTGCCAGCACTGGTTGCTGGTGTCGGTGACTGATGGAAATCAGGGCAAAAAAGGTTTAGCAGTACTGCGAAACAAGGTGAATGGAGGAAGGCGCCTCATTTTTGTTTTTTACTATCACGATCCTTACCTTCGCTCTTTTTATGGTGATTAAATTCTGTACAGAGGTGGCTAAAAAGCTAGCCTAAATGAAACAAGCAATGAATAGGCCTGAGAGCTTTATATGCTGCCATACAACCTGTGGTGTCCAACATGAGGGCATTTCGAAGGATGTCTCTGGAATTCTGTGCCTTGCTGTAACTTCAGCTTCACCAGATGCTCTGCTTCATCCGACAGCCATAACTCGCTAGGCATAAGTGCCTTCTCAGTAATGTGTAGGTTTCTAAAGCCACGTAAAACTTCCTCATAGTGCCTGCCATTAGAGCTCGTCCCAATGTTGCCTTGCTACTCATCTCTCCAGGACGTGCATATAACGTCTCGCAGTGCCGGAGGAAATTCCGACGTCTTGCATGCTTTTACTGTAATAGAGTTCAAATTGATCTTTCACACGTCGTTGGTCGAGCGGCAGCCATACTAGCAAGAACTATCCATTCCATTATTTGGCGTTCATTAAAGCTCTTGCGCGGAAACTATTTGCTTAAGTGCAAGAGATGAACCTCGAGGAATTCAGTCACAAAAGCTGGATTTGGCCACGCGTCGTGACCTAAGGAAAGTCTTAGCTGAAGAGCTGCCACATCATTGAAATTGCAGGATGGAATGTCACGTGTCTGTTGTAGCGGCAACAAACCCAGGGAGGCCCCTGCAATGCAAAAATTTGGGAACCATTTGCTGAGAATGTCTTTTCTTCAAGATGACCATGACCTTGGTGTCTCCTTTCCGGAGTATTGTACCAAAGTTCAACCGTGAATCACACTAAGAGGCTCAGGAATTGACACATATCTTAAGGCGTATTAGCTTGTTCAACGTAGGACGAGGTGAAAGGATGCTGAATTTTTTTTTGTCATTTGCTTTTAAACGGAATGAATTTTAAAACTACGGTACTAATTGTAACTGCAAGCCATCTCTGGGCACCAGGAATGCATGACATAACAATCGAAGACTTCAGTTATTGCAGAACCGCTATGGTGACACGCTCGAAAATTATATATAGGTGTCCGTAGATCGCATAATTTAAAGAGAACTTGTCTTAAATAGGATCAACGAATTCGTTGCTTGCAAAGGTCAGAAGCGAATGACATTAATGGCAGGATGAAGCAAGACTGAAAGCACCCCATAATGACTAAGGCTACAGTTGGCCATTCTTTCTTTGCACATTGGTTTATAATGTTCATTAATGGAGCTGGCAAGAGATTAACGTTAGCGTAGCACTCAGAACAACAGGCGTTTATGGTAGCACGTTTGGACAACACTGAAATTAATTGCGGATCAAAGAAGACGAATGGTTGTTGCAGGCATTTAACTGTATGTCTGTCACAGAAACCGACGTAACGTCATGTAATGATGCCTGTAGCCAGAGCTCTGTTGACGCTTTCAATTGCCAGAAGTACGTGATATTTTTACGTGAGCGCTGCCAATATGAAAACAAGGGCTTCTGGCGCATGGGCGTTCGCGGTGACGTGGTTTCTAGCTGATTGACCGGATAGCAATGCCGACGAGAACCTTGTAGGTGCCGTTTATAACCCGTTCACATGTTCTAAGTGCTAAAGAAGATTGCCCGCACTTTAGGTGGACATCACAGCAAGTTGCTTATTCTGTACAACATAGTATTTTATAGTATTCTGTACAATAAAGTTTTTATTTTAGCTAGGGGATAAACAACGTCAGATCTTTTTATTGGCAGCAAAAATTTCAAGGCCCATTCGGGTGGCAGAGGGTTTTGTGGTAACCGGTAGGATTTTAACTTCAACTAAAATCTTCACCGGCAAGTGCGAATTTATGGGGCCCTTTCAGAGCGGCTGGTTCTATTTGAAGAATGGATTCCTCGAGCTTTCACTTCGAAATTGTGGTGGCCAATAGTGGTTTCCCACGCATTATTTCTTCTTTGGGATGGGGAAGGAAATGGTCTAAACACACCCCCGTCCTCCTCTCTTATGTACGCCTCACTTGTATGGCACTGAAAACTCCCAAATGCAGTCTTATACACACCATGCGTCAACAGCAGCGACGTTTTCTTAGTCACCATGTGTATCAATAAGAATCATCACCGTCCTCAGAAGGATGAATTTTCGACACAAGTCTTTTGCATTGCCTCGTTCACTACATTCCTTGGGCTAGCCGTTTCCAAATGTCTGTTTAACTTTCGTAGTTTTTTGTGTTGGGGTGTTCTGAGCTTGCGCACTTTTCACGTAAAACGAAATTTCACCTTAAGATCGCATATTGTGCTCATGTCAGCGACCAGGCGGCTTTGGCAT